>NC_136975.1:14442871-14785371 GCF_032717465.1 Coenobita brevimanus | reverse complement strand
CAGCCAGTCCCAAAGAAGGGTGACCATTCCCAACCCTCCAACTATTGTCCAATTGTTTAACGTCCTGTATTTCAAAAGTTTTCGAGTCAATTCTCAATAGAAAAATTTTAAGGCATCTTTCCTATCACAACCTTTCTGATCATCAGTATGGGTTCCGTCAGGGTTGCTCCACTGGCGATCTTCTCACCTACCTTTCAGACTCCTGGTCATCCTCCATTCGGGACTTTGGCGAAAGCTTTGGCATTGCACTTGACATCTCAAAGGCTTTCGATCGAGTCTGGCATAAATCTTTAATTTCCAAACTGCCCTCTTACAGTTTCTATCCTTCTGTCAATGCCTTCATCGGTAGCTTCCTTTTTGGTTGTTCTATAGCCGCTGTTGTAGACGGCCATCGTTTTTCTCCTAGATCTATCAACAGTGGTGTTCCTCAGGGCTCTGTCCTATCACCAACTCTCTTCCTTTTATTCATCAATGACCTTCTAAGCTGTACATTAACCCTATCCACTCATACGCTGATGACTCCACCCTTCACTTTTCCATTCAGTTCCCGCAATGCCCATCTCAGCAGTTACTTCAGCAAACAAAGGATGAGGCTATGGCACACCTAATGTCTGACTTGGCTCGTATCTCTGACTGGGGTAAAAATAATCTGGTTGTTTTTAATGCATCTGCGACTCAGTTCTTACACCTATCAACCCGACAAAATCTTCTACAGGTATACCCACTAATGTTTAATAATATTCAGCTTAATCCTGCATCATCCTTGAACATGCTTGGGGTTTCATTTACTTGGAACTTATCTTGGAAAGGTCACATTACATCTCTTGTAATATCGGCTTCCAAGAGATTAGGTGCTAAGCCGACTCCGTTCTTTGTTTACCCCTGCACAATTGTTCACTCTATGCAGGGGTTTGATCTGCCCGTGTGTGGAGTACAACTCGCATGTGTGGGACGGCTCCCCACATACAGCTCTTCTCAATAGGGTGGAGTCAAAGGCTTTTCGTCTCATTAACTCTCCTCCTCTTACTGACTCCCTTCAACCTCTGTCTCTTCGTCGCACTGTTGTATCTTTATCTCTTTTTTATAGCTACATCAATGGTCACTGCTCCTCTGAACTGTCTGCATGCATTCCTCCACCTCTACGACGGGCGCGTGGCACCCGTCTAGTAGCAAACTCTCATCCCTTTTCTGTCCAATTCTCTAATGCAAGAGTTAACCGTTACTCCCAGTCCTTCATTTATGCAACAGGTCAACTCTAGAACTGTCTCCCTCTGTCTGTATTTCCTGCTGCCTATAATCTCCAGTCTTTCAAACGCAGTGTGTCCAGGCATCTAGAAATGATCGGATCTTGAATTTGGCTCTCTGTTGTATTTTGTTTTTCTCTTGGAGGGAACTGTTATTGCGGGCTCATGGCCTTTGGTTCCTTCTTCCCAGAAAAAAAACAAACAAACAAATGCCCCTCAATTTCCTACCAGTCCCACTAAAGAATACAGATTGCAAGAAAAGGGTTGCTTCAGCCTTCGGTCCATGGGTTCAGGTCCGGGTGAGCTTGGGGTCACAACAACAGCAACAACAGCTTTGTTTGACCATCAGTACAATTAGGGACCTTCACAAAGCCTCGTATTCTAAAGCCTCGGATTGTAGGGGACAGCTGGGATTTAGCAGTAATTGCCTTGTTGACCCTCGTGCAGACAAAGGCATTAAAATAAACCTTCTTGTCTTTCCTTACGCTCACCTCAGTCCCCTCCTCCCTCATTCCTTCCTTCCTTCCTAATACCCCCTCTTTCCTCTCATACTCCCTAGTCTTGGCCTTCTTTTCCCTCCCCCTCTGTTCTTTCTTCCAGCCCTCATCTTCTCTTCAAGTACACAAGACGTCTGTAATCCCCCCCCCTTCCTTCCTCTCCCCTAACCCTTCCACTCGTTAGCAAAACCATTATCACCACTCCTCTCCCCTTCACATCCTCCAATCCAGTTATTCCCAGATTATCTTTCCCCGCCCGTCTTTCTCGGTCCATTCCTAACAACTTTCCTGATGCACCCATCCTTCCTTTCTCCTTTCCCCTCGTTCTCTTTTCTCCACCTTCTCCTTCCCTCAGTTCTCCTTTTCCCACACTCCCTTAAAACCGTCCTACACAGCTTAATTAAGAAGTTTTTCAGCCTGTAACCTCTGAAGTACGAAGGCGTGTTCTGCAGCTTATTCTTGCCCTCCAAGCGAGTTTATTCAACGATTATCGTCAACCCCGAGGTGATGATATTAACCCGCCCCATCCCGACGTTTTCTGGGAAGTGGTACGCCCCAGTCCCAATTTTTGGACCTTTTTATTTTTGGCTCAAACATCCGCTTTTGGTGAGAAACATAGAAAATTCACAGAGAAATCGCTCACCTGAGATTTAAAATACTCGATCCAGGTAGGAGTACCTCCTTACCTTACAGGGTTTTCTATCAGGCTGGCTGCAAAGAAAACAAGTTCAATGGGAAGATAACTATTCTACACCACTCATAAACGGTATTTATTTATTTATTTGGTATGAATTTATATGTAGTACGAGAGAATATTCGTTAACTATAGGCATTATAAGCATTGTTTCACTCACTAAATCATCACCATTCCTGACCTTTTTTGCCACATTACCTGATCATCATTTCTGACTGTTTCTTCGTCTAATGTTTGTCCTCCACGTTGTCATCGAATGGGGAATCACTCTGGCCCTGAATTTTGTACTGTGGCATGACATGGCTTTACTGGCCAGGTCACTGATAACAGGTGAATTGCTGAGAAAAGGTCATGCAGGGGGGGGAGGAGGTCATGCTGGGTAAAGCATTGTCCCTGCCTGGCATCTTGTACAGGACGGTGTCCCATGTATATGTGCCAAAAATCACTCACGAAAATTGAAAATTGTGCAAATTAGGGACCTTGCAATGTCCTTGCAATGTTGCCGCGTTAATTTACGTCTCCAGGATATGAGTGCACATCATGTGAGGACGTGAATTCACGTCTCTGGGACGCGGCGGGTTAAATGAGGCTTTACTGTTTGACGTAACCCATTTAGCTCGAAATGCCTACCCAGTAGAGTTGAATAAACTGGTGTGTCGCACCAGATGCTAAAGAGAAATCTACATCATGGCCTCCTGGGGATTAACATATCCCTCCAAATAGTCATCGGCCTCAATGCATCTCCTGACTCAGCCTTTGCTCACACCCCAGCAGACATCAGTACTACACTAGCCTAACTCTAAACAATTAACACTCCTGCAGTCTGCTTCACCTATGTTAATTGCACTTTCCCCATTAAACATACGTGTGATCCCACTGTATCTTCTCAGGAACTGTGACAAGTAAATTACCCTCACTCAGAAAGCTCTGGCACTTGCTTTCAAACCATTAAGAAAGCTACAATTCCCATAATGACAATGCTAAATAGTCCACTACCCCCTTCCTCACCACAACAACAGCTACACCACTCTCACTAAAAGCAGTGTCCATAATTTCTTCCATATCGTTGACTTTTCACCATCCCCACAGGGTAATTAAAAATTGCTAAAAGTCTTTCTAACTACTATCAGCATTACACTATCTTCATTATGAACATATAACATTTTAGTCCTCACACCTGCCATTAAAAAAAAAAAAAAAAAAAAAAAAAAGACCCTCAGAAAGGCAATTCCTGTAATCTCTTCCTAACATCTATTCTTACACTACCCTCACCGGACAGTCAAATGTCCCACTTTCCCCTCCTTACTACCACCGTAACTATCCAACCCTAACTAGCAATACTAAAGTACCGTAACTAAAAACAGTTAGTACTCCCGCACTCTCTCCATACTCTACCCTTACTAGTAGCATGGAAAACGATGAGTCAAGCAGTTCCAGAATTACTAGAAATTTACCCTGGAGTTGAAACCACGTCCCATACAAACATTTACTACGAGTATTCCCAAAGTGGTAGGTCTTCTTGAAACAATAGCACAGAGTATTTTTGTCGTTAATAGAGCATAATATCACGTCTGCTTGATATTCTATCGATATTAATACTCGTATAATTGTATCTCTGGAAGGTAGGAGAGGTCAGGAGAAAGGGGAGGAAGAGGAAAAGAGGAAAGAAAAGGTGATATTGGAGAGAAAAATGGCGGGGAAAAAGAAGGGTAAAGAATAGGTGAGAGCAAAGCAAGAAAAGGAACGAAAGAAAGCAAAGTCCAAAAAGATGGCTAATAGCGAATGCAGAGTGAATGTGAAGGATGTGAGGAGGAGAGAGAGAGCTGCCAAAAAGGAGATTCGCCAGGCTGCCATTGAGCGATTGAAGGGTTGGGAGTATATGATGGCCAGGGGTAAAACGATAAGTATAAAGGATTACAACTCAGAAGAAAAAGAGGAATATGAGAAGGGCCAGCTAGTAACAGTTAGCCCGCTCAATGTGTCCCCACCTTGCCCTGCCCCAGGTCATGGTAAGGGTAAAAAGAATGGTTCCAGTCGGGGCTAGAGGGGCAAGTGCTCTACTAAAGGACAGAGGTGAAAATTCACAGATCTCCTGGCCTTCGTTTGAGCAATGGTGGTTGGTTCAGGGTGATTTTTTTTTCACTTTTATTTTTTTATCATTTAAACTTGTGTGGGGACAAGGTGGCTTAGTGGTAGAGCATTTGACTCGAGATCACAAGGTCGAGAGTTCGTGTCCCCCCCAATTAGTTGCTCTGCTGGGAGAGGTAGCACTCACCTGTCACCTTCCTCGAGGTCTAGCCTGGGGAATTAATTCCCTAAGAACTTGTGTGGTTATCTTATTTATACTTAAACAGGATTTTATTTTTGGTAAGGACCATTATTCACTGGTACTTATTTTTATTTATTTTTTATTTTTTATTGCATTTCCATAGAGATCTAGTCCTTTTTTTTTTTTAATCTGGGTCATGATTTTTTCATTACATAGCTCTTTTATTAATATATATATATATATATATATATATATATATATATATATATATATATATATATATATATATATATATATATATATATATATATATATATATATTTGGGGGAAGGGGGTCTTCTTCGATGGAACACTGTCTTGCCGTGGCGAAGAAGCATACTGTATGCATCCCAGTGATCAGTGGAGCTATACTAGTCAGGTGCAGCCATACCTCAACAAACATAAAAGTGAATGGGCCAGTATTGTTCCTATGCTGGCACTCCGACATTTAATATATCGGACCAGTGATGTAAACTCTGGCTTCCAGTGTTGATCCGACTTATCTCAGTTATACGTTTGCACTGTGGTAGGTATAAGTACAACACAGGATTTGTAATGGGCCAATGATGGAAGCTTAATCGTGCCTTAATCGGGTGTAAATAATCGGAACAATTGACAAAAGTCAATGTGTCTGGATATCTCGAAACTAACGGATCTTGAAATTGACTTTTTCTTCCTCTGAGGGAATAACATTGTAAACCTTTAGCCATTAAATCTTCATTAAAAAAAAATTCAGGATATGAACCTTTGTCCTCCGAATGCCTACCGTACATTCCACACATCTAACAGGTGATTTAGTGAGTGGAAAGTCTCTCTTACCCAGGTTACATACATCTGTGAATTCAAACTATGTTGCCAGCTCAGTATCGCTTATGTCCGGAATTGCTGCCAAATGATGGAATGTCTGAAACAAAACAAATTAAATTAACTGTCTGGTGTGGGGCTCAAACCCGTGCCTCCAACACATCATGTATGTGCCTGGTACGACTGAGCCATGGACAACCTCCATATTCAATGGTGCAACTCTGACCATTTTGTAGACCCAGTTGTACATGTTTTGTGTATACCAATGCCCCTTTAATGTTAATATTTTCAATTTCATCTACTAAGCTGAAAACAAGCTCAGTTCCATAAAAACATTACCAAAAATATGACAGTGTAGGGCGATAATTGGGCTGAAAACAAAAATGTTGAAATATGATAACATTCACTTGATAGGTGATGCACTGGGTCATTTTAGAGATATTTGCATAGGAAGCGGGTATTTAGCATGGAAAAAAAAAAAACACACATCCAAAAAACAGAATCGACATTATACACACTGTTGGACGGTCGGTTTGAAAGTGACAAATTGCCCTTTTGGATCAATTTGGTATTATATACTGATCACACCACTGAAAAGTAATACATTCATTCAGAAGCACATAACTGACAATTTAATTATATTTAAGAATATTATTAATGAACTAAAATCATCACAGATGTTTATTGGTACAGAAATACGTGTAAATGAGTATAAAATCTATAAGTTATTGCACAAAACTGATCTGAGAAGTAAAAAAAAAATTAGTTTACTGTGATTGAAGATATTTTCTATTTATATGTTTTAGAGAAATCAATTGAGTTTGATGGTGATAAAACAGGCATAAAACTATAATGTTAAGTTACAGCATGGCAAGCAGTAGTAAACCCTGATCCAAGCCAAGAACTAGATCTTATGATAAAGAATATGATGCTGATAAGGACTTTCCTCCTCCAAATATTTTCAACCACCAACAAAACTGCCCACAGTGCTGAGTGTAATAGGTATGCTTAGGTACCACTTGGAGGTGGTGGGCATTGGCAAGGTGACTGTTGACATGATGGTACAGGAGGTACAGTAGCAAAGCAGATCTATACTTAGTACTACCATGATAACGTGTTCTGTGTGTCCTTGAGCACCATCCAGGGGAGGGTAGAGAACCTCAGGAAACAGTTTAGTGAAGGCAGAAAGTGACATGGACAGAAAGGGAAGGTAGACGCACAAGCTGTCAGGCAATATAAAGAGTTATTTGATGGAAAGTGTGAGTTCTTTGATGTATATGCAGAGGACCCTGTGCAGCGGCAACGTCTAGAGCAGAAGTGGGGCGTGAGCATGAGTGCTATGGAATATAAGTACTATGAAGACCAGAAGATGGAGCAGAAGATATTTTGTCACAAAGGTGTTGATCCCGTGTGGTACCAAAGTACAATGAGAGCCCAAAGGATGAGAGAGAGACAGGATGAATACAGGAGGAAGAGAGTCCAACAATTCCAGAACAAGACCCTTGACCAGATCACTGATATTCTCGTAGAAGCCGGTGAGATTCCCACCAGCAGCAGTGACGAAGAGCAAGAGAACCAAGTCCAAAAGCGACAAAAGATCTGTGAGACTGACATACAAAGATAATGAGGACAAGAAGAGTGAGGTTGCAGCTGTCCCCAAGCTAAGGAAGAGAAAGCTCTTCAAGGATGTTGCTGAGGCAGACACATTGATCTGCTACTGCAAGAATTTAAGCACATCCAAGTCTCAGAGAGAACAGTACACAATGAGTTTTACCAAACTCTGACCTATCTCTCAGGAAAGAGACTTTCTGTTAGTGAATCGAACGAAGCTGTCATTGAGGTTGGCAACACACTGTTTGGAAGAAGATGGAAAAACCCTCGAGAATGTGATGAGATCTTTGACTTAGATACAGTGCCAACCAACAGGAACATAAGAAAGCTCTGCAGCAAAAATTGAGGCCCAGAGTTTGTCGCTAGTTGTGGGCAAGCTTGAGGAAGAGCAAAAGAAAGGTAAGGTGATTACTCATGCATCAGACAGTACCACAATGAAAAGTGTAGGCCAGTTCATGGTGCAAGGGTTGCATGTAGATCAGGACAGCCTATTTCCTCTACCAATTCTGCCAATCTATGGAGAGATAACTGAAGACATTGCAATGCAGGTGGATATGGGATCTGAGATACTGGCATCTGTCAGAGAAGTCAGTGCAGAGGACGTACATAAACTTGCAGGTGCCCATATGACAAACAGCACAGAGCACAACAAGGGCTTTTCAAAGCTGCTGGCGGAGATGTACGACCTGGAAACACCAGTAGGACAGTTATTTTGTGGTACTCATAATACACTGGGGTTAAGCAGTGCCATGAATAAGGTCATGAGGCTGGTGGAGGCAGATATGAAGATGGAGCAGGTTCTGAAGGGTTTCAGGGTCGATCTGGAGATAGTAAAAATACCGGTCTGGCTGGGAAAGCACTGGACATGTGCCTCATGCTGGTGGCCCCTAAATTTTCACACAGGCCTTGGGACCGCTACAAGGAATCTTCCTGGAGCAAAGGCGTGTATCTAGTGTCCTGTATGCCTACATAGATAGCAGGTTTGGGTGCCTCTCCAGGGCAGCAGCAGTCTTAACCCACCATATGCCAGCTATTTTTAACCCTATGGGTTGCCTCCGTGCCGGCCTTTTTTCGACCTATTTTTTGGCTAAAATTGAAATACCCGCGCAGAGAGGTAAACTGGACACCACCACCCCAGAAGGAGAGTGCAGGGTGGCGATACCCACTCCACCAGGAGATGACAGGGAGGGTGGTTCACCTGTCATAACTTCCAGGCAAAAGCGACTTATCTCCCTTGTAACCTGACACCCCTCTTCTTCGCAGCCAGACCACCCGGCAGTGTACAGGAAAAGTACACTACACTGCGGCTGAGGGAAAGCTCACCAAAATTGTGGTGGGACTTGTATAGACAAAATCCCAAGCAGACCCTCGGACGCCAAGTCCCCTGGATTGGCCTCCTTTTTGGTAGAGGAGTCAGGAGGAGCCTCAAGGGTTGCTATTCCCCCACAGGAGCAACAGCACAGTATCACCCACCGGGGATACTGTGGGTGGAAGGACCATCAGTTCACCACCCTCTGCCAACCCCCTTCAGGAGCTGGCACATCAGCACATCCACCAGATGACCCTCGTCGGCAGCTCCAAGGAGGAAGGTGGGCCCTGGGGTACTCTCTAACAGAGGTACCATGTGGGACGAAACATCGCCATCCCCCAGTGCTGACTCTGGGACAGGAGTCCCAGACCCTACGGCCGGAGAGCAGCCTCTGTTAGAGCTGTTGCAATAGCCAGGTGTATCCATTGGGCGCCTTCTCCCTGCCGCCAAGACTACGGCCAGAGTGCAGCTTCTGTCAGAGCTGTGGCAATAGCTGAGCGTATCCATCAGGCACCTTCTCCCTGCCGCCAGGGTCTGTAGTGCCTAGAGGAGCCTCCCCCGACTCCTGGTGTCCTTCTGTTCCCCGTGGGAGCCCAGCAGTGCCCAACGGGGCCGCCTGACAGAGGGCGAATCCCTTGGACCTTCCCCTTCTAGCCCAGACCGGAGTTCCAGCAGGGCCTCTCTGCCCAACCAAGCAGGAGAGTTGACCCCTGGCTGCTTTCCCTCCGCCTGTCCCCAGGCTTCTGCAGAGGAAGGTACCTCTTGCCCTAACCACCACTCTAGTGGTGGAGTAATGTGCCCCTCTCCCCACCCCTCTACACGAGGGGGCAGTTTCTGCTCCTTTTCAGGGACCCCACCAGAGACCAGAGTGGGCGTGACTCCCTGAGGCCCGGTGTCCTGTCCTTGCAGCTCAGGTGTTGTCGGACTCCTCCAGGACGAGAGGCCGCAGCTCACCCCTGTCTGCCTCCTCCCAACTGTGAGACTGCAGCCCCAAAGACAGCAGGCCTCCCCAGGTGCCTGTTGCAGTAGCCAAGACTCCCTCAGCGTCGGCAGCCACAGATCCTCCCTGACGGCTGCCCCTGCAGAACGAGGCAGCAGTCCACCCCGGGCGCTGGCCTCCCGATGTCCGACCCCAGCCCTAGGCCTCCCCAGGTCCTCTCCCAGGACCCTGAGGACGACTAAGGGCCAGCGCTGAGCAGTGCATCTCCTGGCCCTCTTCGGCCCTAGCCTAGAGAGCTTGCCTCCTGCTGGGCCGTACCAGCTAGGGAGCCTCCCAACCCACCACCTGCCCACTCCTCCAGGACTAGAGGCCACCTCACGGACCACCCTTCCTTGTACTACTCACCAGACGGCCCACCTCCCACGCATGGCCGCTATCTGAACCTCCCGGCGTAGGCCCTCCCGTCCCGTGGGCCGTGTCCTCCACTCCACCAGAATCGTAAGTACTAGATCCTATGATTGTACACTTCCGTAGAGCTGTTTGACCCTTCCTCCAGAGAACCAACCCCTGTGACTCCTCCCCTGTTTCCACAGTGCATCTCCCTAGTGCTCTATCCCCCCTCTCTCCCCCCCCACTGACAGCTGTGGTGTGATTCCCCCCCCAGTGTGCCATAGTGAACTCTACTACCTGTAATTTTGCATGCAGAGTGTTCAACCCCCAGCCACGGGTCAGTTCCCTGACAGTGACAACCATCCTCCAGTGTTGCCCCCACAGGACAACATATGTCAGTGTGACCCTCCCCCAGTCCGCTCTCCCTCTCCTCCCCAGGCCCCCAGTCCCCGTCCCCACGAGAATAAACCCAGCCTAGACTCACTAACACTCCCCTCCCCCCCTCAATCAAGTGTAGAACATTATATATTCTCGTCCTATGTGATGCGTACATAGCCTAAGATTAGCTAGGGCATCATCCATGTCACACAGATATATTGTATTAGCTAGGACCTCATCTATGTCACGCAAATACCTAGGTTTAAGGGCTTGAATATACTGTATGTTGTCATCCATGTCACGTGCCTGGCATATTGGGTATACTATACTATGCTGTCTGTGTGTGTTGAATATGATGTACCTGACATATTTGTGAAATACTATCTGTGACCCTGTGTGGACATGACCTTACCTCAGGATGGTGTAACTCCGTGTACAGGTCAGACTTGCTGAACTAGATGGAAAGTGATTGTTGTAAACATTATTTTAAGTCATTGTAAGTTCCTCTGTTTTGCTCATTGAATGGTGTGTATATTTGTCTTTTGATAATATACAAATGTGGTTTTTGACCAGTGATGTTTGTGTTTTCCTTCCTTGCTAGTACTGACCTGGTCGGGAACAAAGAACCCAGGACCGCACCGTGTCTGAGCTCGAGAAGTCGTGACTCAGAACACACTGCATAACAAAAATATTAGATTTTGATGTGAAAACAAAGAATTTCACCATTAAAATACTCACCGAAGCTTAGAAATGGGTTTAATTGAGTCCTGCATACTTGTATACAGGTATTCCCGCTTTCTCATGCTCACCACGTAGGTGAGAGAAAGCCGTTTTCTATGTAAGGTAAACTCAGGTATTTATGCTGGGAAGGTATAGCAATGTTCAGTACACTTTTCTGATTACTTATTACCTCAACATCTGTCACTAGTTGCGTCTCCCTCTCACTGTGAATGCATTGGCTTACACTGATTGAAGATAGGTACAACCTGACTTCATTATGTACAGTCCTGGCACTTACAAGAAGGTATTTATAACTTGACTTCACTATGTACAGTCCTTACACTTACCAGATAATATTAACAACTTGATTTCACTACATATGTATAGTCCCTACACTTATGTGAAAATATTTACATCCCCCCTGGGGGTAGGTTTTTTTTTCAAGAATACTCCCCAGTATCCCTGCTTGTCGTAAAAGGCGACTAAAAGGGTTGGCGGAAGGTTAGTGCCCCTCCCCAGAAAACAACTAACTAAAAAAACAAACAATAAGCCTCGGACAAGGACTGACCAAACGATGACGACCAAGGACCGGACAAAGGACATGGTAATTGGAACTTGGAATGTAAGGGGAGCGAATGATGAGGTGAAAGAGAGAGAGATTGTCCAGGTGCTTGAGGGTGCGAAAGTAGATGTATGTGGAATAACTGAAACAAAATGGCGAGGAGAAAGTGTGAGAGAATGGGAGTATGGATGGGGTATATGTGCAGGAGTAGGTGAGAATGAGAGGGCAAAGGAAGGAGTATGTACAGTTGTGAGTAAAAGATGGAAGAAGAGCATAAGACAGTATGGATCAGTTGGGTCAAGGATTGTGTGGGTAAAGTTGAAAGTTGGAATACAAATGTGGGCAATTGTGTGTGTGTATGCGCCAATGCAAGATCGTGCTAGAAGAGTGAGAGAAGAGTTCTGGACAAATGTAGAAGTGTGCATGGAAAAGTTTGGAAGGAATGAGAGAGTGTTTCTGATCGGTGATATGAATGGTAAAGTTGGGAATGTGAAGGGGGATGGAATAGTTGGTGAGTGGGGTGTGCCTGCTGAGATAGATGAGAATGGGAGTGCGTTAGTGGACATTTGTGCTGGGAAGGGGTTGGTGATAGCCAATACCCTCTTCAGGCATAAAATGATCCACAGGTATACATGGCGAGTGATGAGAAGAGTGGGTGGTGAACTGAATGAAAGGAAGGCAATGATTGATTATGTGTGTGTGGATGAAAGGATGCGAAGATGTGTAATGGATGCAAGAGCTTATAGAGGTTGGGGGAGTGGACTTTCTGACCACTACTTGGTGGTGACCAGACTTAGAATTCAAGTAAGATGGAGGACTAGAAGAAGGGAAAGACAAGAGGAAGGAGTAGTTGCAAGGAAAGTGGAAAGGTTACAAGAGGATGAGAAAAAGGCAGAGTATAAGAGAGAAGTGGAGGAACGATTGGGCAAATATGAATTAGAGCAGATGGGAGATGTGGAAGGTGTGTGTAGGATATTTACAGAAGAAATATGTGCAGCATGTGATGTGGTGTGTGGAAGGAAGAGAAGTCGGAGGGGGGTGCAAGGAACAGCGTGGTGGACTGAAGGGGTGAGACAGGCTGTGGCACAAAAGAAGAAAGCATACAATGATTGGATGAGAAATAGGGGCGTGGAAGAAGTTGAGAGGCGGAAGAGAGAGTTATATATAGAAAGAAAGAAAGAGGTGAAAAGATTAGTAAGAGAGAGTAAGAAGAGAGTGGATGAGGAATTTGGAAGGAATTTGAGTGTAAAGTGGAGGGACTGTAAGAAAATGTTCTGGAAAGAGATGAAAAGAGTAAGACAGGATGGAAGTGAAGTTAGCAGGGGAATGAAAGATAAAAATGGTAGATTACTAGTGGAGAAGGGAGAAAAAGTGAGCAGATGGAGAGAACACTTTAAGGAATTGTTGAACATAGAGGATGAAAATAATGCGAGTATAAGTGGCTGGGGAATGGCTGGGAGAAGGAGGGAGGTGAGAAGACAGGAAGAAATCAGTAGGATAGAAGTTGTGGAAGCAATGAAGAAAGTTAAATCGGGGAAAGCCCCAGGAATTGATGGAGTGTGTGATGAAATGCTGAAGCATGAGGGAGAGATAGCAGTAGAATGGACGTGGAAGATGTGCAGATTGGCCTGGGAGGAAGGTAGAGTCCCGGAGGATTGGAAGTCAGGTATAATTATTCTCCTGTACAAAGGAAAAGGGGAAAAAGAAGTGTGTGGTAATCATAGGGACATTTGTCTTCATAGTATAATAGAAAAAGTGTATGGTAGGATACTTATCGACAGAGTTAGAGAAAGAACACAGAAATTAGTTAGAGAAGAACAGGGAGGCTTTAGGAAGGGAAGAGGTTGTGTAGATCAGATATTCATTCTTAGATCTTTAGTGGAAAAGTTTCTAGAGAAGGGAAAGAAGTTGTATGCGGCTTTCATGGATTTGGAGAAAGCATATGACAGGGTGGATAGACAAGGATTGTGGAAAGTGTTAAGAATATATGGAGTAGATGGGAAGTTGTTGAATGCTGTGAAGAGTATGTACGATGGTGCGAAGGCTGCAGTGCATGTGGATGGTGAACTAAGTGAATTTTTCTCTTTGAAAGTTGGGTTGAAACAGGGATGTGTCATGTCTCCATGGTTGTTCAGTCTGTACATGGATGGGGTAATAAAAGAGGTACAAGGTAGGGTAATGGATGTTGGAGTGGCCCTGGTGAGAGAGGATAGTGTTTGGAAACTCCCTGTACTGTTGTTTGCAGATGATACTGTGTTGTTGAGTGAAGACAAAGGGGAGCTGCAAGGCTTGGTGGATGAGTTTGGGAGAGTGTGTAAGAAACGGAATCTAAAGGTGAATGTAGGGAAGAGTAAAGTGATGGTCTTTGAGAGAGGTGAAGTCAGTGAATGTACAGCGAGGTTGGATGGTGAGGAATTGGAAAATGTGACTACGTTTAAGTACTTGGGAAGTGTGATGAGTAAGGATGTAGGTTTGGAGGGTGAAGCGCTTGAAAGGGTACAGCAGGCAACAAAGGTTGCTGGGTCTTTGAAAGCAGTGATAAGAAACAGGGAAGTGAGCATGGAAGTGAAAAAGTTACTACATGACAGTATTGTGATACCAACTCTAACGTACGGAAGTGAAGCTTGGACATTGTTGGAAGGACACAAGTCAAGAGTGAAAGCAGTGGAAATGAGTTATTTTAGAGGAGCCTGTGGAGTCACATGGAGAGACAGACTGACGAATGAGGATATAAAGGAGCTTTGTGGTGTTTATGTGGATGTGATAGGAAGCGTTATGAGGAACACACTGAGGTGGTTTGGCCATGTGGAGAGGATGTAGGGTGAAAGACTGACGAAGAGAGTGTATGTGAGTGAGGTGGAGGGGGGAAGAGGGAGGGGGAGACAGAAGATGAGATGGAGGGATGGGGTGGAGAGGTATATGAGAGAGGGGTGTGTGAGTTGGGTGCAGGGCAGTGAAATGGAGGGGGACAGGGCGACTTGGAGGCGATTTGTTTGTGGCCACCCCAAACGGGATTGAGGCGTCTGGCAATAGATAGATAGATAGATTTACAATATGCCTTCATTATGTCCAACACTGAGTGAGGCACACAGGCAGAGTGAAGCAGAGCAAGTGTGACGAGGGGAGTGGGTGGGTGTATGGCCTTGACAGTCTGAGGCATGGTAGAGGAACAGTTACCATACATGCCTGCCAGTTTTTACCGGCAAATCTTGAAAAATGCTGTCACAGTGAATTTTTTAATTTTAAGTTGTTTTAAAATGGCACTGGCACTTCCCGCAGATTTTCGTTGCATTGTTTTAAAACGGTACTGACACTTGGTGGGTTAATATACAATCATGACCACCTCGCAGAGTGTCTGAGGCAGAATCCTCACATCAACAAACGCCTAGCCTGCCTGATCAGAGAAGTATTGGAACTCTCCTATCTTAGTCATCCTCGTGGTGTTTGCCTGCCTGGGTGTGCACTTGGCGGAACCTTTCTATGCCAGGACAATTGAAAAATATGCCACCCATACTCAGTTCAGAGAGTTCAACAAAGGACTACACACAGCCATGGGTCAGACCATCAGTGATGACTTTACAATATTTACAAAGCCTGAATACCCTGGGATGTCTGACGATCTCTTCACTGGTGTGAAGAAGAACTACAAGGACGAAGTCCTGAACTCTATGTCTGACTTAGCTCAGGAGCACCTAGAGGAGGTGAAAAAGCTGACCAACCTAAAGCTGCCCAACCTGCAGACGGTCCTAGCCAGGCAGAAGAGGGACTATGGTATAGATGAGGAGGCCTTCCCAGTGGACTATCCCGTGAACAGCCAGGCAAGTAACGTTGATGAAACCCCTGTGCACAACATTGACAGGGAGAGACAGTGTGCCAAAGTGGACAACAGACTGAGAAAGTTAGGCACATTGAATGCAGTCAGTAGGTCAGTTATACTTCAGAAGGGCCAGGAAATAAGGACTGGACAGAATCCTTCCTTTAGGGGTTTCAAGGCAGCCACCCAAGCTAAAAGGGAGGTCGATCTCAACTGGAGTATATACACGAAGGATAAATTTGAGAAGAGAGCAAAGCAAAAGTAGGAAATGGCTCAGAGAAATGAAGGGAAACGACTGGATATGCTAGAAAAACTAAAATCTGGTGGTGGGCCCTTTACTGGCAGTGAGGAAGTTGAGCAATTCTTTGCGGATCCAACTCTAAATGGCAAGGACAAGCAGCAGAGGATGAAGCTGGAGCTCCAGTTTGCCAAAGACAGTACCACTGGCACACTTCTGTCTAAAGTCGATCCTATATTCCGAGTCCAGGTGACACTGCCCAGTGGGAAGAGAAGGACGAAAACTGCACAGGAGTTTGGAGAGGCCCTATTGTCGTACCTTGGCAGAAGGAGCGACCAAACCACTCTAGAATATGAGAAATTCCAGCAAAGCCTTGACAAATTGGCATCTTCATAAGATAATTCTTTCCATGCCACTTAACCGAGTGTTCTAAGTTTGAAATAATAATGTTAAGTATTCTAAAACAGTCTTGAATTACTTTTACTACAATTCTTGAATTAAGCAGTAACGCATCCCAGTTTCCATTTGAAAATACACATATTGCGATCCAATAACCATGTTTTAATTGATGTAAATGCTAAAACAATTATTTTTTGGATCAACATGTGCTGTAAGCAATTTTGGAAAAAATATTTCAAGCCTTGTACTAGTAGAAAATAAGACAAGCCAGGGCATACAAACAACAGAATGGGCACAAAAACCGATTTTTGTGTTAATGTTGAATTTCAAGTTTTTGTTAGTTTTGGTATCAATATTTTTGTATTAATAGTGTTAATCATTTCCCAAATGGACATCTTCAAATTTTGAACTGAGTTTTATCACCCCACTCTAAATAAGACTTGTTTTATAACAAGGCAGTTGCCTGCGGAAAACTCCCGCCCTCCTCGAAATTTCTATATTATACAAAAAATATTTCAAATATCCTATATATGAAAATGATCTGTGATGGATGATGTTAAAATTACATCACTCAGTTGTTTGCTGCTTGATTGGCTTGATCAGCAATACATAGATTGGGCCAACATTTTATTGCCATTCTTGACCAAGTTCTGGACAAGAGTTATACAGTATTTTAAATACAATCAATACTTGTTTTACATCAACAGGCCCATTTCATATCTATCTATCTATCTATCGATAGATAGATAGATAGATAAGCACTATTGCCAGGAATCGGTCCAATGTTTGGTTACCATTTCAGACCAGTGCCGGAACAGAATTTGTATTTATATATCGGCCCAACACAAGTTTTACATCAATTGGCCCGATATAAACAGAATATTATGGCCAAGAATCGGTCCAATGTATGGTTGCCGTTTCAGTCCAGTGTCGGAGAACAAGTTTTATTTATATATTGGCCCAACACAAATTTTATATCAATCGGCCCGACATAGCTAAGTAGAATATTATGGTCAGGAATCTGTCTAGTGTATGGCTGCTGTTTTCCCTTAGTTCCATTATATGCCAATGCTGGCCTGTCATTTCAGTGTTTGTTGGGACTAGGCAGGTCCACTGTGAGGGTGCAGACTAAAAGTGTTCCTCTCGCAATAACTTCCTGAGCCAGTTCTGTGAGGTATGTTGGTTCAGACCTCCTTATAAAGTAATAGTTTCTTCCAAACCATTGACAGTTTTATCCAGTAACATCAGCCAAGGATCATAGACAATAAGGCTAACTCGCTGAAACATCATCAATTTAGCCCCCCCCCCTCCCTCAGTGACGTCACACCCTGACGTTGACGTAATCTGGTGATGAAAGGACCAAGGGCAAGGATAACAGACATGGGTTCGTCGTTGCACGGAACAAAAGCGAGAGATTATAATTATATTGTTACTCATTCACACACACATTTTACACTTTTCACATTATAAAAGACTTACACTTAAATTCTGCAATCTTCACATTGACAAGAAATAAAAAATCCTGCATTTAACTTGTGAAGCTGATGACTGCCTCTCCTCGGTATTGTAAGACCAAAAGGCGTAAGATTATAGTCATCCTGTTACTCATTCACACTCACAGTTTACTCCCGTACTCATTGTAAAGGACTTATGCTTAAATTTAGCAGTCATTGCACTAGAAATGATTAGAAAAATGAAAACTAATCAATGTTAAACTCGCATTTAACTTGCGGAGTCGATGAAAATAATAATGCAAAACGTTTATGTTACTGAGACGAAAGAAGGGTTAGCAGAACTTACGTAAAATAATCCTACCTTGCAGACTTACTGACCTCTATGTCCACATCCGAGTTATTAGTTAGACACCAAGTTTTGGTTGTCAAAGTGTTTCTGCTGCAGGAACTGAACTTAATTTACTAATTACAGAAAAATACATAGCCTGGTATAAACGAAAATCGTAGCCCTGTATGGTATATTCAACAGACTAAATGCACTCTCAGTGTTTTCATAATGAAACTCTGGAATGATCCTTATACAGATATCTTTTCACTAATTATACTATCTTTTCCTGCTGAACAAAGCATTGTGAAGCAAATCTGTGTTTGCAAGGCTATGTAATACTTGGCAATTTCACACTAAACATGCAATAAGGGATATAAAATTGAAAACTGATGCAGTGCACTACCAGTCAGATCCATACACAAACCTTCATCAGCCTATCTCAAGGTCTAATTGCTCTAGTACTTGTGTAAAAGTCTTGTGTAACCTAATCTAGCTAACAGACATATTACGCTGTATGTTAGCCTTGGCCAGGATTACCAGGAAGACCCATGTGGAAGAAATTGAAGAACCTAGAAAAGTATTACTACTATGAAATCTTAGTCTAGACCTAACCAGTTGCAGTGTGCCTATTCTGCGACGGCAAACTGTCTAAATTTATTCACTATACAGGAAAAGTATGATTATATTGCTTAAGACGTGAATCAAACCTACAGCTAGGGCCAATGAAAGTATGTTATGGTTTAATGGCAAGTTAAGTTTAGGTCTATAATACATACCTGCTTCTAATTTCGTCTTTAGAAGTCGTAGAGTTAATGCAGCTCAAGCATGAAGGATCCGACATTTTCGTGGAGATGATCCCTATTCATTTTTCTCAACATATTGAAGTTTGTTGTCACTTTGAAATGCTCCGATTAAAGACAGGCAAAATTTGTATTTATCACTTCGTTTGCATGCCCACAATCATTTGTTTTAAGGCGTTTTGTCTTCAGGGAACCAGAAAGCTTAATAAATTGATAGACTTGCTTTGGGGAGCTATTACTGAACCCAAACAGTGCACATATTACCATTTCAGCAATGCACTCTCGTAAGCTGCCAGGAGTGATTGGTCACCAGATGACTCAATGTACAGGTTGAAAGTAAATGTCAGTAATGTTTTTGCACCTTGCACTGTCGTATCCCATGTGTATCCTCTACATCGCTTCAGTATTTTTTTTTTTTTCAGTTGATCGATGATGCTTGAGGCTAATGAGTTACCAGCGAGTTCCTATATACAGTATTTTGTGATATTTATTCATATTTCTAAAAGAAAATACCATGGACAGTTTCGTCAGCCTCCTGCATTACATTGTTCTCCTTCCCAGAAAATACCATAGAAAAATTATCAGAAGCCAAGAATGTGGATGTCATAAACTGAAGGGTCAATGCTACCATGTGTATCTCATACCCTTCTTCAAGTCAGTGTGGACACCCCTTTATGTTAGGCCCATTTATTATTCTGTTTTAAAATGTATTACTAATAACAGTTCCTCAAGTATTTCATATTTTTTTAAAAACTTCTTTGATTTACATGTACTAGTCACTTATTATTATCTATAAGTGGTTTTTGTGGTTTTTCCCATCAGTATAGAATGGTGGCCAGTACAGTGTGACGTCATAAACAGTGCACTGGTGTAAAAGAAATGCTCGGTAAACTATCCTTATATTTTATGTCTATTATCCTTGGCATCAGCAGCTGACCATGGCAGTAGATGGAGTGTATTGGTTAGTACACGAAGCCCACAACTACAAAAGCCCAAGTTAGATTCCCAGGAAAATCAGAACCTTGGACGAATTTGTTCTCCTTATGCTCCTGTTCACTCAGCGGCAATCTGCACCTGGGGACCTGGTTGTGAATTTGATCGTTGTGTATCATATTCTAAGGGAAGACTGTGATTTGGGGAAAATTGATTTTTAGGCCTTTTGACCCTGCTGCAATGGATCATCATCATCATCATCATCATCATCATCATCATCATCATCATGTTTCTTCTTCTTCTTCCTATTATTATTATTATTATTATTGTTTTTATGATGATGATTGCAAATTTTATTATTTATATTATTATTTTCACTCTTATCTTAAATGTCAGGACCAACTGCCTAGCCCTGGGCTTCTACGCTCCTCATGGGGCAACGTAGGATTGGATGATGGATGGATGGATATATTATTATTGCTATTATTATTATTATTTTTATTTTTATTATTTTCATTATTATTATTATTATTATTATTATTATTATTATAAATTATTATTATTATTATTATTATTATTATGTATATCACCCTTTTTTAACATGACAGTGCTCGGATTGACTCTATCCAGAAAGGTATATGTGAAGATACAGAACGTTGTGAATTTTTTTTTGGGGGGGCCTATCTGATGGAGACAGGATTCCGTGGGCTTGAATGATGAGTAAATGGAAGCGTGGCCCATTGAATTAAGCAAATTTAAGGGGTGCCTGGACGTTGCTACTCCTCACCCTACCCTAGGGTGGGAAAGGAGGTCTGAATGATGATGATGATGATGATGATGATGATGTTATAATAATAAGAATTATTACTATTATTTTTTTTTGTGGTAGGTGGGGGCGCTCACCATCCACTCACTCGATGTAGTGCTGCACTCGGGTGTCTGCTCTTTCCTCTCTTCTCTCCATTCCTTCCTTCCTCTTCTGTCTTTCTTTACTTCATTCTTTCCTCGTCCTTCTGCCTACGAGTGACTTTACGCTCCTTCTATTGTCTTTCTTTCTTTCATTCTTTCCTCTTCCTTCTGCCTGTGGGTGTCTACTACACTGAGTGGCAAGCCTAATGGGTTTCCTGTACACCAGGAAACCATTTACTACGATGGGTGGTAACCATATAACCAAATTATGGCACCTGGTGGTTTAGTGGGTAATTACAGCACTTCAATCGGATTGAGCCGGTGAAAGTTTACATCCAAGGGGTGGTTGGGTTTATTGCTCATGTAATGCCACTGAGGGATGAGTGAAGCTGGTCACTCTCATCTTAAATGTCAGGACCATATTGCCTAGCCCCGGGCTTCTACGCTTCTCATGGGGCAACGTAGAATTGGATGATGGATGGATGGATGGGTTATTATTATTATTATTATTATTATCATCATCATCATCTACTATTACCACTGCTTCTACTACCACTACTACTACTACTACTTCTGTTATTATTATTATTATTATTATTATCATTATTATTATTATTATTAAAACTGGAATGATGAGGTGAAACGAGCTGCGGAACAAAAGAAGAAGGCATATGGTGAATGGTTGGCGAGTAGAGGTAGGGGAGAAGATGAGAGAGAGAAGAGAGAGGTATATGTGAGCAGGAGAAGGGAGGTTAAGAGACTGGTGAAGGAGAGTAAGAAGAAAGTGGATGAAGAGTTTGGGAGGAATCTGAGTGTGAAATGGAGGGAGAGTAAGAAATTGTTTTGGAAGGAGGTAAAGAAAGTAAGGCAGTGTGAAAGGGGAAATAGTAGGGGAGTGAAAGATAGGAATAATAGATTGTTGGTGGAGAAGAGAGAGAAATTGAGGAGATGGAAGGAGCACTTTGAGGATTTGTTGAATGTAGAGAGTGAGAGCAGTGTGAGTATAAGTGGTTGGGGAATGGCTGGGAGAAGAAGAGATGAGAGGAGGGAGGAAGAGATCAGTAGGTCGGAAGTAGTGGAAGCGATGAAGAAGATTAAGCTGGGAAAGGCCCCAGGAATTGATGGAATGTGTGGTGAAATGCTTAGGTATGGGGGTGAGATTGTTGTGGAGTGGATATGGAAGTTGTGTAGATTGGCTTGGGAAGAGGGAAGGGTTCCAGAGGACTGGAAATCAGGTATAATTGTTCCTCTGTACAAAGGAAAAGGGGAGAGAGAAGTATGTGGTAACCATAGGGGTATTTGCCTTCTTAGTGTGACTGGTAAAATATATGGTAGAATACTCATTGATAGGGTTAGGTATATGACAGAGGAGCTAGTTGGAGAAGAACAAGGGGGATTTAGGAAGGGAAAAGGGTGTGTAGATCAGATATTTGTTCTAAGATGTTTAGTGGAGAAGTATCTAGAGAAGGGAAGGAAAGTGTATGCTGCCTTCATGGACTTGGAGAAAGCTTATGACAGAATAGATAGGCAAGGTATGTGGAAGGTATTAAGAATATATGGAGTGGAGGGGAAATTGTTGAGTGCTGTGAAGAGTATGTACGAGGGAGCTAGGGCTACGGTGCGAGTGGATGGTGAGCTGAGTGAGTTCTTTGATCTCAATGTGGGACTGAAACAGGGGTGTGTGATGTCTCCATGGCTGTTTAATATATATATGGATGGGGTTGTAAAGGAGGTGCAAGGTAGGGCAGTGGATGTGGGGGTGGCCCTAATGAATGAGGGTGAGATTTGGAAGCTTCCAGTGTTGCTGTTTGCTGATGATACAGTATTGTTGAGTGAAGATGAATGGGAGTTGCAAGGTTTGGTGAATGAATTTGGGACAGTGTGTAGGAGGAGGAAACTGAAAGTTAATGTAAACAAAAGTAAAGTTATGGTGTTTGAGAGGAATGAAGTCACAGAGTGTGCAGTGAGGTTGGATGGTGAGGATATGGAGAATGTGAGTGCATTCAATACTTGGGTAGTGTGATGAGTAAGGATGGAACTTTGGGGGATGAAGTACGTGAAAGGGTACAGCAGGGAAGAAAGGTTGTTGGTACACTGAAAGCAGTGATGAGAAATAGGGAGGTGAGTATGGAAGTTAAGAAGTCACTGCATGATGGTATTGTGATCCCTACCCTGATGTATGGAAGCGAGGCGTGGACTTTGCAAGAGGGGAACAAGTCAAGAGTGAGAGCAGTGGAAATGAGTTACTTGAGAGGAGCATGTGGAGTGACGTGGAGGGACAGGTTGACGAATGAAGAAGTGAAGGAACGTTGTGGGGTAGATGTGGATGTGGTTGAAAAGATTAGGAGAAATACACTGAGATGGTTTGGACATGTGGAGAGAATGGAGAATGAAAGACTGACTAAGAGGGTGTATGTAGGTGAGGTGGAGGGAGGGAGAGGGAGGGGTAGACCGAGGATGAGGTGGAGGGATGGAGTTGAGAGATATATGAGGGAGGGGGGGGTGAGTTGGGGGGAGGGGAGTCAAATGGTGGGTGACAGAGTGACTTGGAGGCGTTTTGTCTGTGGCCACCCTTTGCGGGATTAGGGCGTCGGGCTATAGATAGATAGATAGATAGATTAAAACTGTCCACATACCTATGGGAAGTTTTCTTGTTTGTATCAGTATTCATATTATTCTTTCCATTAAAACGTACCTAAGTGGCCATTACTCGGAGGCTCTTTGCCCTAGACCCTTCAAACTTTGTCAGGTTAATTGCGCAGGTTGTGGCTTCCTCTGGCAAAATATGATGGCATTCCATCAACAGAATCACGGATATAACTCAAAATATGAAAAAGCGGATTCTGGGATGGTGTTTAGGAAACCACTTGAGCTAGCAAGCTGAAATTTTAATGCAATATAGCCTTAACCCGAGGCATCCCAATAACATATGGATACGTTGCAATGTTTTGTCACAGTGAATCCCTTGCAGTTGCAAGGTCCATCATTTCCACAATTTTCACATTTTGCGTGTGAATTTTTGGTACGTAGACACGGGACACCTTCCTTTGCCTGCCACCAGGCAGGGACACTGCCTTACCCCACATGACCTCCCCCCCCCCTCCGCACACCATTGTCTGGGCAACTCACCCGTTAGCAGTGACCTGGCCAGTAAAGACATGTCACTTCACAGTACGAAATTCAAGGGGAGAGTGATTCCCCAATTGATGATGATGTGGAAGACAAAGATTACATGGTACCAGAGGAAGAAACAAAAAGTGATGAGGAGGTAATGTTACCAAGGAAGGTGCAGTATGCTGATGTGTTCAGTGAGTGAACAATGCTTATATCGCCCATATTATTGTGTGAAAACCAATACATTCTTGTACTACATATAAATTAATACCAAATGAACAAATATCTACCTATTCTGAGTGGTTTGCAACAGTTACCGCTACATAGAAAAAGCGACAGCCGTACGCGGCTCCAGAGAACATGGTACCAGGTGTTTAAAGGGTCACCTGTTTAGGCCAGTTCTAAGCTCAGGTGAGCACTTTTAGGGGCATTTTCCAATGTTTCTTATGAAAACCGGAGGTTTTAGCCAAAAAAAAAAAAAAAATCGAGAATTTGCCGGAATGGGGGGGGGGGGTCAGTGGTGAAAATTGGTTGGGACGCGTGGGGTTAAGGTGGCCACATTGCGAAAAGGAGTATGGTCCCAATCAGCTCATTATTCTCTGAGATTGCCTGGGGTCAAAAATTATGACTTATGGTTACTCCAGTCGTCACCAAATTTTTCATGAAGGATTAAAGCTAGAACACCAAACTCGGTCGACTTGTAGACTGTGATAACCTAAGTCCTAAGGTGACATGAACAAGATCAGCAACCTTGACCTCAAGGTCCCTTAATAGCTTAGCTTCTAGTAGGCAGCGGCTGGGGAAAGTTTTTCTTTATCAAAATTGTACTTGGACAATTTTTCACTGATATTATTATTATTATTATTATTATTATTATTATTATTATTATCACTGGTAGTAGTAGTAGCAGTAGTAGTAGTAGCAATATATTTTTATTCTCACTATTTTTACAGGCTCTGACTCAAATTCAGAAAAAAAAACACTTCCCTCTCAAGGGGTCAGTGAAGGCTGTAATTATCAAACCCTCCATTTCGAAGAATCTCTTAAACGAAATAAAAACTCTTGAGACAAGAAGGAAGAAAATATAGAGTACGCCATCAGACTGAAAGAGTTAATTATGTTTTACTTGTGAATAAAAAATGAGAGACTGACTAGGAGAGCGTATGTCAGTGAGGTGAAGGGGGAGAGGGGAATGAGGAGACCAAGGATGAGATGGAGGGATGGGGGTAAAGAGGTACATATATGAGTTACAGTGATGTGAGCTGGAAAGAGGGCAGCGCGATGAGGAGGACAGAATGACATGGAGAGGATTCGTTTGTGGCCACTCCTTCCTGTGTTGAGGTATCTGGCCATAGAGAGATAGACAGATAGATAGATATATAGATAAGCAGATAGAAAGATAGACTGTAGATAGAAAGAGAGGCAAGTACAGAGACGGACAGATACATAAATAGATAGAAAAACGGAATAAGTCATCTTCAAAACTTACAAAAATCACATCTCCTAAAGATACTTTAACATCTGAAAGTAAGAAAATCTAGATTTCTGAAAATATTAGGAATCGAAAAGTAGAAATTTAAGGGAGGCGGAGAGATTTTAACCACTCATCCAAAAATTAATCGCTAAAGAAGAGGGGTTTGGGAGCTTCCTTTACTGAGGAGAATAAGAGCCTGAGAATACCAGTTAACTTGTGCATGAGAGAGTTAACCAATACATGTACAGAATTATATAGTTAGACGCGTGCTGCATACACATCTTAAAGGGAATTGTCATCTAGGGTTCGGATTCACCCCAGTGTCCATTATAATACAATTAATCAACCTTCTCATGGTTGAAGCTCCTCCACATTTGTAGTCTATGCCAGCTAAGGTCAAACGATTTATTCAACTGAGGATGAGTCAGAGGAGAATGAGATTATATTCCAGATAACTTCAGACAATTTTATACAACCGAGAATGAGTCAAAGGAGCCTGAGATTATTTATTCCAGTTGACGTCAGACGATTTTATTCAACTGGGAGTGAGTCAATGGAGCCCGGGAATGTTAATACCTGTACCAATAGCTGTCTGGTGGTTGGAACAACTCTGTGTGCTGTATTCATTCAAGTGAATCCGGGCGATTTTATTCAGCTGAGGGTGAGTCATAAGATCCTGGAAAGGAAGGACGGAGAGAGAGAGAGAGAGAGAGAGAGAGAGAGAGAGAGAGAGAGAGAGAGAGAGAGAGAGAGGAACAAATGAACTAAAAGAACTTCACAGGGAGCAGATGGAGAAAGATGGAGGAAGGCTGTCTGGATCTTAAGGATGTCTGTTCGCTTCTTAACTCCTTCAGTCCCAGGACCTAGCTTGTCATCGTATTCTTTCTAGCCATGGACAATTTTATTCAGCTTGGGAGAGGTTGGACGATTTTATTCAGCTTAAGAGACCGGACGATCTTCTTCAGTTTTGAGAGATTTTTCAATCCAGAGAGTTAGATATACCCTTAATTAATCTGTTTAGCATATGGGATCCTTACTGATTGACTGATTAAAATGAAAAATATGTATTCAGATCGAAGGGTTTAAAAGCACTCGGTACCGTATATATAGTTCAGAGTCGTAGCTGTAGTAGCAACAGTGATAGTAGCGATGGTGGTGGTGCAACCCCAGGTTCATCTGAATATGACCTTAGGGTACTGAAGGCTGAAGTAGTCTGCTCCTGCAGATGATTATCCTCTATATGAGGGTCAGGGAGGGAGTTGAGAGACGTCTGGATAATCAGACAGTTCCAACGCCCAGTAATACCGGGGTCATCACACGTAAGCGCCCCTCTCCAACACCATTCAGGTCCAACCAGTATTTCACCTGCTGGGTCACGAAAGGGAACAATGTGAAATATCAGAAGTAAAAATTTAATATGACTGAATTTAATATTCTGGAACAAAATATTACTGTGTAAAAAAGCATTTCAATCTGTTTTGATCAATTGTACTCAATTTCCAACAAAAATATACAAAAGCGCGGATTCAGAATGCAAATGATATGAAGCCTCTTATTCATTCATTCCCTCCGACAAGGAGAGTATGTTTTCACCCTTGTTTGTTTGTTATTTTGCTTGCTGCTAGCATGATTACTCAAAAACTGAAAGAGAGGTTTGGGCCAAATTTGGTGGGTAGATAGCCCATGTCCCAGGGAATAATCGATTAACGTTTGGGACCGACCCAGATCGTATTACAGATTCTGGATCCGGAAAACACTTTTTGTGAAACCCTAATCAGTGATTAGAAAATCTAACCCATTATGAAGAGTGGTCTGGAAATTACTTTGCCCTTGTTGGAGAGATGTGCTCCACTGAGTGCACTCTAGTTTAGTTATATCAGTTATGCAATATAAAACAATAGGATCTCAAATTTAGCAACACAAGGGCTACTTTAGCTGTAGTTTTACCACTTTTAGCGACCACTGGCCTACTTTTCATCAAGCTAATCCAGCAACCTTGCTCGACAAATATTGTTCCTGTTCGTTTGGCTGCACCAGCCCTAGAGCGCAGTTAGTTATTTCATATCATAGCTTCTGGTCAAAGAAGCAGAAGTATATCCTCTCTCGTCTGGAAGTACCTTGACGTAGATGAAAACGACGAGTCTGAAGTAGTATGCAAAGAATACAAGAAACTATTGTCACGTGGAAAAACAGAGCAGAAATCTTTCAATACAACAACTTAAAAAAAAAAAAACAGTGTCAGCCATTGGTCTGTATCAGAGCAACTGCATTGGCTGAACAGTGAGTACTAGTATCGGCATCGGCCAATACCTTGGTAGCAGCATATCTCTATAAAAATGGCATGGATAAATTTTTTTATTTTATTTTTTTAAGTGGTATTGTCTTGAGATAGCTAAATAATCTGTAAACTGGCTTCATCCGATTGAGAACGTTAATTTAGACGATTCTTTTTGTGAGTGTGGAAGGATTAAGAAAATTATAAGAAAAAATAATATTCTACTTTGAGAACAGTCAGAAATAGGTCAAGGACGCGCAGAAACGTAAAAATGTCGAGGCCTCTGGGCAAAATAAACTAAAACAGTTTTGCTCTGATTTGAGTTAAAGGTGTTGAAAAGGCATAAATGAAGTAACTCGATTTTGAAAGTTATGTCTGTCGAAGGACAGTATCACAGGGCAGGTAGATAGATAGATAGATAGATAGAGATAGAGGGAAAGAGAGAAATCAACCCCTTCAATCAAGTTGGTGAATGCAGGTGTTGCACTCTGTGCTCTTTCTAAGCACTGTATGGAAATAGTGATGCTGCAGGGTTTACATCGCTCTTGTCCTCCTACTCCAACCCATTTTTATGATCTTTCTTACTATTCAGTTTTCGTTTTCCTTATTCCTCCCCACCTTCCAATTTTCATAATCCTTCCCCTCCTCCACCTTGAGTAGTTTCATCATCCTCTGTGACAAAATCCCTCCTCTTCCACATTTTCCTTCTTTGTCCTTAGTCCATCTTTCTCAGCTTCTTCTCCTCTTGCACCTTTCTCATGTTTCAACTCGTCCTCTCACTTTCCATCATTAATTTCTTCCAACTAGTCTTCCACCCTCCCCTTGGTGCTCCGTCTATCCATTACATTATGCCGTCGCGCGCAAGTTGTCCATTAGCTTTGTTTTCCCCCACCCTCCTCTTTTCACATTACCCCAAGTTGCGTGCCCCCACATCCCTACCTGCCGCTCGTTTTCCCCTCCACCACAGCACTACCTATCTACTCCCTCTCTCACCTCCACTCCCTTCTGCTTTTCCCCCTCTTCCACTCACCCTTCTTTCCAACACCACACCATGCCCTCACATAACTCCTTCCACTCATCCTCTCCTCCACCACACTATTACCTCAACTACGCCCTTTAACATATATTTTGCTCCCTCACATCACTACCACACCTACGCACTCCACACAACCTCTCATCCACATCGCCTGTCCCTGCCACCTCTCCATACCCTACTTCCACCCCTCGTCTGGACCTCCTCCACTAAACACACACACACACACACACACACACACACACACACAAACACACCTTGACTCCTTTGAAAGAATTCAGAGATGCAAACAGAATTAAAGTTGTCAGTATTTTAGTGCAGACTTTATGCTATAACAGAGGACGAAGGAACATCAGGCTTGAAAAAATATATTTACAGGGGTATATATTTTTCTAAATCCCCCCCCCTCTCTCTCTCTCTCTCAAGTGTGTGTCTGTGAGTATATAATATATATATATATATATATATATATATATATATATATATATATATATATATATATATATATATATATATAATATACATACATCATTTGCCGTTTGAGTGTCCACTGCAGGACCGGACTATCCCGACCGAAGTCGGGATGATACAGCCAATGTATCTCTACCAAGTGGCTTAGTCTGTCTGGTAGAGATTGTATGTAGGGTGAGAAGTGCTTGTATGAGTAATTGTAGTGTTGGAGTGGCTTTGGATGTGTGTGTAGTCTGTGAACCAAGTGTAATTGGCCCGCTCAGGCTGACTGGGTGCAAACATACTTTAACGTATGCGACACTGGTTCAGCCACAGCATCCCTTGTGTCCGCCAATGCAGTACGTGGCCAGAAGAACGCTCCCAAAGTTTATGATCCTGGCGAGGCGCGAACCATTGTTCCTCAGTGTACGAAAACGTACACTTTACCACTGTATCACACACACACACACACACACACACACACACACACACACACACACACACACACACACACACACACACACACACACACACACACATGCATTATATATATATATAGATAGATAGATATAGATAGATAGATATAGATAGATAGATAGATGATAGATAGATAGATATATAGATAGATAGATATAGATGGATAGATAGATAGATGGATATACCTTTCCACTCCATCCCTCCATCTCATCCTCAGCCTCCCCCTCCCTCTCCCCGCCTCCACCTTACTCACATACACTCTCATCGTCATTTTCTCATTTTCCATCCTCTCCACATGGCCAAACCACCTCAGTGTGTTTCTCCTAACGCATCCTATCACTGTTTGTGACCTTTTTGTAGATATTATATAATATGTAAATATAGTATGTAAGTAGTTATAAGTAGGATCCAAGTAGGGTGTCAACGCTTGCTCAGTGTTATGTCTACGAGGTATGAGTCACGACTTCCGAGTCGCACCGCTTCTCTCTCTCTAGCCGGTGGGAAACCGGCGATCAGTAGATGTCACAACGGGTCTGGGGTTGGACGTGCAATTGTCCACCATCGTTGTATATTGCGTCAAGACTGTGTTTAATAGATTGTCAGAAAACTACTACAAGACTTTGCCTTTACCTGCAAGTGACGTAAAGGGGGCCATCGACAGCTTTAACATTTGGTGGAAAGCGAGTGGGATAATAGTGAATTACGTCTTCCATGGGCCGGTTTTGCTGTGTCTGTCTTCCCACGCTACTGTCTGCTGCTCTTCCCACGACGACACACAGCCTATCTCTGCCCTAGCCTCCAGCCCTGTTTGCAGTCTTGGTGTGGAATCGTTCTGGCAGTTTTGATGTAATTTTGGGAATTTCCTCCATATCAACGCCCCACCTATCACCACGCCACCACACAGTGAATCACGCAAGGCTCCTGCTCCTATCAACCTACAACCTGCCTTTGCCTGCCTGCCTGTGTTCCTGTCCAGCCTGCTGTAGCGGTTAGTTTCAGCCCCCACAAACTCCACCCCAGACCCCACTCCAGGAAGCAGCCACCAACCGCCGCCCGATGCCGTTACGTCATCGTTTTCCCCACCCACCACACACACCGACGTCACCCACGGAGCATGGTCAGTCACACAGAGCTACGTCACAGTCTCCTGCTTCAATCAGCTTCTCGTTCTGCCCAATGGAGAACCGCACCCAAAGACGTCACGGACACTTCCACCCAGTCACGAGGAGACAAGAGCCTCACTTTTCTTCAGCCTTCGGACAAGACCACATCTCACTACAAAGTATTTCCTACCTGCATTTTCATGCAATTCCTCATTCCATCACATTGATTAATCCCTTTCTACAGAGAAGCCAAGCTGTCTCTATAGATTGTGATATTTTCACCATTTACTCTCATCCATTCATTGCATTTTTGTCCCTCATTTTTCATTCAGTCAGAATTTTTCGTTCACTCACTCCTACTTCATCCCATTTTCTCCCACTCATACTCAGCTGTAAATAACGCATTCATTTTCACCCATATTCATTGTATATAAATAATTTCTTCACAGATTACAAATATTTTTATTTATTTATTCTCATTTATTCATCCATTTGTTCATTTAGTTTTATTTGCTTACTTCCTACTCTGTTAATGTCCTTTTTTTAAAAGGGTAGATCTCTCACCTATTGAAACTGACGGTAACACAGAGAACGTGGCAGATCTTATACCAAACCAACCGTAAGTTCCCTACCTGTTTCTACTACACCTGTTACTCCTACCCTAAATCCAGATATATTAACTCCAGATACTCTATCATCTTCTCCAACTGATTCTCCCGAAACCACTCAGTCATCTCCACAGTCTTTATCCCTCCCTACTACTACACATACACACACCACTACAGCCATGACACTTCCTTCCCACACACCGTCTCAGTTCACTACCGTGCCTACTTCCTCACCTTCGCGGTCTCACCCTCTTCTTACGATGGCGACTCAGAACCCTCCACCTCCACAATCCATATATTTAGATGATGTGAATAGACCCAAATTTACAGGAGAGGATAGTACTGTTTCGATTTACGATTTCCTCAGAGAGGTCGGAGGCGACCTTCATAATCGCCAGATTGTGAATGAACCCTTGAAAATTTCATATCTTCTCAGTTGACTTCACCATGGCAGATCATTAATAGGAGCCGCTATTCGTGTGGGGCACTTCGAAGATTGTCAAACGTTTGACACGTTTAGCCAACGACTCATTCAATACTGTTGCCAACTTTCCAATCCTGCATCCCTTATAGGATTAACTAATCTCCTCAGGCAAATGCAGGAAGACATGAAGGTACATCCCCAACATGCGAAAGTAATTGAGGCAGCTGCTACTATGAGGGCGACGAGTTCAGAGTTGCGCCAATTATTCCGTGGTACTCAATGGGTAACAGAACACAACGGGGAGATCATGATTACATTATATAATTTTGCAGACTTGTTCGGTTACTTTAGATTTCTCAATTGGCTTTTGGACTCCCAAAAACAAATAGCACTACAAGTTGGCTTTAAACCAGGAGACAAAATAATAGATGTCAGTAAAACAATTGTAGACAGGTCAGGAACAGACTTCACTCACCAGGTCAATTCTTACAGTTCACCCTCTCCCTCTGCAGGTGGTACTGCGAGAGTACTACACACCAGCATCACTTCATCTGATTTCTCTCGTTCACGGCCAGCTACAAGAACCAAACCTAGTAATCGGTCTCACTCACAATATCGTTCACCTTCTAGCGGTCGTGACAATTCAACTCAGCGACGAAGCAAACAATTCTCAATTCCGTGCTGGCACTGCAGTAATGTAGGTCATAGAGAGTCTAGCTGTGCATACAAAGAAAGACGTTTTCGCTCACGGGAACGCCCTTCGCGCACCTTCGCGGTCCCGATGCCTAACTTGCAAGTACCATAAGAATAGCACAACTTACTCCACGGACGAGTGTCGTTACCTTAAGAGCCGTCAGTCGGAGGAAGACGAGCGCTCGGATCGGAGAAATATAACCTAACAGTAGAAGATCCACCAGTGTCTGAAAATAAGGCAACAGAAAATCAACACCCCATTCGTCAGGTAAGACCTATAACATCTTCAGGCTTAGTCATTCTAGGATGGAGCGAAAGGGTACAAAGCTCTTTCTTTATGGGCAGCAGATCTATGGTAAATCTAATCTCAGATACCTCTTTAAACAACATTAGGAAAATAACTAAAAGAGTTGGGATCCTCAAACCACCTGACATTCGCCTATGCGGTGTGGATGGCTCAGAATTTCAGGTCAAAGGAAGGATCACACTAGAAGTACAATCTGATAAAGCCTTAAGACCCTTTGACGTAGAGTTTCATGTCACTAATGATTTTAGGTATCCAGCGGACACTCTCATTGGCTTTTCAACAACGACCCAAGAAGCCATTGCTCTCCTCCCTGCTTCTCGTTGTGTACATGTCAATGGTTTCTCAATATCTAGTATGGAATATCCACGTCCGGTACTTTCCCAAACCGACTCAGTTATTAAGTCTCACATGATTCCAACAGTAGTCAAGAGTAACCAAATACACACGCTGTTACCTGAACAGCCAGGTACACTACCATCTAGTACTACATCCTCTGAGCATTCAATTATAGATCGTATCAACCCCTCTGACAGTGGCACACTTGCCGACTCAGACACGTCTCATTTAACTACCTCAGATAGTGTGATTGATGTTTTACAACACGCAGAGATAAGATGTGCAGTAACAAATCAGTGCACAATTTTGTTGCCACACAAGTTTACCAAAGTCTCTGTTCGTGTTGTGGGTGCGAAAGCAGGAGTGGATGTACTAACCTTACCTGAGACGTGTTGTATGAATGGCTTAGCTTATGAGTCAGCGTTGTGTACGGTGCTAGAGGATGGTTTATGCTACTTGTATATTGCAAACACAACAAACGCCGCTTACACCTTACGAACGGGAACTCAGATTGGCGATTTCTTGGTATACCCAGTGGCCGTACGTGTGTGCCAAGATTTCCCATACCCTGTTGTCGATGTGTGCTCAGTTGCTCAGTCCACTAGTATTCCATCTAATCTTGATTCTCATGTGAAACATAGTGATTTCCCGGAACACCGACATCAATTAATTAATCTCTTGCGAGACTATCGCGAAGTAGTAGCCCTACCCGGTGAAAATATGGGCAAAACAAATTTGGATTACAGCCAGGTGCTTAGGCAGTATATATTCCTGCCTACCGTTTACCACATAGCCAGTGTCAACAAGCCGATCGTCTTATTCAGGACATGTTGGATAATGAGGTAACTGAACACTCTAATAGCCCGTGGAACAGCCCACTATTTCTGGTTCCAAAGAAAGATGGTGAGTTACGACCAATCATAGATTACAGACGCGTGAATGCACTGACTGTCCCGGACAGATTTCCAATTCCTGTACTCACTAATTTGCTGGAATCCTTAGGCGAAAACAATTGTGTTTTTTCCTCCCTAGATCTTTTAAGTGGTTACTGGCAGGTCGAGATGGAAGAATCATCTAGTCCTATCACTGCCTTCAGTACTCCATCCGGTCATTACCAATTCCGTAGACTTCCATTCGGTATGAGAAATGCACCCTCAGCGTTAATGCGACTAATTCATACAGTTTTCGCCGGCATGATAGGTCACTCAGTTTTTGCTTATCTAGATGACGTCATAAACGCTAGTCACTCAGTGGAGGAACACTTAAAAAGTTAGCCGAAGTGTTCACTAGACTCAAACAAGCTGGACTTAAGATTAAACTATCAAAGTGTGACTTTTTAAGTAAGAAACTCCAATTCCTAGGACATGTTGTTGATACTCACAGAATTCACACATCAGATGACAAGGTTAGAGCCGTGATGAGTTTCCCAGCTCCAACCAACACCGACGCTGTATGCAGTTTCCTCGGTCTCAGTGGGTATTATAGAAGGTTCATAAAATCGTATGCCAAGATAGCTGCACTGTTAACAAAATTGCTAAAGAAGGATGTACCTTTTGTGTGGGCTGATGAACCGGCAACCACATTCACAACACTGAAAACTGCTCTAGCACAATCACCAGTTTTGGCATTCCCTGATTATTCTAAACCATTTCTTCTCTGTACTGATGCTTCCAGAGTAGGCCTAGGTGCCGTTCTCATGCAATATGACTCCGAAGGAAAGAAATGTGTCATTGCCTATGCTAGCTGTGTACTAAACTCAGCGGAAAAGAATTACAGTGTAACTCACTGGGAAGCCTTTGCCGTGGTCTGGTCCCTAAAACATTTCCACGACATCATCTACGGATATCGTGTTAACATCCAAACCGACCATCTTCCCTTATGTGACTTGTTTCGGGGACATAACCTTACCGGTCGACTTGCACGCTGGGCAGTCACTGTTACTGACTATAATCCAACATTTGAATACGTTCCTGGAAATTCCAGTGTCGTAGCCGATGCCCTCTCGCGGCATGTTGCCGCAGTCTCAACCAGTTGTGACAAACTTAGCGTTCAATTGTGACACACTACATAGGTTCCAGCGTGAAGACCCTGTATGGTCACAGGTCATATATTTCCTAGAGTCAAGCGATGATTCTTCTCTGCCAAAATTACCAGTAACTGTATCTGATTTCTTCCTCAACAATGAATTGCTCTATAAAAACTCAGTACTGACAGATAACAATGTACCTCATCGCGAAGGTAAGCAACTAGTCATTCCAACAGACTTAATTCCTGCTGCCCTCCATTTAATCCATGACACCCCTCATGCATCACACCCTGGCAAAGACAGAAGTTTACGGCAAGCACGTCTGTCTTATTATTGGCCCACTATGCGAAAGGATATAGAAGCGCACTGCGATGCATGTTTATCATGTGCCCGTCACAAGGGGACAACCAGTCAACCTGCTCCTATATTGCAGTACCCAGTACCATCAAAACCTTGGCAAACTGTCGCTCTCGATCTTCTGAAGCTGCCTCATACAGAATCTGGCTTCGTTTATCTGTTAGTGGCAGTCGATAATTTCTCTAGATTTGTTATCTTAGTTCCATTGCATGAAAAGTCTGCTAACGCAGTAGCACATGCCTTTATTAATTCAGTTATTTGCCCTTTCACAACACCAGAAGTAATTTTAACTGATAACGGGTCAGAGTTTAATAATTCAATTCTGGAAGAAGTTTGTCATCGATACGGAATTAAGAAATGCAATATAGTGGCCCATCATCCAGCCTCGAATGGCCTAGTAGAGCGCCAGAATAGAAAGATATTGGAGAGTCTGTGTCACATAGTGGGAGATCAGACTTCCACCTGGGATGAATGGATTCCACAGGTAGCTGCTTCAATTAATTCATCCATCAATAAGTCAATTGGAGAAACACCATTCTTCATCATATATGGCTTTGACAAAAGACTTCCTTATTCACTGTCGCAGTCCAAACCTGATCCGATCTACGACTACGATAACTATATGCGAGTAAACCTATCCAACTTCCAGAAAATTTATAAATATGTTCAGGATAATCTGGCCCTTACAAATGAGGAGATGGTACATAACCAACATGCCGCTGCCACAGATGTTGCCATCCAAGTAGGTGATTGAGTTTTTGCCCTAGATCATGACAGAGAATCAAAACTAAACAGTAAATTCTTTGGTCCCTTCCGTGTCATATCTCGTAAAGGTAATAAATTTGAATTAAGAGATCCGCACAAGGCAGAGACGACAGATCATCTCAAACGTGCATCAAAACGCATAGTCTTGGAGGAACCACTACGAGAGTCCACACCCCCACAACAAATTCCTACTCAGCCTACTTCCTCTTCTCTAAACCTTCCTTCTGACATTACTATTCAGCCTTCCTCTACTGTTAATGACTATCGTGCCAAGTTGCGTTCTGCCACTAAGTCTCTTGCATAACGTTATCATCTCATACTGTCTTTAACATCTGTATCAACATCACCTCTAAGATCACCTCATTTTATAGGAAAGATGCTGTGGGTCTACTTGCTGACAGTGCTGACTCTGGTTGGGTCTGGATCGGGTGAGGACGATGGTGCCATGCGGCCCGGGGCCTTGGTTGGCGCAGGAGGCGAGGTAATGGTCGTCAGAGACATAGTCTCTTTGCGATATGACCTAGAGCCGCTGGCCGCCGTGGCCATCGCCCTGCCTGACCTTGCACGTCAGCTAGACGACCTGCAGGGACTCTTGTTAGAAATTAGGAATCGACATCCCAATGACACATTTTTGTACCCACTCTACCTACCCATCTGCTGGAAATTAGATTATATTCGTTATCAGTTCAACCATCTTCAAGATTCCTTCCCTCACCAAACGCCTGTGGGTCGCTCACGAGTGAAACGTGGACTTTTTGACCTTGGAGGAGAAATCCTCAGTGGATTATTTGGTGTAGCGACTAACCGTGAACTTTCTGGTTATAAAAGGGACTTAGTCCAATTGCCATCGAGTCCTAAAACAAAGTGTTACGTATTGAACATTTTATGATGCAACAGATGAGTCACCATCTACATTATGTTACTAATGCATTAAATAATTTTACGATTGGTCTTAAGCGTGAAGTATCACAGACTAATATTATTTCAGAGTTGATGTATGTTAAATTACATGTTGATAATTTGCAGGTTTCTCTGGACTCTCTTGTCTCCCAAGTTACTAGTATAATTCGCATTTTAGTCAATGCTGTTGATAGTCGTGTGACCCTAGATTTAGTATCTCTCCCTGACCTTTGTTCTACCTTAGAATGGGCTCACTCAACATTCGGCTTGTCTCCTATGATTCCATTTTCCTCTTTAGAACACTACTACCCAATACTAGAGGCCACATTGCTTACTAAAGATATAATTGTTCATATTCCTCTTCGTTCCTCCATCATACTCTATCTCTTTCACATCATTCCTTTTCCCTTCTGGTACAATAACTCCCTAGTACAAGCCTCTGTCTCTTCAGAGTACTTTCTTCTCTCCCATGATAATCTCTATATTGCCTTCCTCTCCTCAAGTGACCTCGGTAGATGTGCCCTTCTCACACCCAACTCTCGTGTTTGTTCTGCGTACCTCATAACAATTTTTCCTGGCAGCGTTGCTCCTTGCGAATCTGCCTTAGTCCATAACTTCTTAGTACAACCTGTCTGTACCTTCGTTCCGGCTCCCAAAAGCCAGGTACACCATGCTCGTCTAAATCACATCCGCTACTTCTTTTTTAGTGTCTCAACTCCAATCAGTCTTATTTGTCCAGGGACCCCTGTCCGTTCACTATCCGCAATTGGTTTATATAAGGCCCCTGATTACTGTACAGTAAAGTCTGAGTCTATAATAGCCCATGCCACACATTATCACCTCGCACTCCGCTCCCACAAGTATGACATCTTCAAACCTATTAATACTACCATTCATCTACCAACAGACAATCTTTCTATCATATCAGAAAACCTACGTATGTTGAACTATCTAAACAATTCTAATTTCATCATGAACCAGTTCTCTTCAGCTTTTAACCGCTCCTGGTCACATCCAGTCTTTGTATTTCCTCCGGTTGTCTTATGTTTTCTAGGTTTTATTGCAATTGTTTGTATCCTGTATTGTTGTCGCAAGCGAATGGACAAAAGGTTGCATGAGATCCGTGTAGCAACAAGGTTAGTGCGACAACCAAAAGACCTGGAAAATGGTTGTTCTGAGTAAAACTCATTTTGTGATTATATATATATATATATATATATATATATATATATATATATATATATATATATATATATATATATATATATATATATATTTGTAAATTGACCAAACCTATATGTTTATGCTATTTTTCCAACATGGCCATGTACTGTAAATATATTAATCCTTTCTTATATCCAGCTTTGTGAATTATGTAGCAATATCTCATTTATTATTGTGCTCCCATGTAATCCCGGTTCACTGTATACTCAGACCACTTGTATTCTTGTCATATTATGACTTGATGCCCCACCACTGTGTCAGGAGACACACTTTTTGATGAGGAGGAAAATTGTTTGTAACCTTTTTGTAGATATTATATAATATGTAAATATAGTATGTAAGTAGGATCCAAGTAGGGTGTCAACGCTTGCTCAGTGCTATGTCTACGAGGTATGAGTCACGACTTCCGAGTCGCACCGCTTCTCTCTCTCTAGCCGGTGGGAAACCGGCGATCAGTAGCTGTCACAACGGGTCTGGGGTTGGACGTGCAATTGTCCACCATCGTTGTATATTGCGTCAAGACTGTGTTTAATAGATTGTCAGAAAACTACTACAAGACTTTGCCTTTACCTGCAAGTGACGTAAAGGGGGCCATCGACAGCTTTAACATCACATCGCATCCACACCACAACATTTCATCACTTCCTTATTTGTCAGTCTGTCTCTCCATGTGACTCCCCATATTCCTCTCAAATAACTCATTTCCACTGCTCTCACTCTTGACTTCTGTCTCTCCAACGAGGTCCAAGCTTCACATCCATATGTTAGAGTTGGTATCACCATACTGTCATGTAGTAACTTTTTCACATCCATGCTCACTTCTCTGTTTCTTATCATTGCTTTCATGGAACCAGCAACCTTTCTTCCTCGTTGTACCGTTTCATGCACTTCATCCTCTAAATTTCCATCCTTATTCATCACACTACCCATGTACTTAACTGCACTTACATTTTCCATTTTCTCCTCATCCAACCTCCTTTACATTCACTACTTCACTTCTCTCAGAGACCATAACTTTACTTTTTCGTACATTCACCTTTAGATTCAGTTTCATTCACCATCTCCCAAACTCATCCACCAAGCCTTGCAGCTCCACTTCGTCTTCACTTATCAACACTGTATCATCAGCAAACAACAGTACAGGGAGTTTCCAAACACTGGCCTCTCTCACTAGGGCCACTCCAACATCCACTCCCCTACCTTGCACCTCTTATAACCCCATCCATATACAGATTGAACAATCGTGGAGACATGACACATCCCTGTTTCAATCCAACCTTCAAATAGAAAAAGTTGCTCAGTTCACCATCCAACCTCACTGCAGCCTTAGCATCCTCAAACATACTTTTCACGGCACTCAACAATATCTATCTATCTTTTTATCTCTCTCTCTCTCTCTCTCTCTCTCTATATATATATATATATATATGGAGCCTCTGTGGTACAGTGGTAGAGTGTGCGTTTCGCACGCTGGTGAGCACGGGTTCGCCTCCCGCCAGAGTTGTTAAAACCTTGGGGAGCGTGCACCAAGCCACTTGTTACTTTGGCGGTCACAAAAGGTGCTGTGGTTGAACCAGTGTCGCATACTAGTATGCTTGCACCCAATCGGCTTGAGGCGGGCCGATTACATTTGGTTCACAGACTAAACATACATCCAAAGCCACTACAACACTACAATCACACTCACAAGCACTTCTAACCCTACATACAGCCTCTACCAGACGGCCCAAGCCACTGGGTAGAGATACACTGGCTGCATCGTTCCTGCTTCAGTAGGGATTGGCCGGTCCTACAGTGGACCTCAACAGCTGATGATGATTATATATATATATATATATATATAATATTATATATATATATATATATATATATATATATATATATATATATATATATATATATATATATATATATATATATATATATATATATATATATATATATATATATATATATATATATATATATATATATATATATATATATATATATATATATATATATATATATATATATATATATATATATATATATATATATATATATATATATATATATATATATATATATATATATATATATATAAGGTATAGCTGGGTTCCCTTTCTAGACTGGAGCTAGGACGCAGGGCCAGAGGAACAGGGCATAAAAACACTGGGCAACTACCTTACATGTATATTACCAAATTCCTTAATACAGGGCAGACAGACAATCTCACAAGACCCTATACAAAGGCAGAGTTTGGACTGGCAGATATATTACGGGTATCATGCAGGATACCAGCAGTCTCGAGAGTAGAAGACAGACACTGCACTTAAGTGGCGTTGAGATTACACTTTGACCTGGGGCTGCATATATTTTATAATAGTTATGAACATGTCCTGTGTTACCCTGAGTGGAGCATGATGGTTAAGCACTGTTTATGTCTCGTCTCACATTCAGTGGAGTTAAGGTATTAAATCACCGTCACTGGTGTCCTATACAGTGACTGTTAACTTTCACTTTCACTCCATGGGCATTGGAGTCACAGTCACGGTAGGTGTGTGGGGCAAGGGACTGGGCCGACTGAGGGGGGGGGGGCGGCGGCTCATAGGTGTCGGCCTGGTGTCTACATAGTCTCTTCAGGTGTCCTCTCATCTAGGGGCCACGGAATACTCTTAGGGGCGTCGTCCTCCGGAGTGGGCCGCAGTCAGGCGTGGTGAAGGGCCCTGTACTGTTGGGACTGGGTACAGGGATTTGGCCCTCAGGACTAAGGTCAGATAGCCTCTGCAGGCACTCCTGTAGGTGTCCGGTGTGGGAAGGGCGCCACTCCTCCTCAGGACTGGAGAGGTCACGTCCTGGGGTACTAGGGGCACCATTGAAAGCCCGTCTGCTGTGGTCTCCTGCTGCTTCACTGTCAGGGTAGGGCTGCAGTGTTGCTTGCAGCAGGAGTCCAACAGGTGCTGGTCTCCCTCTGGTGCCGGCTGGATGGAGTGCAACCCCGAGGATAACACAGGGCCTCTCCACCAGTCCTCTACAGGGAGATTCTCCTTCTGGAGGCTGCCTCAGTCTAGGGAGTTGGAGGTGGGACTTACTCTGCCACTTGTGGGGCGGCTTGAGCAGCGGTCCCCCTCAGGTTCTGAAGTCACAGGAAGCTAGAGACTTTTATGATGTCCCTCCCTGGTACAGCTACCGGCCATAGCCGAGGTCCCTTGGGCAATGGGAGGAGGGCGACTACAGGCAGTCCCTTTCACGTCAGTGCGGCAACCGTCCATCACCGGGGCCCGACTTACTGATGGGACCGCAGACAAAGTGCGGCTACTGGTCATCACCTGCCTACGTGCGTGGCAACTGGCCATCGCCAAAGTCCCATATGAGGGGCGACATGTAAGCGGGGGGCGGTCACTGGCCGTCCCCTGTCTACTGGTGTGGCTGGCGGCCATCACCAGTGTCGTGCCCCTCGAGGCAGCTGCAGAAGGAGAGAGGGTGTACCTTTCTCTCCCCACATGCAGCAACCGGCCGTCACGGGTTCTGCAGGGGGGGTGGGCAGCACTATGAGCAACTACAGGCAGTTTCTCTATGTGCTCAGCTACCAGCCATTGCTTGTATGTGCGACTACAGGCCGTCTCTATTGCACAGCTACAGGCCGCTGCTGGTGCACAGCTACAGCCATTGCAGGTGCACAGCTACAGGCCATTGCTGGTACACGGCTACAGGTAGTTGCTTTAGTTGTGTGGCTACTGGCTGTCACTGGGGTGCTGCCTGGAGCTAATTTATTAGCTCCACCCTGATCCTGGCAAGGGCTGGCTCGGTTGGAGGGTAATGCACCCGGACTGAGATGTTCACGTTGGGTGCACTCCGTGGAATAGGGGCCCACGGCCATGTGGGACATATGCCCATATTGCACAGATGTCATGCGCACCATATATACCCCTCTGTTGTCACCTCCTGGGGGTGTTGTGATGCCCTCAGTTGCCACGGCTACTATTTCAGATTATAATGTGAAGGAGCAAACTTGTTGCATAAGATAGAAATCGGTGCAAGTAGCCAGCTAGAAAATTAAATATTGTACAACAGTTCAAAATTCAAAGTAACTAATAGTCCTTTTGAACCAGTCATCCTCTAACTGAATCATTACAGCTTCCTCATTAATCTTGCCCACTTTTTCCTCAACTAAAAAAAGAAACGACGAATGTAAGCTGTGACGCTGTAACTAACCTAGTACTTGTGCCACCATGTCACCTAACAATGCCTCCATTCTTACTGGGACAGGCACACACCAAGATGATGCAGTTACTGTTATGAATGAAATTTTGGGCTACCTCTAAGTCGTGAGGAATAAAATGCCAAAGTTGTAGCTAGTAAATATAGTTTGTGACTTCTTTAATGATGAAAAAGTTATTGCTGCCAGGCACATTTAGTACCAGCTGGTTCCTGACATGCTCGAGTCTAAAGTCAGAAAAAGAACAGCAAGATCACGAAGGATAATTTGACTACGGTCTTGGATCTTTTGTACCAAGTAACGAATGATGTCAACCATCCATTGTGTCTCTAGACATCAATAACATACCGCCCCAAAGGCTGGGTAGTGTGGACACTGCAGCACTAAAACGGGAAAAAAGCAACATAATGCTGCAACACTCACCACAGGAGGTAAAGCTTGAATCCTTCATGCAAATCCTAGGTGAAATAATGGTGAAAATTTAATCGGAGGCATCCCAACAACGTATGGATAAGTTGCCACGTTTTGTCACGGTGACACCCAACAACGTATCTACACGTTTTGCAATTGTGAGGTCCGTCATTTGCACATTTTTAATGTTTCATGGGTGATTTTTGGGAGGTGTATGTGGGATACCTTTCTCTACGCAATGCCAGGCAGGGATAATGCCTGGCTCCACATGACCCCCCCTCCCCCCCAGCACGCCATTTTCTTGGCAACTCATCTGTTTAGAGTGACCTGGCCAGTAAAGACATGTCGCACCATGGTCTCTCCAATGATGAAATTCAAGGCGAAAGTGTTTCCCGAGGTGGTGGACAAAGGAAGCCAGAGGAAGAAACAAGCAGAAGTGATGAGGCGGTAACATCGTAAAGGAAGGTGCCATATGTTGATGTTTTTGGTGAGTGAACAATGCTTATATCGCCTATGTTATTGTGTGAAAAGCAATATACTCCTGTACTACATATAAATTCGTACCAAATAAATAAATATTTACATATAATGAGTGGTTTGAAATAGTTACCTCTCCCAAGAAGACATTTTCTTCAGAGCCTGGTCTGAGAGAACACAGTATTAAGGTGAGGGGTACTGTAACCTGTAATTGGTATTTCTAAACTCAACTGAGCACTTTTTCTCTGAATTTTGGATGTTTCTCATAAAAAGCAGAGGTTTTAGCCAAAAAAAAAAAAAAAATCTAAAATCTGCTGGGATGGGGGGGGTTAAACACAAAGGGAGAAACTTACAATGGTGAGGCATACTCTTAGTGATGTGAAAGCGAAAGTTGAAGAAATTTAGGAAGAAAATAATAAAGGACTTAAGATCACACACTGAACAGTGGTCACTGCTTGACAGCATCAATTCAAGATTTGTGTACTACTGTACTTGGATAATACACTTTACCAGGACCGGGGAGCAATATCAGTGACTGGCATGGATGCAAGTTATGACACCGAATGTGCCATGTTCCTCCATGAATGGATGCTGAGGAGAGCATGGAGTGTATGGTGTCCCTGCATGGTATGGAGATGGAGTGGGTGATGGCCGTGGTGTGCTGATGGGTGACATGGAGGAAGACACCACCCACACCACCACCACAGAACACGCTGAAGGTCGATTCACTACACCACAAGTGCTGAAGGAAGACTATTAATTCAGTCTCAACAGGAAGGGCAGTAGATACACCTAATGAGGATAATACCAGCAACATGGAGGTGTCAGTTTCATCAAACACTGCTGGTACTGACAGACTCCCGTTGAGACCAGGACCACTAAGGAGCTGCTACCGACGGTCCTGACCTGCTTGACGGTAATGCAAAAGAGCTTATCACATATCATTGTCTACATAATGGCCAGTCCAATGACAGGAAAGGATCCAACAGTCCTCACAAAGCTGCAGGAGACATGGAGACACCAACTGAGAAGGCAGCAAGGGTACAGACCAGCAAGGAGAGGTCAGCAACTAGGTGCCAGTAACCATCAGCATACACCTATGCTATAGCTGCCACACAGTATCCAACAAAAGTAACCACTCCTTGTCCCAGTAAAAAAAAACAACCACCACTCCTGCTTCATCATCACCTACCAAAGATGTGAGGAAGGAGGTAGATGAGGATGGCGTTGAACTACAAAAGCGAAGGTATAACAAGCCTAAGCCGCATCACGACACACGTGACAATCGTGGACAGCTGTCAGGCAGGCGGCAGGGGTGGGATGCAGGTGCCACCACTCGCCTGGGACGCTCCACAGAATGCCATGTAATGGTTAAATTCCTGCCCCATAACGTCCCCAAGGAGGAGCTCACTGCTTATGTCAAGGAAAAACTGCAAGACAACAGGGTGCAGGTGAATGAGCTCTGGCATAGGACAACATTTGTGCTTGTCATCACAGTACACTGGTGCCACAGAAATTCAATGCTATGCTTGAACAATTGAGAGTAGCATGTGCACTGTACGTTAAACCACTCATTATTCTTCTAAACCATCAGGTAAGGGCAACAAGGGGGCCACCACTACCTTTACACAACAGTAAGTGGACATAATGATGGACGGTAAGCTGAAAATTGTCTCCTACAACTGTGAAGGTCTGAAAAGCAGTGAGCCACACATTAGAAGCTTATATGAGCACGCCTATTTAGTTGTCCTACAGGAAACTTGGTTATATAATGATGATGTGAATCTAACTCTTAAGATACCTAAAAACCATGTATCTTTTTCTGTATTTGCCATGGATGAGACAAAGGAACCTAGGAAAGGCAGACCGTATGGAAGGCTGTCCTTGCTTTGGCATGAAAACCCTTATAAGTACATAAATATTATTGATATACAAGACTCACATGTCATAGGAATCAGTTATAGGGATGATAATTTCGTAATATTTTTGGTTAACGTACACCTACCACCTAACAGTGTAGATAATACTGTAGAGAGGAGCAGATGATATGCCTAGGAAAAATTGCTTCATTAATTGATGATGCACAAAAAATACTGTATTACTGCTTTATAGGGGACTTTAATGCTGCCCTTAATTCAACGTTCTTTAATTATATAAATCTAATATGCCAAAAACGCTCCCTTGTTATAGCAGATGTTGCTACACTTCATCAGGATAGCTTCACATATGTTAACCAAGGTTTCCTATCATAAACCTGGCTTGATCCTGTCATCTTGTCACCCTGTTTATTTAATGTATTGGTAGGCTGTATTACATTACATGACATATCTTCAGACCACTTTCTAATCACAAATGAATTAAATGTAAGCATTATACCGGTACAAAGACAGGCAATAGCATTTAACAATGAAACATTTAAATAGAACTTTCATGAACTGACAAAAAGACAGGAACATAATCGAATACTAACGGTGAAGCTTAGCACTATTTCGACTGATCCTGCCAGTGTATGTTGTTCCGAACACGTATGTAACAATGGCGAACATCATAACCTCATTGACAGAATAAACAAAACAATATCTGCCTGTATGCTAGAAGAAGTTCTTGGTACTACCGGGAAAAGATGGCAGCAATGCCTGGTAATTTCCCCAGAGAGCTCCAAAGTCAGCTACATGAAATCAGCATGGCTTAATGAATGTGCTCTTACCTTGGTTGACAATTTTACCTGCCTAGGTCGGTGGCTTAGTCGGCAGAGAGGTGGCCTGCAGTCCTACAGGACCCAGTTTCAGATCCCCACTGGGGCAGGGAACAGTTTAAGGATTTGAATTTCATTAAATCAGGCTTTACTGATCTACCAGAAGACCCGTCGACATGTCGTAAAAATACCCCCGCTAATACCAATCAATCACTCATGTATGAGACAGCCCTAGCACTTATTCAATTTGGACGGTGAGTGTTAGCGCCGAAGTGGTGACATGTAGAGGTGCATGGTATGTAGGAGGACTACTGGGCCTTGACAGCAGGCTATGTAGCTTATGCCCAGAGTCGGACACATTAAAAAGAAAATAACAGTAGATGGAAAAGATGATGCTGACACACTAAAGTGGCTGAGGAAACTTTCAGTAATCGGCAATTCCATACTGAAGAAATTCTCTTATTGTAACCAGAAGGTAAAACTAGAAATGTTTAGGGGTGATTACTATTCTATATACTCACTGTAACTCTCGATGGTGAGAGTACCGAGGGGCTACCTTAAACAAGGTTAGAGTATGCCACAATGGAAGAACTCGTCCTACACCATTGTCACATACTGTACGATGTAAAGTCTAAACATGATCAGAAGAAACTCTGTACATAGCCTCAGGTTAGGAACTGAACAATCATCCAACTCTAATATTACTGCATTTAGGCAAAGCAGTGGGTATGTACATGTACAATGCAACAGCAAAGGATGAACTTATTATATAGGTGGAAATATTCATGTAACTATAATTAATATATATATATATATATATATATATATATATATATATATATATATATATATATATATATATATATATATATATATATCACCTGGACCTCCTTTCCCACCCTAGGGCAGGGTGGGGAGAAGCAACGTCCAGACAGCCCAAATATCCCAGTCCAATGGGACACGCTTCCATTCACTCACCATTCAAGCACCCCAAATCCTGGATCTATGTGATGCGCCAAAATCATTCACCACGTTCTGTAGCTTCACATAAACGTATCCGACAGAGTCAGTCCGGACACTGTCACGTTAAAATGGGGTGCCAAATCCCTGATCATGCGCTTCTCCCTATAATATTCATCCAGCCAGCTCGATCTCTTGTCAGCTCCCTAGCCTCATTGACTTCCAAACCTCTCTTCCTCACACACTCATCCACCATATCTCTCCACCTTCTCCTTGGCCTACCTCGCCTCCTCTATCCTTAAGGCTCGCTCAGATATACCTTTTTCACCACTCTATTGTTATCGATTCTCTCCACATGACCATATAATCTCAGAACACTCTCTTTGATTATTTTGTCTACAGACTTCCTCACTCCACATCTTTCATGGATCACATTACAGTATTTCGTATCCTATCCACCGGCTGTACTCTACATACATTCCTCAGCAGTCCCGTTTCCACTGCTCTTACCATGCCACGCCATAGTCTGACATCCATATGTTAAAGTAGGTACTAGAACTTCATGTAACCCTCGTGCAGCTGCAAAACTCAAGCCTCTGTTTCTTCTCAAGGCCTTCATTGCACCAGCTACTTTCCTTCCTTGTGTCACTCTACTTTCCACTTCTTTTGCCTGTTTTCCTCTCTTTTCTATGACTGTACTTAGGTATTTGAACTCTCTCACCAATTCCAGTCTCTCTTCATTCACTGTAACATCACACTGGGAGACACCTTCCAGAGATTATACACGGGTATTATCCGCCCCTGTGTAGAATACAAGTCTCATATGTGGGGAAGCTCCCCACATACAGCTATTCTCAATAGGGTGGGGTCAAAGGCTTTTCGTCTCATCAACTCTACCTCTGTCTCTTCACAGCATTGGTGCATCTTTATCTCTTTTCTATCGCTACTTCAATGGTCACTGCTCCTCTGAACTGTCTGCTTCCATTCCTCCACCTCTACGACGGGCGCGTAGCACCCGTCTAGCAGAAAACACTCATCCCTTTTCTGTCCAACTCTCTAATGCAAGAGTTAACCGTTACTCCCAGTCCTTCAGGTCAGCTCTGGAACTGTCTCCCTCTGTCTGTAATTCCTGCTAGCTATGATATCCTGTCTTTCAAACGCAGTGTGTCCAGGCATCTCGAAATGATCGGATCTTGATTTCGGCTCTCACTTGTATTTTGTTTTTCTCTTGGAAGGAACAATTATTGCGGGCTCGTGGCCTATGGTTCCTTCTTCCTAGCATAAGAAAATAATCACTTTACTCTTTTCTACATTTGCTCTCAAGGCACGACGCCCACAGATATCAGCAAAACTGCACTAGTCTACCAAGTTCTTGTCCGATATTTGCAAGTAGTGTTGCATCATCAGCATACGACAAATTTGAGATATTCCATGCAGCACCATTCATTACCAACGGCATCCCCGTCTCCATTACTCGTGTTTTTACTTCTCTCATCACCCCATCCACATATACTGTATATTGAACAACCATGGGGACGTCACACAACCTTGTTGCACGCCCACACCGATCGTGAACCATTCACTTAGATGTCCATTTACCCTTACACATGCTTCACTACCATCGTAAAGCTCTTGACAGCACCTAGCAACTTACCATCTACACAGTACATGCGCAAAACCTTCCACAATCCTTCTCTGTCGAATTTGTTGTGTGCTTTTTCTAGATCCATGAACGCCATAAACACCTTATAGTCCTTCTCACAAGCCTTCTTCACTATCTGTCTCACTGCAAATATTTAGTCCACACATCCTCTGCCACTCCTAAAGCCACCCTGTTCATCACTCGCTAGGACTTCTAATATCTCCTTTACTTTCTCTATAATAATTCTTCTAGATACCTTCCCTACCACACTCAGTAAACTTTTGCCACGATAATTCTTGCACTCACTTTGCTCACCTTTATTTTTGAAAAGGGTACAGTCACAGCCTTTTTCCACTCTCCAGGCACAGTTTCACTCATCCATGTCTTCTTACATATCTCCAACAAGCACTTCATTCCGCTCTCTCCACTACACTTAATCATCACTGCATACACCTCATCAGCCCCAGCTGCTTTCCCAGTTTTCAGCAGCTACACAACGCTCTACACCTGTGCGAGTGTCACGTTTCCTGGTACTGCATTCCTTCTCTGCACACCCCTAAAACCAACCATGTTTACAGTGGCTCTGTTTTCTCTATTCCCATTCATCAGTCTTTCAAAATATTTTTTCCATCTGGTCCTCATTTCATCCTCATGTGTAAATAATCTACCACCTACAACCTTCATACCTTCACATTTCTTTCCGCTGTTGCGTCTACATTTTCGCACCTCTTTCCAGAATTACTTCCTATTTTCGGAGTAGTTTGCATTCACGTTTCTTCCTAGAGCATCATTTTCCTCCTTCTTTTTCCTTCTCACTAGTCTCTTTATGTGCTTCTTACTCTCAGTATATTCAATTCTAGTTTCAATTGAACTCCTGTCCTGTAACCTCTCTAGCCACGTCTTCCTCTTTTATTTCACAGCTCTTTTAACATCTACATCCCACCATGCCTTACCTTTCTTCTTTGTTGTTAAAGTTGCCACACCACACACCACTTTAGCATACCTAACTAAGCAATCCCTATATACTTTCCACAGGCTGTCCAGACCCATTCCACTGAAATTCACTGATTCTAACTCCTCCCTGTATTTGGTCCTGTATGCATCTGTCATTTCTTTGATCCTCAGCTTTTCGACTTTCATCCTTTCTCCCTGACTGCTCCTCTCTCTCCTGGTCCACGTCACTCCTCTCAACTTGATCTTGCATAGCATAATCATATGATCTGACAGACCTCCACATCGTCCTCTCGCGGCCCTCGTATCAGCAACCATTCCCAGCATCAACTTCTCTACGAGCATGTAATCAGCCAGCCTCCTTTCAACACGATCCCCGTTCCCTCTATACCATTTATATTTATGTGCTTCTTCGTGTTTGAAATACGAGTTACAAATGCACAAATTCCTTTCCTGACACATCCTTCAGTCGCTTCCTATCATCATTTTTTCCTGGTACTCCATAGCAACCCATTATGTAATCCTCAGGACCAGTGCCTACTCTTCCATTCACATCGCCCATACGATCACATTATAGCTCCTGGCCATTTCTCCCACTGCATCATCCAGCTCATCCCAAAACCTGTTTTTCTTTCACTCCTGTCATCAAGCAGTGCATACGCTACGACTACAGCGGCTTCCATCTTCTCAAACTTGAACTTGACATACATACGTTTCGAGTTGACACATTTGTAATCTCTCATTCCACTCTGCCACATTTCATTCATCAGCAAAGCAACTCCTTCCTTGCACCTTCCTCTCCCATTCATGCCCTATCTTACACATTTCACACTCTCCCTCTCCTCCACTTCACACCCTTTCATCTTTGTTTCACACAATGACATCACGGCATATCTCACACTCGAACACATTCACCAGTTCCACCCTCTTGCTCTCCTCATTCACCTGTGTGTGTGTGTGTATGTGTGTGTGTGTGTGTGTGTGTGTGTGTGTGTGTGTGTGTGTGTGTGTGTGTAATCAAACTGTCAGCACCAGGCATGAACCACCTAAGCATTTCACAAAACCTTCCCCTCCCGCTGCTCCTCTGCGTCTCTCTCCTGGCTGTCGTGACATCCCGTCACACACACACACACACACACACACACACACACACACACACACACACACACACACACACACACCACCAGTACTGATAAGACTGTTTATCAACAGGTACACAGAATAACAACCTGAATTTTATCAATGATACCAGGAAAAATATTAAATATTGTAAAATTTACAGGTTACATTTCACTAAATATCATACGGTATAAAATGCTAAGAACTACCCTAAAAGTCACGTGTTTTTTTTAGAAAATGAACAGTGAATAATATACATTATTAAGAGGTTGACGGGTTCACGTTACTGAATTACCAGAGTTTGCCCTACAGCAATGGAAATGGCACAGTGTGAGGATAATGTATTACATGGTCTTTGATTATAACTTCATACGTTGATGGAACAACACCCTGCTCCACTCCTTGTTTATAGCTCCTTCAAGCCAGTACACTGTTACTACTTACCTACAAAATTTCATAAACTGGGAATCTTTACTGGCGTACAATACCGGCAAGAGGCAAGGGATGTTCATGTCATAACCTTGGGCTGATGGAAAGTTACTAAATTAATAACACATAATTAACACGTAAGCTTCGAAACACCCATATCTGGACATTCCTGAGTGCGTGCGATACACCCACATCTGGCCCGGACCTACTTCCCAAAGTGGGACAGATTGTAGGTCACAGCGACACCTATCAAGTGTCAACCCCTTCTCACCGTCTCCCTGGTCAGTCACCTGCCAGTCACGATGGTGGGTGGATGTAGCGAGCAGTCACGGGAGTATTCTACCTCCAACTATAGTGTTCCAATACATGTTATGTTCTGTGTTATATTTTTATGGCTAGGAGAGTCTGACTGTATAAAAAATAAATAAACATATAAAATAATAACTAAGAAATTATGTTAAAAAAACTCACTTCAGGTTCTTCAAACTCGTGTAATTTTCTTGAGGAAAATTAACTCGTGTAATTTTCTCAGGTAAATGACACGAGTTTGTACAAAAATCAATCATAAAACAAAATGATAAAAAACCCTCGATGCACTTCCATAGCCAAGCACGTCTCTTTACCACCACCCAATCGTTTACCACTGACCTACCACTGCCCTTGGAAATGAAAGTCAGACATTCAAACCATAGTTTCCCATATGCCTTTCAGTGTAAAAAAAAAAAAAAAAAAGTATAATGAGACTCTTCAACCATTTCACGATTTACAGCAAGCTATTATCCCGTGTACAGTTATGTGTGTGTCTGTATGACTGGACCATAACCCTGTAATCCATATCCATGCTTATTACATTCAGTACTGTACAGTTTCCAATGAATGTGAGGAAGGCAGGATACTTTATCTGAACCTTGACCCTACTTTAGTGAAATCATCCTTATATAAGTCACCACAGTATAATGATGACAGCCTTTTAGCCAGCTGTTATCCCTTCCATATGTATGTGTGCCTATATGACCTGAACGTAACTCTCTTCCATATCCATGTCTTCCGTACTATACAATGTCAAAGGAATGCGAGGATTGCAGGAAATCTGAAACTTAACCCTGCTAAAGTGACAACCCCGATATATCACCCACAACATTTGAAGATTAGGCTTCCTTGACCTCATCCGACAACAGACTGTTAGTCATCTTCTATAATCACATCTCATGAGTATGGGAATAGATTTATTAGGGACAGGAAATAGGTGCAATTCACTCTGCACATTTGATTTTCGGCAGCGCGCCTTCGTCCGTTTATCCCACACTCATACCTGTCCTGTGGAAATGGCCTTGACCTGATCCCTGTCTTTGTCTCTCCCATCTCCCATCGGTGTTCCTTCAGTCTCTGTCTCTGTCTCTCTCTGTCTCTCTCTCTCTGGTTTTTATTATCACCAGTAGTGTTAACATATTTTATTTCCTTATTTTTCGCGGCACACATCAGTCTCGTTATCAGTACACACTATTTTTCCCTATGCTTTGCTTGCATATCCATATCCACCTATTTTTCTTTATATATATATATATATATATATATATATATATATATATATATATATATATATATATATATATATATATATATATATATATTGTGTGTGTGTGTGTGTGTGTGCCAGAGCACAGACATCTTGCATGAGAGCGTGGCATAGCCAGTGGGCTTTTCTCTTGTGTTTCACAGTACACATGAGTCTTTCCATCAGTACTCCCCCTTTTTCCCCCATGGTTTGTGTATACACCGACTGAAACAGTGCAGTGGCTGTTCAGGACACACACACACACACACACACACACACACACACACACACACACACACACACACACACACACACACACACACACACACACAGAATGTAAAAAATCAAAAGAAAGAAGAGATTTGTTGGGGAATAGATACAGAAGACACAATAGTGAAAGGGCATATCATAATTACAAACAGGCAAGAAACGATTATACAAGAATAAGGAGGGAAGCCCAAAAACAGTTTGAGGAGGATATCATAAATAAAAGTAGTGATCAACCGAAGCTATTTTACAGCTATATCAGAAGCAAAACCAAAGAAAAAGATAAAATACAATCCATTACGGACGAGGGAATCACCTATACACAAGAGAAAGATATTTGTGAAGCACTAAATAAGAATTTCCAATCAGTTTTTACAGAAGAAAACAATTTTGAGAGGGACTATGTGGAACAAGCATGCCCACACATACTACCAGATATACAAATATCAGAAAAAGTAATACAGGAGGAGTGAAGTAAATTAGACAGAGGAAAAGCAAATGGTCCTGATGAAAATTCATGTTGGGTGCTACGAGAATGTGCAAAGGAGTTGTGTAAACCATTATTTTAAATTTTCAAGAAATCCTGGAGTCAAGGTAAACTATCTGATATTTGGAAGAAAGCAAATATTGTCCCCTTATTCAAGAAAGGGAATAGACAATATCCACTTAACTACCGATTAGTATCACTGACCAGTGTTGTAAGCATGGTATTAGAAAAGCTTATAAGAAAAGCTTGGGTAAATCATCTAGAAGAACACAATATGATAACAGAAAGACAGTTTGGTTTCAGAAAAGGAAAATCATGTGTTACTAATCTGTTGAGCTACTATGACAGAGTAACAAACACAATACAGGAAAGAGAAGGATGGGTGGACAGTATCTATTTAGATTTCAAGAAAGCATTTGACACAGTATCACACCAAAGACTTTTATGGAAACTGTACCATCAAGGAGGAATTCGAGAAAAACTGTTTTGTTGGATGCAAGATTTTCTCATAAAAAGAGAAATGAGAACAGTACTAAGGGGAAACTACTCATCATGGAAAGAAGTAACTAGTGGAGTACCACAGGGCTCAGTGCTGACACCAATCATGTTTTTAGTGTATATAAATGATATAGACAGTAACACTGGAAATGAAAACTATCTAAATATGTTTGCAGATGATGCAAAAATACAAAGGAGAATTACTAACACAGACTCTTGTAAAGAGCTACAGGAAGAATTAAATAAACTTCATGAATGGAGTAATACATGGCAAATGAAATTCAATGTGGACAAGTGTCATGTAATCAAGTTTGGTAAAAGCGGAAAAAGACCTGATTGGGATTATACATTAGGAAATAAAACCCTACACACATCAGAAAGAGAGAAAGACCTAGGTGTGATTATCAATAACAGACTATCTCCGGCTGACCACATCAGTGAGAAGGTACGGAACATGTATACACTGCTTGCAAACATGAGAATAGCGTTCACATATATGAATGAAGACATGCTAAGAAGGATACTAACATCATTCATTAGACCAACCCTGGAGTATGCATCAGTAGTCTTAAGTCCTCATCTCAAAAAACACATAGACAAGATTCAAAAAGTTCAATTGGCCGCAACAAGATGGATGCCAAGCTTAAGGGATCTAAGCTACGAAGAAAGACTAAATAAACTGAATCTACCAACACTACAGGAGAGAAGGAAAAGAGGTGACATGATAATGCTATATAAATGCATATCAGGGAAGAAGAAAATAGACATAAATGATTACTTAACATATGGGGAAGCATCAGCAAGAGGACACTGCAAAAAACTGCATAAGAAGAGAGGTGATAAAGACGTAAGGAAATTCAGTGTCCCAAACAGAGCAATTGATCAGTGGAATGCACTACCGAATGAAACAGGGTGTGCCAAAACAATTCACAAATTTAAGGATATGTACGATAAATATGGTTTAAGACACGGGACAGCACGAGCTTGACTCATTCCTGTAAAGATACAATTAGGTAAGAACAATTAGGTAAGAACACACACACACACACACACACACACAGACACACACGACAAATTCTTAATGTCATTAACTAGCTAACTTGTGAACATACCAGGGCATTTTAGCGAGCTATTATCAGGTGTACGGTTATGTCGATGTGTCGGGTGACTAGAACATCACCCTATCACTCATATCCATGCCTTATCCATATCCACATATTGTTCATATATTCCACGGTCCACATCAGTCACGTACTTTATCAATACACCCATTTCCCGATGTGGTTTACATTTGTATCGGCGTACTCAGTTTTATTTTAGGGTCCGCTCTGATGCTCCATTTTCCCTCACACTCGGTAAATGAAGGATGCTTTATTTCACCAACTTCTCTAACTTCTTTTCACAACTTCGCCATTACCACGGCTTTCTAGACGAAAAAAAAAAAATAATAAATTACCAGAGGATACACAGATATATGGCGAGTACACTGATATATATTTCATGTTGTTTTGCGAGAGTTGAGTTTTGTAGAGATAGCTGCACAGGCAAAGGGTCCCTTTCAACTCAGTACCGCAGCCAACGTGTTAATATTTAACACATTGTGACTTGAATTTATGCGTTAGAAATTACCACATCACTATATTAGAACATTTCAAACCTCCCATGTAATTTAACTGAGCCAATTTATTCCAAACACAATATGTAACAAAACTGTGTGTGTTGCTGTTACTCAACCCCAGTCTGTCTGATCGAGCAGACTCGCTAGCCGTAGGTATGCAACGTTCCCAGTGAGGTTATCCCATAGGTTCCCTACACTGTTAATGTGTCTGTGTCTTAGTGTGGCATGTGTTGTGCAGTGATTCATTAAGTGAGTGATGTTATGTGACCTTATTCTACAAATTCTACAAGTAGGGCACTTGCCACCTGTAATTCCATCTAAAGCAAATTTAAGAAAATGCAACATTAAATTGACATCCATTTAGTCTACTTTAACAAAACCTGTCTCACCACTACATCACACCACCAGCACCAAATCCATCACCATTAGCACAATCAGCATCACAGTCCCCTTTATCCCTTTCAATACTATCATCATTACCATCAGCAGAATCATAATTATCATCACCACCACCACCACCAATTTCACCACCACAACCACTTCCCCACCATCACCACGTATGCATCGTATGCATCGCTGCCACCGCCACTCCCACATTCCAGGTCTTCAGGCAGTTTGACTTCAGTGAGGCTGGGGAAGTTAGAGTCACGACTTGGGAATATTTGCTTTTTAAGGAAACTGACCTTGGTTGGAGCCCTTCATAACTGTGCACCTTTCAGGCCAGCTTATCAACTCACTTTCCTTCAACACACCCCTTCCCATCCCCTTCCTGCACCACCACAAAGATGTGTAACCAGGAGTGTGCCTAATATTTCACCCCTTCTAGTTCACACACTCTCCCTCCGGCTAAAATTCTTTAATGGTTAACCCTACGGTATGTTTCTCAACTCTTAACCCGCTGCATGCCAGTTATTTTTAGCCCTGCAGGTCGCCTCAGTGCTAGCCATTTTTCGACCTTTTTTTTGACTAATATGATGGATTTTGATGTGAAAACAACGAATTTCACCATTAAAATACTCACCGAAGCTAGGAAATGGGTTTTATTGAGTTCTGCATACTCGTATACAGGTATTCCCGTTCTCTCACGCTCACTACATAGGTGAGAGCCATTATCTATGTAAGGTAGACTCAGGTACTTATGCTGGGAAGGTATAGCAATGTTCAGTACACTTTTCTGATTACTTATTACTTCAACATCTGTCACAATTTGCGTGTCTCTCTTACTGTGAATGCATTGTCTTACATTTACTTGAAAATAGGTACAACCTAACTTCACTATGTACAGTCCTAGCACTTACAAGAAGGTATTTACAACATGACTTCACTATGTAGTGTACAGTCCTTACACTTACAAGAAAATATTTATAACTTGATTTCACTATGTATAGCCCTTACACTTATGTGAAAATATTTAGAACATGCCTTCACTATGTACAGCACTGGGTAAGGGACACAGGCAGAGTGAGGCAGAGCTAGCGTAAGGGGGGAGCGAGTGGGTGTATGGCCTTGTTTGCCTGTGGAATGGTAGATGAACAGTTACCATACATGCCTGCCAATTTTTACTTGCGAATCATGAAATATGCGGTCACAGTGCAATTTTTAATTATAAGCCGTTTTAAAACAGCACTGGCACTGACCGCAGATTTTCGTCACACCGTTTTAAAACGGCACTGGCACATGGTGGGTTAAATACAAACATTGAATTAATGTTTCGTCTCATCCATTGTTCACTCTCCTCTAGTGGCTAATATTCTTATGCTGGAAAGGACTGGAATATATCTTCATCCATACATGATTCCCTTTAAGAAGTATCAAGGAGGAAAGTGACAAACATGCCTTGAGGAGACGCAGTGGAATAATAGGTCTTATTTCAACTACCTTTTATGTCCGTTTATTCCCATTAAATGTGCAGGAAGATGTAAAAAATTATTAATTAAAGTCTCATTGCTACCTAAAACACCCATTTATTGGTTACTCCAATTTGCATTACCAAGTGTGTGAACAACTTTGTGATATTTTGATGCACATCCCTGACATTGTAATCTATGTGGCCTTGAAGGTTTTGTAACACCAGAACCTTTGCAATCTGTTCTGCTCATTTCACTTCAAGATCCACTTGTATGTTATTGATTCAAATTAATATCGATATTAAAACGACACGAAGAGAACTTAAAATCATGCTGATGTATTTTGTGCAAATTAAACCGCTAGGCAAGTGATACAACGAGAGTTCCTATTCCAATTCCAGTTCAACCTTTTCAGAACGTTGCGAGAGCATATTTAAGGGTGGCCCTGTTCCTTTGTCACTCATTAAGATTTGTCAGAAACGAGGTGCTCAACGTCCGAAGAGATTGGCAACATTAACAAAGTCCCATAATGGGGTGCTGGTGCTCCTGCTTCACTCCTATTGACTTAAGCAACTATAGAGCTGTCTCATATTACGAAACCGTTCTTCTGAACTTGCTTATCTTAATAAGGCCAACAACAGACAGTTTTATTCAGTTTAGAATGGACGTTGCTATTCCTCACCCGCCCTAGGGTGGGAAAGGAGGTCCGGATGATGACGATAATGGTAGAATTGACCTCAAACTACAGGGAGGAAATACGCTACTAATGAACCCCGTACCCCCCACCAAAGTTGAATAACATTATCACTGGAGGACACACAAATATAATCAAGAACACATTTTCGTACCTAGCATCACGAAACTACTAGCTAGAAAAGAAAAGCGGTAAGGGAAATATGGAAAAATTTCGTGCACACACACAACAAAACTGGAAATTCCATATTTGTGTGTGTGTGTGTGTGTGAGAGAGAGAGAGAGAGAGAGAGAGAGAGAGAGAGAGAGTGCTGATGGCCATATACGAGTACGAGTATGCAGGGAGATAGTCCACTTGCAGAAGAAAGAGGGAGCTGATAACCAAGTGTGACAGTAGGAGGAAAGAGAACATTCGTAGTGGAAAAGAATGTATCAGTTGACTGAATATGAATATGCTGTGGAATATGGAGGAAAATAGAATATGAATTAGACTGGTGTGGAGAGAGGGTTGCACAGAACACAGAGAGGAAGGATATATATAGGTAACTCTAGACTAAAATATACTTCCTATATTTAATCAGATTGTTCTGAAATTATCTTTATTTGTTGGAAATAAAGGTGGAATAATGATGATGAAAATAATGATGATTCAATCAACAGCCATTTCTTGAATGAGGATTCCTGTGTAATTACGCCAATTATCCAATACACTATTTCCACTCCCCTCCATTCCCTCCTACCCACTCACTCACCCTTACAACCGTCACCTCCCCAGGTATTCTCTTTATAAAATTCACTTAATCACTCTCACCACACACACACACACCTCAAAGCCAGCCAGGAGACATGACGTGTGTGCTGGGCAATCCCCAGGTCCTGTCCTCCCCCTTTACTATTTTTTTTTAACCAGCTCATATCGCACTGACCGAGCTAATGTATGGCCCGGCCTGCACTATATGTGCAGGAAATCTTTAAACTAACGAACGAACGAACTCCCACCACCAACTTGGTTTCTATCCAGGTCACCCCTACCAAAAATCAGTGTCGTCTATCCCAACTCATCAGGATCCACACCCTAAAAATTTTAGCTTTTGTACTGGGGAGGTAAACTGTAATTCTTCAGTGTTCCAACTTCGATCTCTAATCCCATTAACTACAGGCAATTCTACTAAAAAATGAGAAAGTTTACATGTGGAACAGTTATGCCTACGGAGAATGCTTTTATTGTGAGGAGTTAAGAAATTGGGGTCCGACTTTGGCCGTTTCCAGTGAGGCCAGATTTGTTGTACAGCCTGAATAAAAACAGTTTCCATAAATGCGCAAACGTTTCCATTTGAGCTACTCAAGACTACAGTCAGACGCTTAATTTCAATATTACTATCACAATGATGGTAGAGTTTTGGTATTTTACTGTAGGCAATTCCTGATTAATTTGCTCAGCAAAGAGAAGCTTTGGTTACTTCTTTCAGTCTAACAGCATATTTTCCATTTTATTCATCATACACTGACTTTACCAGATTCATAAGATACTGGAAGGAGGTAAAGAAAGTACATAAGGCAGGGTGATAAAAAAGGTAGTAAGGAAGTGAAAGATAAAAATGGCAGATGGTTAGTGGAGAAGGGAGAAAATGTGAAAAGATGAGAACACCTTAAGGAATTGTTAAACATTGAGAAGGAACGTAAATGGAGTATAAGCGGTTAGGAAATGGCTCGGAGAAGAAGGGAGATGAGAAGGGTGAACGAGATCAGTAGGATGGAAACAGTTTAAGCAAGAAAGAAAATCAAATTGAGGAAAGTACCAGGAATTGATGGAGTGTGTGTGTGGAGAAACTCTACAGCACAGGCGAGAGAGAGTAATAGAATGGATATGGAAGATGTGCAGATTTCTTGGCAGGAAGGTAGAGTTCCAGAGGATTGGAAGTCAGAAATAATTATATCCCTATGCAAATGAAAATGGGAAAAAGAAGTGTGTTGTAATCATATGGACATTTGTCTTAGTGTAATAGGAAAAGTATATGGTAGGATACTTAGTGGGAGAGTTAGGGAAATAACAGAGGAATTAGTTGGCGAAGAACAGAGAGGTTTTTAGGAAGGGAAGAGGGTGTGTAGATCAGATATTCATCCTAAGGTTTTTAATGGAAAAGTTTCTAGAGAAGGGAATGAAGTTGTATGCGGCCTTCATGGATTCAGAGAAAGCATATGGCTGAGTGGATAAACAAGGAATGTGGATAATATTAAGAATATATGAAGTAAATAGGAAGCTGCTGAATGCCGTGAAGAGTATGTATACGGGCACTAGGGCAGCATTGCCTGTGGATGGTGAATTGAATGAATTTATCTATCTGAATGTTGGATTGAAACAGGGATGTGTCATGTCTTCATGGTTGTCCAATATGTATATGGGAGGAATTATAAAAGAGAAACAAGGTCAGGCAGTGGATGTTGGAGTGGCCCTAAATATAGAGGGGAGTGTTTGGAAATCCTGTCTTATGGTTTACTGATACCGGTAATACTGTATTGTTAAGTGAAGATAGAGGGGAACTGCAAGGCATGGTGGCTGGGTCTGGAGGGGTGTCTAAGAAACAGAATCTAAAGGTGAATGTATGGTAAAGTTGTCATCTTCGAGAGAAAGAAGTCACTGAATGCACGTGAGGCTGGATAGTGAGGAGTTGGAAGATGTGAGTGCATATAAGAGCAAGTACTTGAGTAGTGTGATGAGTAAGGACGGAAGTTTCGAGGATAAAGTGCTTGAAAGGCCATAACAGGGAAGAAAGGTTGCTGGTTCATTGAAAGCGGTGATAAGAAATAGGGAAGTTGGCACCGGGCATGGGAGTTAATTAGTCGCTGCATGATTGTATTGTGATACTCACTCTAATGCATGGAAGCCAAGCCTGGAGTTTGTTGGAAGGATACAAGTAAAGAGTGAAGACAGTGGAAATGATTAATCTGAAAGAAGCATGTGGAGTTACATGGAGAGGCAGACTGCCAAGTGAGGAAGTGAAGGAGTGTTGTGGTGTGGATGTTGATGTGATAGAAAGCGTTAAGAGAAATACATTAAGGTGATTTGGCCATGTGGACAGGATGGACAGTGAGAATCTGAAGAGAACAGTGTATGCGACTGAGGTAGAGTGATGGGGGATGGGGGAGGGAGGAGGAGACCGAGGATGAGATGGAGAGATGGAGTGGAGAGGTATATGAAATGTAAGTGAGGGTAGTAGGTTAGTTTTTACCGCTGCTCACCAATGTAAGTAGATGTAGCCGTGGGGTGCAATTATACAGAGAAGGTTATCAGGCCACCAATCTCGATAGTGTGGTTTTAGGTACTTGTAATGAGATAGGGCACTTGATTATGGATCGTTAAGCTCAGTCAGAATTAAGAAGTGAGACGTAGTGTTAACGAGGTGAGTTACAGCACTCTTGGGTTACAAAGTTTATTGCACAAAATTATAAAAAAGAGGTGAGCTACAGTTTAGTAGAGCGTGTTACTAACGTTGGACCTTCTCACCAGCCCTTCTCTCCCCTTTCTCTCTCTAACCCCTTTCTGATCTGAAGGGAATCTCTTCGACATTATATAGAGCGTGGGGAGGATGTGTATGGTAAATTTCCTATCACGTGGACTAACTGACTAGGGCTGGTTACTCCACGTATTTGGATGTCATGAAATTCTTGGTCGTCTGGCCTACGAGAAAGTTTGAGATACATCGTATGGTTAGGGATTCTTGATGGTCTGGGACAACAAAGGTTGTGGATATACATTATGTGTATGGACATTCCTGGTTCGTCTAGGCAAGAGTATGTGTTCTCTAACTATCCCTGGAGGACTCAGACATAACTACCAGTTTTACATATTGTTACCTCTAGCTATATAGGTACATATAGTATTGTGTTATATTATGCCTACATATCGCTCGGTCACGCGAAACTGGCGTACCATCGAGGGTAAATAGTCATAACATATTAACACATATTATATACACATTACAATGAACTTATAAGCTAATTAAGTGAAATACATAATATTGTAAAAGTACCATTATTGTATGAATATTGTATAATTGCATCATTTTAATGCAACTGTTACGCAAGTGTGACTGTAACATAACATTGTGTTATTGCAAATGTTGCCATAAAATTATAGTTACATATTGCTAATGCAACTGTTACATAATTATGTTGGCCATAAAATTTTGGTTACATTTTGTTAATGCAACTATTACATAATTGTGTTTGCCATAAAACTGTAGTTGCATTTGGTTAATGCAACTGTTTCATATTTGTGCTGGCCTTAAAATTGTTGTTAATGCAACTGTTACATAATTGTGTTGGCCTTGAAACTGTAGTCACATCTTGTTAATGCAACTGTTACATATTTGTGTTGGCCATAATTGTAGTTAAAGTTACATAAAAGGTACATCTTAATGCAAATGTTACATAATAGTGTTGACCATAAAACTGTAGTTACACATTGTTAATGCAACTGTTACATAATTGTGTTGGCCATAATTGTAGTAATGCTATTGTTTGTAGTTACATAACTGTAGCAACTGTAAGTGCTGTAATGCAAGGTAATGCAAGCGTTAGTAGTTACATAATTGTAACAAGTGTAACATAATTGTAGGAATCACAAGTGTCGTCATTGTAGCTATGTAACTGATACATATGTATAAAATTAATACAATAATAGCACTACAATCAACTTATGAATCAGTCATATTTGGTGTACTTGTTTATTTGAGACACCATAGGTGTTTTGGCTTAGTTACGTTGCATAGTTTACTTGAGACATCATGGGTGTATTAGCTTAGTTATGTGAGACACCACAGGTTTATTATCTTAGTTATGTTGCACAGTTTATTTGAGACATCAGGGGTGTATTAGCTTAGTTATGTTGCACAGTTTATTTGAGACACCATGGGTTTATTAACTTAGTTATGTGAGACACCATAGGTGTCTTAGTTAAGAGACACCATAGGTGTATTAGCTTAATTATGTTGCACAGTTTATTTGAGATACCATGAGTGTATTAACCTAGTTGTGTTACAAAGTTTGATTTAAGATGACATTATACATGTATTTAACCCATATTTTGTGATTTTATATAAAATTATATATACAGTACAGTACAATGTTTACAGTACGGTCGGTGTTCACTTAGTTTCACACATCACTTGAACTATGGTCCTCCAAAGATTGTGAAGTCAACTTGGTATGTTTGCTCACTTTTAATTTAATCTTCAGGTATTGGTTGCTAGTACTAAAGTGTGTGGTTGAGTATAGCACACTGTTGCTAGCTCCATTTTTGTTAGTCATTATCACTTGATTTCCTTGTCAATGTAATATGAAGGATACATGTGTACTTATATTTTAATTTTCTGGTCTTACTTGATTTTCGTATGTATGTATTAATTATGTGGGTGTAAAGAACTGGTCTATCACTGTGTATATAATTAAGGCTGTATATAAATGAAGTAGTACTATTAAACTAATAGAGTAAATGTTCGACTCACTGGGAATACTGGCTAGGGTGCTGCTATAGATAACAGAGAAAGGGGTGTGTAAGCTGGGAGAAGGCAGCAAAATGGCAGGGGACAGGGCTACATGGAGGCGAGTTGTTTGTGGCAGATCTTTACGGGATTAAGGCGTCTGGTTATTGGTAGATGGATAGAAAAGATAACTATTCACCCTGTAGAGGCCTGATATATAGTATGCTTCCGTAAGGGCTTCTGCATATAATGGTTCTCCTATGGAAAATAAATGTTTCTTGAGATAACGAAATCAACATGTAAAATGGTTTCATCCGACTGAAAAGGTTAACTTAGCGAGTCAAGAGGTTGAGATCCCTGGCTTAGGAATGAGTTTGGGAGATTGGCAGTGGTGTGGGGGAAGGCGAAGGTGGGGTGGGACAAGGGAAGAAGAAAAAACTGTGGTTATGCATATCGAGTACACGAGGGTTCATTCAGTCACATGATTAATTTATGACAAGTCATAGTCTTCCCCTAGAACACGATACGAAGTAGTAGTTTTACATCCATGTCCCCAGTTGTACCTCTAGTTGAACAGGGACAAAAGGAAAACTAAATTACTGTAGTTCTTTAGAGAGTAGGAGGGAAAGGAGGAATAGAATAGGGTGAAATGAAGAGAAATGAAAGAGGTAAAAAGGGTCCTCACGAAATGTGAGGACGCAGAGTCAGTTATAGGAATATGCTGGAAACGGGATGAAACGGACAGGCAGGAAATAGGGGAAGGACCTTGGGAGACGGAAGGGAACTGGAAGGAGAGGAGCAGCAGATGGAAAATGGCAGTGGAGGAAGAGGACAAGGATGGGGAAGGGGAGAGGGCAATGATCATTTCTGGGATCGCAAGAGAAGATGGTGGATTTTAAGATGAAGAGAAGAGATAAATAAACTTTGCCCATATGAGTGAGATAAAGGAATTTCTCAGTACAGGAATGATGCAGTGAAGAAGAACGGAGAAGGATTGGCAACTTAGTAAGTGATGAAGGGAGGAGAAGTTCAATACATTTTTTATACGGCTATTCATACTACCTCCAGATAATTTATTTAGTAAAGGTCTTTCCTATTGACAGGGTTAATATAACCACTTTAGCTCAAAAAGTCTCTCCCATTCAGTATCAAATCATTCAAAGTAGGCCAGACTGAATAATTAACTAATGGGCTGAGCTGGTTAAAGAGAATGGAGTCTGGATATGAGAGGAGAGGGATATGAAGACGGAAGAGAATATAGAGATATGCATGGAAATGAGAGGGGAGAAGAAAGAGTGGGAATTATCACGAAACGAAACAAGAGAAATGATGAGGGAGGAAGGGAAGAAAGTGAATGAAGGAGAGTACGAAGACGTGTATGAAGGAAGACAGAAGATTTACTTAGTACAGGGAGGCAGCGGTAAAGAGAGATGACTAGCCTATTAAGTTTTGCGAATGATGAAAGGAATGAGAATGATAAGAAAATTGAGTATGTGTGTGTGTGTGTGTGTGTATGTGAGAGAGAGAGAGAGAGAGAGAGAGAGAGAGAGAGAGAGAGAAACAGACAGACAGACAGACAGACAGAGAAGGGGGGGAAGTCCATATCTGTGCAATACGCACTGCAATGAGTTGACTTTTTATCACTCTAAACTGTCTACGATGCTCAAATCTCAAAGGTTACTCGCCGACTGTGAGAAGCTGTTTGCGAATTATCTTAGAGAGAGAGAGAAAAAAAAAAAAAACTGGGTGATGATGCCGATGATGATGATGTGTTGCTTGTAAGCTGAAGGAACACACCCATATATTGATACTCCACACACCAGAGCAGTCACGGGTCCAAGAAGGTTCTTTCTCGCAGTTGCGTTCACAGAAAGTTCCAGTGGGAGTTCGATTGAAATGCTAATTCATGCTGCTTTGCAGTCACTTAAATTGCATTCAGAGGACACAGCGACAGCAACAATAGCTACAAATAGCCAACTCTTCCTGTTTCATAACAGACCCACCATGACCTTCTGAGCTATCTCTTTGCAACCTGACCTAACCCACAATAACAAAATCAACAATCACAACCAGCCTGCTCTTCCTGTGGGTTCATTGACCCACGTCAACCATCTGACCTAACTAAACCATCGCGTGACCACTGGGTCGTTAATGTTTCCTCCCGCTGCACAGAACTAATCGCCATCTATGGAAATATTAACTCTGGCAATGTTGTTGGAACACGCATCTCCCCTCCCAGCTACTACACAGCTCCCTGGTTCCGCTCCCAGCCACTACAAAGCTCCCTGGCTCCCCTCCCAGCCACTACACAGCTCCCAGGCTCCCTCCCCAGCCACTACACGGCTCCCAGGCTCCCTCCCCAGCCACTACACGGCTCCCAGGCTCCGCACCCAGCCACTACACGGCTCCCTGGTTCCCCTCCCAGCCACTACACAGCTCCCTGGCTCCCCTCCCAGCCACTACACAGCTCCCTGGCTCCCCTCCCAGCCACTACACAGCTCCCTGGCTCCCCTCCCAGCCACTACACAGCTCCCTGGCTTCACCCCCAGCCACTACACAGTTCCCAGGCTCCCTTCCCAGCAACTACACAGCTCTCTGGTTCCCCTCCCAGTTACTACAGAGCTCCCTTGCTCCCCTCCCAGCCACTACACAGCTCCCAGGCTTCCTTCCCAGCAATACACAACTCCTTGGCACCCCTACCAGCCACTACACAACTCCCAGGCTCCCTTCCCAGCAACTACACAGCTCCCTGGTTCCCCTCCCAGTTACTACAGAGCTCCCTTGCTCCCCTCCCAGCCACTATACAGCTCCCAGGCTTCCTTCCCAGCAACTATACTGCTCCCTTGCTCCCCTCCCACTCACTACAGCTTCTCTGCTCCCTTACCTCTCACTACACAGTTCCCTGGATCCTCTTCCTCCTTTGCTCCCTTCCCAGCCACTACACAGCTCCCTGACTCCCTTCCCAACAACTACACAACTCCCTGGCTCCCCTCCCAGCCACTACACAGCTCCCTTGCTCCACTCCCAGACATTGCACAGCTTCCTTTCTCCCCTCCTAGCCACTACACAGCTCCATGGCTCCCTATCCAGGCACCACACAGTTCACTGGCTCTCCTCCCAGTCATTACACAGCTCCCTGGTTCCCTTCCCAGCCAGAACACAAATCCCTGGCTCTCTTCCCACCCATCACAAAGATGCCTGGTTCCTGTCTCAGCCACTACAAAGCTCCCCTACTCTTCCCCAAGCCACTATACAGTTCCCTGGCTCCCCTCCTTGCCCCTTCACAGTATCCTGGGTCGCCTTCCAACCCCCTCACAGTGTCCTAAATTACCAGCACTACCTAAGGTCTCACTCGTTCTTATCTTTTTTTATTTTTTCCTTCCCAAGTTTTTTTTTCTTTTTAATAATCTCTTCAATCTAATTCTGCACTTACTTGACTTTTTCAATAAAATGACGCCTTTTATATTTGATTCCTTTTAACCCCTACACCGCAGGCATGTTTACCAATGTTTTGCGTGTGCCGCGGGGTTATTCGGGCTCCGACACACTCTCAAAAAATATTTGCCAAAAATCAGTTATTAGTCCTAGAATATTAAAATTATATATGCTTATGGCACATACCTCCAGCTTTCTCCTGGAATGTTTGTTGAGCCTTCGTCCGTTACCGTAGGACTTGTGGAGACCTCTGAAGTTGGGTAACGAAGTCTCCACTTTACACTTCCCGACAACCCGTAATATGATTACCACAGCCAGATATTAACACTATAAACACTACTCTATGATTTTCAAGTAGTTTGGGATCCATACTCCAAAAAAACAACAACTGTGAAAGCAATGAAAATTACTAGCGCGTCTGACCGTCGCACTTGCGCTAGTTCGCTCTTGGTACTCTGTCATTTATTATTCATAAAACCCCTCACACTTTATATTTCTATTACTATATAACACTTATATATATCTACAGTCTTTATCCATAAGTTTCCTTCAGTAGTATTAGTTTATTGTCACTGTAGAGATTCAATTTCTTTCAGTAAAATACGTAGCATTCACTTTCTCGTCCTGTATACTAGCATTGAGAGTGAATGTCACTGTCAATTTCCCTCTCATAACTCATAGTATTCAGACATGCTAGAGTGAAACTTTCACTTTCATTACTCCTAGGGTATATACTCGTATTCTTATAATACTACTCATTTACATTTCTATTTACGTTCTCTATTTTATTTACGTTATTTACATTTCTATTTTATTTACACTGTGTTATGCACTGTCACTTGAAGTAACTTATAAAACTATTTTCCACTGTTCACGTATATTTACATTCATTACTTTCACTTGCTGTTTACACATTATTTACACATTATTTACAATTCCACTTGCACTGTTTTACTCAATAGAAAGATCGTAGTTACTCTTTTATCAATTGTCAGCCCTTTATCTCTTTCTACACGAGGTTTAGTAGGGGGTAAAGGTCACAGGGCCCTTTGCATGGGGGTGAAAAGGCCCTGAAGCTAGCAAGAGCGAACAGACGTACCCCCACACTGGAAGATGAAAGTGAACTGATAAGGGTGGGCAGGGGTGGAGGCCTACCTAGGGAAATCAGTACTGCCAACGTTTAGCCTCTTGACACAGCTATTTATAGCACTGAAATGATTAGCAGGAAATCTAGACAATACATTATAAATTAGGTAGTTCCAGGTGAATGTAAATATCACTTAGGCTTCTCCCTTCCCTCCTTATATGTATATTTATTACGAAAATAGATTATACAGCATATTTCAAGGGGAAAGAAACAGCGAAAATTAGCGAACGAGTGCTCGTGAAGTGTTGTCAGGTGATAATTAGCCAATTCCAGGTGTATGGCACTCTCACTTACCTTATTTCTTTCTTGTATATATTATTTGGTATAGAATAGGGGATAGGGCTTATTTCAATGGATGAAATCAGTGAAAAATTCCAGGGAAGATTTACTTAGCATAGCACGGCCAGGCAGGCGAGAGGATAGGGTAATGGAGGGGGGGTAGGGAGGGGAGTCAAGAACAGGGAGAAATGGCTAAATTGTCAACAATGGATGGGAGTACAGATGAGATTAGGAGTGCTGACTAGTGTTGGACATTGGCAGTACTGATAGATGATACAAGCCCCCACTTGGAAGCCAGGGTGAATTCAAAATAACACAGAATCACAAAAGCGACGCCCCACGGTATGATCCCTTGCTCCCAAGCATCACAAAAGTGACGCCCTGCGGTTAAGGGGTTAAACAACGGGCCAATTAGTTGATCTTAAAGGACCTTTCTCACTGAAGAGGTTAAAAAGCAACTTCTGTTAACCCTTTGTTAACGATGATGACCTTCCTGTGTTTATCTTGCCACTTCGAAGGGTCCCATAAGACCCCTGTTACTGAAGGAGTTATAATCCTTCATTATTACTCTTCACTAAAAGATATCCATATTACGCATAAATATGACCTCCACTCATACCAACACTGTAGGATCCGCACTTATGAATAGGATCCCCACTCGTACAAATAGGATCCTCACTTATATAAAGAGGATCCTCACTCGTACGAATAGAATCCTCACTAGTACTAAAATGATCCTCACTTGTTCGAGTTGGATTCTTAGTCGTACTAATAGGGTCCTCACTCCAACAGATAGATCTCCATTCTTACAGTTATGATCCCGACTCATAAGATCCCAGCAAATACAAATAAGGTCCCGACTCATACAAATAAAATCTCGATTCTTACGAATTGGATATTTATCTATAATTATCGAACCTGCACTGTTACAAGACGTGTAATAGGCGTCCAGACTGAAAGTGTGGAACGCGTTCAAGTGAGCAAGTCAGACAGTGCTGAATATGTTTCATGTGGCTCATCATTTTCCTCTAATTTCCTGACCTGAAAATACTAAAAAGAACTTATTAGATTACACAAAACGTATTCCCTCACACTTCCTAAAACCAATACTCCTCATGTATTAATTTTATGTCTAGGGCCAAACAGAGGGTATTATTTGTTCTGAAATGGCAAAACCTAGTTGCTTTCAGCAATCGTCGGAAAATATTGCTGCGCTGCTCATGCAACCTTAGACCGTTACGTCTTGCGCAGCCGGCTGTTACACTAATCTGCCTTATAAAAAATCGTTTCCTTGATTTACGGAAAAACTTTTGGGAATTATGGGTTGTCTATGAAATGAAAATAATTGAGGACTTTTATGTGATTTCCAAATTGGTGTCTATCTTTCTTGTAACGTAAAGCTGGCTGAGATATCCGAAAGTGTTCGCTACTGTACTACAGAGTTTTCTTCCCGACCCCTGCCCCCATTTCTTGCTGATGCGATAAATCTTTCACTCGGGTACATATGTCGGGGGTCCAAACTGTAACTAAATACGGTGTTCTCGCTCGCTTTGCTCGCCTGAACAATAAGATTCCGATCCATAAACTAAGGTTTCGACTCATACAAATAGGAGACCAACACTAACAAACAGGAGTCCCACTCATACAAATAGGATTCTGTCATGCTGGAGAGCGATCCCGACTCCTTAGAATAGGATATCCACTCATATAGTAGAATTCCAGTTCATACAGATCGGGATCCCACCCATACAAATAGGCTTCCCGACTATGCTAAAAGAATTCACTCTCATACGAGTAGGGTCCCCATTCATATAAACAGGATCAGCACGTACAAATAGGATCCATAGCCATACACACTGGATCTACATGTACAGTACAAATTGGACCTATACTCGTACAGATTGGATCCACACTCATACAAGCAGGATCCCCACTCTTGTGAATAGGATCCCCACTCAGCTCTTCATTTCTTCTACAAATCCTTATCAAAAGCTCTCCTATCCAACACAGTAACCCAGTCTCCCCCCTCCTAAACTTTCATGATCACACATTATCACATCAACATACCACCCTCCCCTTTTTCTCTAACGTCTGCCTTCCACCTCTTACCCTTAAGTTCTCCCTCTTCAACATTACAATAGTTCTTCCTCCCTTCACTTTACAACTTTCCATCTGCTTCTACTCTAACACCATTCCTTCTTTACCATTAAACTTCCTTCCAATAGCACTTTTTTATTTGCTATCCTGATCTTCAAGTAAAGAATTAAATTACCTAATTATAGTCCATTCTATACAAAGCAACCGCAAAAGGTTTAAAACTTTTTTCTATTTGCTTTCCTACTAATTTTGCATTTCTTTGCATTTGCCTTCCTTATCAAGTAATATCTTCACTTCGACCACACTCACCTTCTCTGCCACTATGTTTGCTTTTCTGCACACATCATCTCCTCCCTCATGCTCATAGCTTATCTCCCAACTCTGTCTTTCATAATTTTGAGTCGTGCACACCCTCTGAGTAGAAACCACCTCTCCCTGATTCCATCTCCTCCATGTCAAATACCTCTTTCCCCCCGCTGTGAAAAGCCAAAATTGATGAGCAGGACAGCGATGAGCTGTAATTGTCGTGACATTCTGGGTATGGTCAAGAAGGAAGAACTTGGTGGTGAATACAGCATTAGAATGATAATACTGTCACGAGTCAGCTAATGACATTGGCTTTTGTGGGAAACCACGAACTCAAGTGGAATCCCAGTTTATCGTTCAGTAATCGCTCATTCGGTCGGGAGCCTTTTCAAATCAATTTTTCATTGTCATACGTGATCGTCTTTGTGTGAGACATTAGTGCTTCCGCGGAGCGATTTGTTTTGGGTACGTTTCGCTCACTCTAGCCATTAAAAAAATGCGGCCCTAGTGCTCCCTTTCTTTCCCACAAGTTAGTCAAGTGTCTGTAGTGACGGAGTGAGGTTCTGTGGTCCAGCAGAGAGGTCAGCTAGCACCCAGATTCCACTAGACTACAGTTCTCCAGGCTCCCACCCTTCTTGGTGATACACCACATTCATTGACCAGTATTTTCTTTTCGTTTTCCTAGACTTAAGAGTTTAGTTAAGATGTTTTTTCCTAGGCGTAAGAATTTAGCTCTTGAGTGAGTGAGTAAGTGCGATCTCATTAATTTGATTTTGAAATGTAACGTTAAATTTATTTTGTAATCAATAAATTTAACAGTTCTTTTTCTTGAGCTTAATGTAATGTAAACTCGTGTTTCATTTCTCCATAATTAAGCTTATTTCCCTTATAGCTCCTAGCTTGCATAAACGTTTTGCCATTCATAACTGGTACTTAGGCCAGTCTTGTTGTATTAAGCTTAAAATCCGTTGTGCCTTCTAGCAGTTAAGCACCAGCAAGAACCTGATATCATTAATAGTATTAGTTTTTTATTGTCAGGGGTGAAGTAACTTTCTCCAGAGGCCAACAGTACTAATAAACAGCAATTGAGTAATTAGTCTCTGCTGTGTACTGTTGAGAAAGTTTATAAATTCTCATTCTTAGAGAATCGTGCGAAGCAAGCCAGCGTGAAGTAATCATTGCTTGATTTAGCAAGACAAACATTGTCCCTGCTTTTCAATATTATTGAACAATTATCATTTAAATAATTTTGCATTTATTTATTTAAAAACTCCGTGACAATTGGCGACCTCGCCAGGATATTAACTCCTAGCTCTAAAGCTATTCACGAGATAGTGCTCACTCGTTCATATTTAGGTATTTATCATTAAAGTTTATAGGCACAAGTTTACTGGTGGTTACCGTTAATTTAGCAAGTGGATTTTTGCTTTATTAATCCACAGAGTACTTAACTCTATTTAGTTCTTTATTCTTGGTAACGCCAGACGATTTTATTCGCTCCTGGGAAGTCACGGTACCCATTGTGTTAATTATTGAGTCTTCCCAGTCATTTGCATTTTTGCTTTATTCTTTTCCAGTTAACTAGATAAGACTGGTCACCACTAGCTTGTGTCTGTATTCTTTACTTGTGTTTATTAGCATTCGTTTGCGAAGTAGCAGTCAGTACTGAGTCGCTAGTTATTTAGATTGAGCTAGCATCATGGCAGCCAGTGCCTATGTACAGAAAGCTAAAGATATGGGCCTCACAGACCCAGAGAAAATACAAACCTACGTCCTCTCACGGTTTAATTATGACCAAGAACGTGAGAAACATGCTCGTGAAGAGCGTAGAATCCAACGCGAACACGAGCGAGAACAGCATGAATACGAGCAAGAACAGTGCAAACACGAACAAAAACAACGCGAGATCGAGTTAGAACAAGAGCGACAACAACACGAACACGAGCAAAAACAACGTGAACCCGAGCTAGTACAAGAGCGAGAACAACACGAATACGAGCGTGAACAACGAGACAGAGAACAAGAGCATGAACGTGCCGAGCGAGAAGCACGCGAAAAACACGAATATGAAATGCTGAAGCTCAAGCAAGATTCCTTGGCTTCAGACACATCTGGTGCAGTTGGTCCAAGCTCCACGAGCATTTTCCCTGCACATGTCCTGGCGACCCCACGCATCAAGCTTCCTTTATACAAGGAAGGTGAGCGAATCGAGCCATACATAGCTCGTTTTGAGGACATGGCAGACATGTATCAACTGGATGAGGCAGCTAAGCAACTCCAATTTCTTAGTTTATTTGAGGGCCCTGCCCTCGATATTCTCCACAGAATTCGTGGAGACAATCTCACGTATGAGGTGATGAAAGCTGCACTCATTAAGGCATATGGTCTCACAGTAGACGGCGCCAAAGTTCATTTCATGTGAGCTCGTCTCCAAGACAAGGAGACAGCTGTTCAGTTCCTCGACCGTCTCACTGCTTACTTAGGTGAGTGGATGAAGAAAGATGAAACTCCTTCCACGCGTGAGGGGATAATTGACCTTATGCTGCGTACACAGCTAGAGAGGTCGTGGCCTGCTGAGCTCATAGCACAGCTTAAGATCTGCCAGGTGAAAGATGCCAACCAAATGGCAGAAAAGGCTGACGCATACTTTACTGCATACGGGTATCAAACTCGTAAGCAAAACACCTGGAACAGAAAACCTGATAAATTTGGGAAATCGTCTCAGACTGAACACCAGCTACAAGGCCACTCTCAGAATAATGGCCAAGGTCCAAAACCGCAGTGGAAGGACCAGGGGCAAAACACTCAGAAACCTGAGTGGAAGAGGTACAACAAGTACCCTAACCAGCAGCAGTATCAGCCACGCAACCGACCGTCGGGACCGTCCTTTTCACCACCAGCTCAAAAGAGGCAGGAAGTGAACGCAGCCTTCATTCCTCAATGGCAGCAGCACGGTGGTCACGTCCCTACCAGTATGAGTACTCCCCCACAGTTCACTAGTCCCACAGTGACAGTGAACCCCCCTCCACAGATGGCCAATGTTCCATCTCCACAGGCAGTGAGTACGACTCCTCAAGTACCATCTAATTCTCAGGGCACCATGTTTGCCGCATCACTTCAGCAGCCTTATGAGTGGCTAGCTGCTTCCTTCACAGGCCCTCCCACAGGTGACAGTACCTTCCTTGTTCAGCCAGGGTGTGTGGGAGGCATTCCTGTGAAGGTCCTGAGAGATAATGGTTCCTCAGGTTGCTCTGTCAAGCAGAGTCTAGTTTGGCCTGAGCAGTATACAGGTCGACAGATCCATGCAAACCTTATTGATGGATCAGTGAGATTGTTCCCTGAGGCATGTATCCAGGTGGCATCTCCATTTTATACTGGTACGACACTCGCAGTTGTCATGTCAGAACCCTTATTTGACCTCATTATAGGCAACATTTCCGGTGTAAAGGATGGTTGCACCGAACGTGACACTACTCAGACTTCGGCTGCGGTAACACGAGCCATGGCTGAGGCTCCAGACTGTGTCACCCCAGTGATCATTGAATCACCACAAGATCTGATGTGTAGCCAACTTTTTGTACAAGAACATCATTCTGACCCGACACTTGCTGCCATGCGGAACAAACAAAAGGGTCGAGTGATTAAGTATTCACGGGGAGGTCGAGCCAAGTTCCTTCGCAAACAAGGACGGCTCTACCGTGAGTCACGAACACCCGAGGGCGAGGTTCGACTGCAGTTTGTTGTTCCCGCCAAGTACCGCCTAGCAGTGTTACAATGGGGTCATTGTTCAGCCTCAGGAGGTCACATGGGCAAAAGGAAGACCCAGGGCCGTATCCGAGCTGACTTTTTCTGGCCAGGGATGGGACAAGACATAGATAGTTTTGTGCGTTCCTGCAGTGTGTGTCAAAGTAACACCACTAATCAGGGACATGTCCTTCCTGTGCCGTTCATAACCACACCCATAATCTCTGAGACAGTTGAGAGACAGGGTAATGGTGAAGTGGGTGCAGACCTGACGTCTCGCCCATTGGCCTCACAGGACACATCATGTCCAGGGCCTGTACATACATATTATGTACCGTAAGCAGGGAAGTTTGAGAACTCCGCAGAGGCGACTCGAGGCTATGGAAGGCCGAGTTTGCACAAGGATTCTCAGCTCCCCGTTATTAATATAAATACCATAGTTTAAGGGGGGAAGTTTGAAAACTCCGCAGAGGCGACTCGAGGCTACAGAAGCCCGAGTTTGCACAAGGATTCTCAGCTCCCCGATATTAATATAAGTACTATAGATTAAGGGGTAAGTTCAAGAGAGAACTCCGCAGAGGCGACTCGAGGCTATGGAAGCCTGAGTTTGCACAAGGATTCTCAGCTCCCCGATATTTATATAAGTACTGTAGGACAGGTTAAGGGGGAAGTTCGAGAGAGAACTCCGCAAAGGCGACTCGAGCCTACGGAAGCCCAAGTTTGCACAAGGATTCTCAGCTCCCCGATATTAATATAGGCACTAGGTTAAGGCACAGGTTGAGGACCCATGTGCAGTTCGAGGCTACGTGAGCCCGAGTTTGCATAAGGATTCTCAACTTGCCGACACTGATCGTAAGTGTAGAGTTAAGTTTAACCAGTAAACTACACAAGTCCTCGAGACAATGGCGTCCAGGGACTACGTTTCCTGGTTAATAATCTACCTAATAAATTAATGGCGACCTCGAATGTACGAAGCTTAGGCTGTCACTCATATTTTTCAGCTAGAGCATACCTTTCGTAGCATATACTGACTGCTAGGCAGAGAGAGTAATTGTAACGTAATAAGAATTTTTGTCTCATTGACACTTTTGATGCTCCACCTTAATTGATTTTGCAGGTACAGCACTGGGTATAGCAGTTTTGCTGTGCAGGCCAGCTGATCGTCTGCCGCACGCTGCTGCCTCTTCTCCTCTGCCTTTGTCGTCGCCATATTATTAATATTTACTGTGTCATTTTACATGTAGGTACAGTTACACTACAACTGTCACACCTACACCGTGTATTACATACACCACACTACACAACAATTAGTTGTCAGTGTAAATGTAGCGAACTTTCGCTCAGTATGACCTGAGTACAGGATTTTCACCGTCATCACGGAGTTTTTCCCTCAAGCTTGCCTCTATTAACGTAAATACGAGTTTTTTTCGCTCACTGGCGACTGGACTTTCTCCTGTAGCAGGACACCACACACACCACAGTGTGAATCTTGTGTGACTGAGTTAGGAATTATATGTATGTATATTGAAATCTTTTTTCTGAAGAAAGAAAGATTTGATTTTCATGGGGCGTAATGTCACGAGTCGGCTAGTGACATTGGCTTTTGTGGGAAACCACGAACTCAAGTGGAATCCCAGTTTATCGTTCAGTAACCGCTCATTCGGTCGGGAGCCTTTTCAAATCAATTTTTCATTGTCATACGTGATTGTCTTTGTGTGAGATATTAGCGCTTCCGCTGAGCGATTTGTTTTGGGCGCATTTCGCTCACTCTAGCCGTTAAAAAAATGCGGCCCTAGCACTCTCTTTCTTTCCCACGAGTTAGTCAAGTGTCTGTCGTGACGGAGTGAGGTTCTGTGCTCCAGCAGTGAGAGGTCAGCTAGCACCCAGACTCCACTAGACTACAGTTCTCCAGGCTCCCACCCTTCTTGGTGATACACCACATTCATTGACCAGTATTTTCTTTTCGTTTTCCTAGACTTAAGAGTTTAGTTAAGGTGTTTTTTCCTAGGCGTAAGAATTTAGCTCTTGAGTGAGTGAGTGAGTGCGATCTCATTAATTTGATTTTGAAATGTAACGTTAAATTTATTTTGTAATCAATAAATTTAACAGTTCTTTTTCTTGAGCTTAATGTAATGTAAACTCGTGTTTCATTTCTCCATAATTAAGCTTATTTCCCTTATAGCTCCTAGCTTGCATAAACGTTTTGCCATTCATAACTGGTACTTAGGCCAGTCTTGTTGTATTAAGCTTAAAATCCGTTGTGCCTTCTAGCAGTTAAGCACCAGCAAGAACCTGATATCATTAATAGTATTAGTTTTTTATTGCCAGGGGTGAAGCAACTTTCTCCAGAGGCTAACAGTACTAATAAACAGCAATTGAGTAATTAGCCTCTGCTGTGTACTGTTGAGAAAGTTTATAAATTCTCGTTCTTAGAGAATCGTGCGAAGCAAGCCAGCATGAAGTAATCATTGCTTGATTTAGCAAGACAATCATTGTCCCTGCTTTTCAATATTATTGAACAATTATCATTTAAATAATTTTGCATTTATTTATTTAAAAACTCCGTGACAAATACAACTCTGAGATTAAGTTGTTCAAAAAGTATTTACAACGCACGCACACACACACACACACACACACACACACACACACACACACACACACACACACACACACACACACACACACTGACAAACATGGAGAAATAATGTCATTAAGCAATAATGATATCAATTCTGCGTCATGTAACTATTATGCTCATCAAATATCACAAATTCTGACTATTACTACCAATAGCACAAGTTTAATTAAATTACCATATTGTAAACTAATGCAAAAATCAAACTACGAAAATTTTTCGCCATTCGTCAACGCTTATCATGTTTGCGATGTATCAAAAATGTATACTTTCAGCATTATGACTGCAGTATCAATAAAGCCCTCTAGCATACTTCTTTGATTTTCCCTGGAATGATTATTGCTTCCATGGCCAGGGGCCATCTGAGTGTGCCATGCGTATTACGGAGGTTATTCTCTTGGGCAAGGAAGCATACATTCCTTTCTCATATCCTTTCACTAATGCAAGAAAGCCTTGGTTTAATCATGCTTGTTCTAATGTTGTCCGCGACAGGGAGAGGGGCTATAATAGGTACCGGAGCCAACCCATCCCTGAATCACATCTTTATTTATATTTCTGGCCGGAATCGTGCTAAGTCTGTTCTTTGTTCTGCTAAAAATAATATCATCCGTACTAACTGCTCTCAACTTTCCAACTCGAATTCTTCCTGCTCCTTCTGGCACCTTGCCAAAAACCTTTCTAACAACTTTACCTCATCATCCTTCCCTCCTGTTTTCTACTCTGATGGTTCTGTAGCTACCTTTTCTACTGATAAAGCAGATCTCTTCACTCAGACTTTCTCTTCCAGTTCCACATTAGACAATTCCAGTGCTGTTCCTCCTTCACTTCCGCTCTCTGACTTTCTCATGGCTGACATTAAAATTTCTTCAGCTGATGTATTTCCTGCCTTCACAGGCCTCAGTACTAACGAGGCATATGGGCCTGATGGAGTCCCTCTTGTTGTCCTCATGAACTGTGCTTCTGTGCTTACACCCAGCCTAGGCAAACTCTTTTGTCTTTGTCTATCAACTTGTACCTTTCCTTCTTGCTGGAAGTTTGCACTCATTTAGTCGGTCCTAAAGAAGGGTGACCATTCCCAACCTCTAACTATCGTCCAATTGATTTAATATCCTTTATCTCAAAAGTTTTCGAGTCTATTCTTTATAGAAAAATTTTAAAGCATCTTCCCTATCACAACCTTCTTTCTGATCGTCAGTATGGTTTCCGTCAGGGGCGCTTCACTGGCGATTTCTCACCTACCTTTCAGACTCCTGGTCATCCTCCTTTCGGGACTTTGGCGAAAGGTTTGCCATTGCACTTGACATCTCAAAGGCTTTCGATCGAGTCTGGCATAAATCTTTAATTTCCAAACTGCCCTCTTACTGTTTCTATCCTTCTATCTGTGCCTTCATCGATATCTTCCTTTCTGGTCGTTCTATAGCTGCTGTTGTAGACGGCCATCGTTCTTCTCCTAGATCTATCAACAGTGGTGTTCCTCAGGGCTCTGTCCTATCACCAACTCTTATCCTTTTATTCACCAATGACCATCTAAGCTGTGCACCTAACCCTATCCACTCATACACCGATGACTCCACCCTTCACCTTTCCCGCAACGTCCATCTCAGCAGCTACTTCAACAAAGAAGGGATGAGGCTATGGCACACCTAATGTCTGACTTGGCTTGTATCTCTGACTGGGTAAAAATAATCTTGTTTTTAATGATCAAAGACTCAGTTCTTACACCAATCAACCCGACAAAATCTTCCACAGGTGCACCCACTAATGTTTAATAATATTCAACCTAATCCTGCATCATCCTTGAACATGCTTGGGCTTTCATTCACTCGAGACTTATCTTGGAAAGATCATAATTATTACATCTCTTGTAAAATCTGCTTCCAAGAGATTAGCTGTGCTAAACCGACTCCGTTCCTTCTTTACCTCTGCACAACTGTTGACTCTATACACGGGTTTTATCCACCCCTGTGTGGAGTACAACTCTCATGTGTGGGGAGGCTCCCCACATAGAGCTCTTCTCAACAGAGTGGAGTCAAAGGCTTCTCGTCTCATTAACTCTCCTCCTCTTACTGGCTCCCTTCAACCTCTGTCTCCTCGTCTCACTGTTGCATCTTTATCTCTTTTCTATCGCTACTTCAATTGGTCATTGCTCCTCTGAACTGTCAGCTTGCATCCCTCCACCTCTATGACGGGCGTGTAGCACCCACCTAGCAGCAAACTCTCATCCCTTTTCTGTCCAATTCTCTAATGCAAGAGTTAACCGTTACCCCGAGTCCTTCATTTATGCAACAGGTCAGCTCTGGAACTGTCTCCCTCTGTCTTATTTTCTGCTAGCTATGCTCTCTAGTCTTTCAAACCCAGTGTGTCCGGGCACCTCGAAATGATCGGATCTTGAAATTGGCTCTCTTGTATTTTGTTTTTTTCCTGGAAGGAACAGTTATTGTGGGTCCATAGCCTTTAGTTCCTTCTTCCTAGTATAAAAAACGTATATTATCATTATTATTATTATAATTCTTATTATTAGTAGTATTTTCATTATTATTATAATTGTAACTATTAAAATTATTACACACACACACACACACACACACACACACACACACAAACACTGGAAAGAGAAGGATGGGTGGACAGTATTTAGATTTCAAGAAAGCATTTGACACAGTACCACACCAAAGACTTTTATGGAAACTGTACCGTCAAGGAGGAATTGGAGGTGCAGTGCCACAAATTTAATATTCATGTATGTGTTTAGAGGTACTGTAATTTTTAAGTTAGATAGGGTGTAACCTGAATACTAGTCTATAAATTCCTATCCTAAGTAGTAATTCATATGTTAATGATTAATGTAGGGTTAACTTTATTTTTATATGTATGTATCTCTGTATCTATGCATTGGGTGATGTAATTGTGGATGTTGAGCTACGGGAATTCCTCCGTCTGGTCGAGTAATGAATAACAGATGCGCGCAGCTTTTCTCCTTGTCGTTATTGGGCGCCGAGTTTAAACCTCAAACAGAATAATAATGAGTATACAATTCTTTCCGTATCCTAGTTGTGAAATGTTTACTAATGAAGCTGCTAGAACCCAAATATGTGAAATTAACAGTCAATGGTGTTTGAGAGGAATGAAGTCACAGAGTGTGCAATGAGGTTGGATGGTGAGGATATGGAGAATGTGAGTGCATTCAAGTACTTGGGTAGTGTGATGAGTAAGGATGGAACTTTGGGGGATGAAGTACGTGAAAGGGTACAGCAGGGAAGAAAGGTTGTTGGTACACTAAGCAGTGATGAGAAATAGGGAGGTGGGTATGGAAGTTAAGAAGTCACTGCATGATGGTGTTGTGATCCCTACCCTGACGTATGGAAGAGAGGCGTGGACCTTGCAAAAGGGGAACAAGTCAAGAGTGAGAGCAGTGGAAATGAGTTACTTGAGAGGAGCATGTGGAGTGACGTGGAGGGACAAGTTGACGAATGAAGAAGTGAAGGAACGTTGTGAGGTAGATGTGGATGTGGTTGAAATGATTAGGAGAAATACACAGGTGGTTTGGACATGTGGAGAGAATGGAGAATGAAAGACTGACTAAGAGGGTGTATGTAGGTGAGGTGGAGGGAGGGAGAGGGAGAGGTAGACCGAGGATGAGGTGGAGGGATGGAGTTGAGAGGTATATGAGGGAGGGGGGTGAGTTGGGGGGAGGGTAGTCAAATGGTGGGTGACAGAGTGACTTGGAGGCGTTTTGTCTGCGGCCACTCTTTGCGGGATTAGGGCGTCGGGCAATAGATAGATAGAATAGATAGATAGAACAGTCAAAAAGGCCTAAATAATGTCATTTGTAAGGATTTAATGGTCCCGTTTGCCTTAGCCGTCACTAGATGGCATAAGCTGCCCTAAAATTCAAGGCGGGATAGTGGTAAAATCAGTGTCTAAATTAAGTAAGAATTGAATCCCAAATTTTCCCCAATTCAATCAAAAGTTCTGGCGTCATGGGTACACCGCTAAATAAATTGTGAAGAGAATTGAAACCCACCATATTTCAAAAACACCACCTCATTTGACCTAGCAGTGGCGTTGCAGACGTACCAAGGAAGCCCCACTTGAGGCCCAGACATCGTGTATAATGGACGCTGGTTCAGGTGAGCTGTCCACATTTCTCCTTTCCCCCCCCTTTTTTTTTCTTTGTTTAATCCTTACTTGGCATGGACCATATGAAGTAATATTGTTGAAAGCTTAACATAGACTTGAGGCCCAGACGTCATGTATAATGGACGTTGGTTCAGTCCCCAGACACCGGCGACATCAGTGTGAGCACGAGGCCTCCCCGTGGTATTGTCCATAGACGTGAACATACACACTTACACTACCCATGAATTATTTTATCAACCAAATGTAATTGAAATAGTATCATTGATCTATCAAGTGAACTTTTTTTTGTAAATAAGGAATATAAATTTACAAGTGATGTAATCTGGTAATGGAAAGGCGAAATTCAAATCCATTAACCGTTTTCTTTCTTAAATTAATGTTAGAAAATTAGGAGCGTGGAAGGGAACTTAGTGGTTGTGAGCAATAATGTAATTTTGAATTGTACCTTGAGGCTACACAAGCCCGAGTGATTATGTATTCTTGGTGATTATACAATATTTGAATTGTACCTCGAGGCTAAACAAGCCTGAGTGATTACGTATTCTTGGTGATTATGCAATTTTTGAATTGTACCTCGAGGCTACACAAGTCCGAGTGATAATGCATTTTTGGTGATTATGTAGTGATGATGATTATGAACTATTAATAATTATGAATTGAAAGTGTTTGTGGATTATCGAGAACTACATAATGAGGGTATACTATTCGGACGAGATAGAACACGAGTAATTATTTTTATTGGTTCGAGGCTATGCCAGCCTGAAAAGACAATCCAAGCTCGTAAACAGGTCCCTGTCTTGAGGCTATTGTCGAGCCCAAGAATAATTGACAAAAAAAAGTGAGGTACGGTGACCTCGAAAATCGCTTGTATGTACCAAATTATTTTCGCCTGGTGACAATATTGTAGGAATGATCACCCAAACCATGGTTTTAATGTGCAATCTTCTTTCATATTACAAAGGGTCATGTAGTTAAAATGTCTTTTGACAACCAGCATAAAAAATTATTAAAGTAGAGTAACGTATATGTCATTTTCTCTCTTGGTGTTCCTAATCAAGGAAATTATGTCCTCATGCCTAATTCACTCCCCTTCCAATTCAAGATTCCTTCGCTGAGGGAACGACGACCACCTGTGGTACTGACTAAATCTAGGCTCGGCCAAAAACTACAAACGCTACCAAAATTCTCTTAAACAATTATCATCTACCATACCAAGTCAAAATACCACCCCCTCCCCCCTTTTGTTTTATTGAAGTGATTTTTTTTTTTTTTATTAACCAAGGAGGGGAGACTAAGTCGAGTACCACCTGAATTATCAATGGGTACCAACAACCGATAAGATTATAAATCTCTGGTATTAGACTGGTGTCAACCGGTGGGGATAAAAATGACTAACCATTACACTGGTGTCAACCGGTGGGGATAAAAATTCATACCATTACAGAGGCAAACTGTTTTGTTGGATGCAAGATTTTCTCATAAAAAGAGAAATGAGAACAGCACTAAGAGGAAACTACTCATCATGGAAAGAAGTGACTAGTGGAGTACCACAGGGTTCAGTGCTGGCACCAATCATGTTTTTAGTGTATATAAATGATATAAACAGTAACACTGGAAATGAGAGCTATCTGAATATGTTTGCAGATGATGCAAAAATACAAAGGAGAATTACTAACACAGACTCTTGTAAAGAGCTACAAGAAGAATTAAATAAACTTCATGAATGGAGTAATACATGGCAAATGGAATTCAGTGTGAACAAGTGTCATGTAATCAAGTTTGGTAAAAGTGGAAAAAGACCTGATTGGGATTATAAGTTAGAAAATAAAACCCTATACACATCAGAAAGAGAGAAGGACCTAGGTGTGATTATCAATAACAGACTATCTCCGGCTGACCACATCAGCGAGAAGGTATGGAACATGTATACACTGCTTGCAAATATGAGAATAGCATTCACATACATAAATGAAGACATGCCAAGAAGGATAATAACATCATTCATTAGACCAGCCCTGGAATATGCATCAGTAGTCTGGAGTCCTCATCTCAAAAAACACATAGGCAAGATTGAAAAAGTTCAAAGGGCTGCTACAAGATGGATACCAAGCTTAAGTGACCAATGCTACGAAGAAAGACTAAATAAACTGAATCTACCAACACATGGCTGCCCATGTGCTCGCTTTTGTGGTGGTGCCTTACCTGCTGCAGGCTCTCCTGCTGCTCTCGTGCCTCTCCTTCGTTTGTGTGATGATGGCCCCGCCGCCTGAGAAGAGGAAGAGAGTGGTTCTGACTCTGGAGAAGAAGCGGGAGATATTGGAGAAAGTAGATGCGGGATGGTCTTCGTCACGCATCCTCCGTGAGTTCAACCTGGCCTGATCTACTTTGTTTGATATTAAGAGATCCCAAAACAAACTCATGCAGTACACGGCTGACTTCTCGTCGAAAAGCAAACGCAACGTGGAGAGGAAGATGATGTTTACTCTTAAGTTTGCTGAAGTTAACCGCTCCATGTTGATTTGGTATCGACAGCAACGTGCTGCTGGTGTGATGGTACGTGGTATGGAGCTGAAGGCTGCTGCTGAGAAGTTCGCAAGGCTTTACGACGCCCTACACTTTAAGGCATCCAAAGGTTGGCTCTTCGCGTTCAAGTTACAACATGGCCTTACCAACCGCAAGTCTCATGGCAAAGCTTTGGATGCCAACGAGGATGGAGTAGAGGAGTTTCGGCAAAAGGTGAAGGGCTTAATCGACAGGGAGGGCCTCACTCTCGGTCAAGTCTACAATGCTGACAAAACTGGTTTATTCTATCGCTCTTTACCTATGAACATTCTAGCCAAGGAGACGGAGAAGCATGTACCTGACCGCAAGCTCTGCAAGCAACGGATATCTGCTTTGTGTTGTGCCAATGCAAACGGCATGCACCAGCTTAAGCCCATTATTGTTGGCCATGCAAAGCAGCCTCGGTGTCTTCGTGGGGTGATGGATGTCCTTCCTGTCATCTGGTACCATTCCTTGAAGGCATGGTTCACAGCCCAGATCTTCAAAGACTGGTTCCACCACCATTTCGTCAAGGAGGCCATACATTACCAGACAGAGAAACTGGGAATCCCACGCAACCAGGTAAAGACCCTCCTTCTCCTCAACAATGCACCCCCACCCGTGCGACAAGAACTTGGTGGCTGAGAATGGCTGCATTAGGTGCATGTTTCTGCCACCTAATACTACTGCTCTCATCCAACAAATGGACCAAAGAGTGATCGTGGCAACGAAGCGCCTATACCGACGGAAGTTCCTGGACGAGGTGATGATTGTTCTCGAGGACCAGGACAAGCACAGGGACGGATGGGACACACGAGGCCAGTGGACTTTGGAAAAGTTTTGCCGCTACAACATCAAGTCTGCCATTTACAACTGGGCCAGTGCATGGAGGGAAATCCCCGTCAAGACTCTAGAAAATGGTTGGTCTCATCTGCTTCTCGGAACGGATGTGGAGCACGATTTCCTAGGTTTTGACGTGGATGACTTCCATGCATGGCTACGTGCGCACAGCAACGATGTTGATGTGGACGAAGTGCGTGAGTGGTTGGATGACAACAAGGCCGATCCTGGGTATCAGACCCTGTCTGATATCGAGATCGCATCTTCAGTTGCAGGTGTCAGTACCCAGCTTGAAGATTCCGACGAGGACGGCAATGATGATGCGGACTCCTCTCAGCATGACACAACTCCAGCCATCCCCAAGCTGAGTGCACTCCGGGAACACCTAGAGTTCATTCTGGACTACCTGGAACACCCGGACTGCGACAGGGAGATGGGGCCCTTGGGACTTGTGGAGGAAGTGCGTGCTTTCAGGCAGCGCATCATAAATCGTCAGAATTGTCGTTCCTTGCGTCAATCAACTATTGACAGCTTTTTCAGGCCCGTGACCCCCGCCGTGCCCAGCCCTGGCTCCACTCCGTTGCCTCCCCAAGACAGGCCCTCATGCTCCGAGCCACAGCCCAGCACATTGGCCACGGTGGAGTCACTACTCTTCGTGAGTTTGCGTCTATCTTCTGAGTCGTCTGCAGTGGGTACGCCATCATCACTACCCAGCGACGCACCCCTAGGTCACCTCCCAGTGATACTCTCAGACTCTGACAGTGATTAAACGGCAAGAACTTCTCCACTAGACCACACGGGAATTTAGTGTTGTGCAGTGAAAGAAAAACAGTGCATACAATATTGTTAAGAAATTAGACATCTGAGTGAAAAGACAAACAATTTTTGGACTAAATTTAACGTAAATAAACTTTTGTGATTTGTTTTGAAATTGGTTTTATGAGTGGAAAGACTTAAAGTGCAGAGTGGAACACTTATTAAGTAACAATGGAGCATAAGTAAGACAAGAGTGCACAGTGTGAAGAGAATGGACTTCTGAGTGCGAATGACTAAGTTACGTGCAAGACTTCATGAACAGTGTACTGCAAGTGCTTCAGGAAATCCTTCTTACTGTCAGAGTCTGAGAGGAGGCGGTTATTCATTGAGATGGCCATGGACTTGCTGTAAGTAGGCAGAATGTTTCATACTGTACTGTACTGTATTTTCCATACTGTACTTACCTCAAACACCTCATTTCACTCTTTTATGTCCCTTATTGGTGTGAATATGCTGTGTCTTGGGTGCTATGCATGTTCAGTAGGGAGGTGTTTTTCTGAGTTAGGCTAGGTTAGGGTCCAAACTACCAGTCCAGGAGCCAGGGACTTGTAAGTACCCAGAATATTTAATACTATATAAACCTACCTCAAAAACCTCATTTTATGGTTCTTTTGCCTTTATTTCAGTCTTTTATGTCCCTTATTGGTGTGATTTGGGTCTTAAATAGGTGCTATGCATGTCCAGAGGGAGTTGTAGCTGTTTTTCTGAGTTAGGGACCATAAGTACAAGTCCAGGAGGCTGGTGCCCACTATCCAGACAGGACCACTTTCTGGACATGCCTTTGGCTCTATTACGTCAGATAGTGGAGGGATTACTGCATATATATATATATATATATATATATATATATATATATATATATATATATATATATATATATATATGACTGAGTTATTTTTTTTTACGGGGAGGGGCCTAACCCTCCACCAACCCACTTGTTGACATGCAGGGAGCACATATGGTTTGGTTATGTTGTTACCACCCAGCATTGTAAATGGTTTCTTGGCTTACAGGAAACCATTTGGCTTGTCACTCAATATAAAGCCACCTGTAAAGGAAAGAAAAGCAATAAGAAGTGATAGGAAAGATGGGAGAAATAGGAAGACAGGAGGGCAGGCACAGAAATAGAATGATAAATGCTAAGGAAGAAGTAGGCAGCACTATATCAAGTGAGTGGATGATGGTCGCCACCAGCTACCACTATATATATATATATATATATATATATATATATGTATATATATATATATATGCAGTGCTCATCAGAAGTATCGAGCGCCCTGCATCCCTCCTACGAAACAAACCTTTGAACATTGAAAAAACATATAAATAATGCATTTTATTTACCTTTAATGCTTGGTAGGGTACCCTTTAAGCTTCTTCACGGACCTGAGACGTCGTGGAAGTGAAAGGGTGAGGTTCCTGAGGTGCTGGAGTTGTATCTTGTCCCAGGAGTCACGAATGGCTGCTTCCAGCTTAGGAAGAGAGCTCACGGCCTTCCCTTGGAGATTCTTCTTTACGAGGTTCCAGAGGTTTTCTATCGGGTTGAGGTCAGGGCTATTGCCTGGCCAGTCTTTCATAAATGATACCTCGCAGTCACGAAACCAATTGGTGACCGATTTGGCTTTATGAGCAGGTGCACCGTCCTGCTGAAACACTCGTGCACCTGTGAGCTCGAAGGACTCAGGTAAATGATCACAAAGCTCAAGATAAACGTCCAGATTCACTCTGCATTTCTTGGGAAGCACTACAAGCTTTCCCAAACCTTTACCAGAGAAACAAGCCCATACCATAAATGAATCAGGGTGTTTAACTGTGCTCTCCACGTAACGGGGGTCAAGCGGGTCATTACCTTTGCGCCAGTACACCCGTGCTCCTCGATTACAGGTAACACTAACCGTTGCCTCATCAGACCACAACACTGACAACCATTGGTCATCACCCCAGTTAAGGTACTTGTTAGCAAAGGCAAGCCTACGAAGTCGCTGGTAACGTGTAAGAAGAGGCTTTCTCACAGGCCTGTGACTTGTGTAACCAAGTTCATGGACTCTTCGAGACATCGTGCGCACAGAAACCTCACCAAACACTTCCGGGTTGCTCTCCTTAATTTTCCTTGCACTCACACGAGGATTAGACTCCACTGCACGTTTTAAAACATTAACGAACCTCGTGGAAGTTTTCCTGGGCCTACCAGACCGCGATTTCTTTTTAGGAACGTCACCACTATTTTCCACTCGAAAACGGGCGCACCACCTACGCACTGTCGATCTAGCCACACCAACCAATTCACTAATTTCCTTCGTGGGGTGGCCTACCTCCTTTAGAGCAATGATCTGGGATATGATTTCACTCGAAAGTTCACGAGTTGGGGCCAAAACAAAGTGGCAAAAGCCAAAACACTGCGGGACACTAGGTAAAAAATGGCGTAATAAGAGAGGGAGATGCGTCGGAGTTCCTCTCTCTCACGCAGCCCGCAGGCAACTGAGGCGGGAGCCAACCAGTGAGCAGTAAGGCCTCAAGCTCCCGTGACATCATGCTAGCGCCCCAAACATCTGCCTCAATTTTTAGTACCAAAAATGGGTGATTCTTTTTTTGCCAAAAGTATTGCACGCCCTGCCATAGACGCTCGATACTTCCGATGAGCACTGTATATATATATATATATATATATATATATATATATATATATATATATATATATTAGGGTGGTCCACCAGAAGGGGGGGGTAATAAATGTTGGAATTCTTTTGCTCCCAGGACATTTTCTTGTACCTTTCTGTGTAAAAATATACTATTCCAAATATTAGCCTGATTGAATAATATTTACGGGTGGCTCAAGCCTCTTAAATTTCGTAGCTTCAGTGCACCTGGGTCCCCCCATATAGTATGTGTATTATCCACTCAAAAGGTGGGGGGTGTCATGGATGCAAACCACTCATTGCAGCCCAGTTTGAAGGGTGTTCTTTCTTGAATCTGGATATTGTTTCCTGTGCCTTTCCACTACTTTCAACAGGAACTGGAGTTGGTCTTCTTCCTTCGTAAGTTTGCCACTGTATGTTTGGTCATTGACAACTTTTATGTTCTTGACAATATTCCTCGCATGTAACTATGCTTCACTTTCTTCCCAGCCTACAGGATCTTGTTGGAGAAAGGACAAGTCGATAAGAAGTGCTTCCAAGATTTTTTCTCGAATATTTTTTGTGACTAGTTGCTGCAGTGACTTTACATCTCTTGGGCCTACTCTCCTTTTTTCCTTAATTTCACTTCCTTCATGCTTAAGACCCTCAATCATTGCATTACATGCACAGTACACACTACATTTCCTTTTCCAAAATTCAAAAAGAAATAATGACTTTGAAATACCCAGCCTCGGAGTCCCGGGTGGGGGGGGGGGACCATAAATGCCCTCGCCTTCCGCCCCTCTCCCGGTGACAACTTGAGTTGCCTGGAACCACTGTCTGACTCACTTTATTTCTGCAACATTCGTGGCCTTTCCTCTAACTTTTGCTCTGTTGAGCACCTCTCCTCCTCTAAACCTCACCTTCTTTTCCTAACTAAGACTCAGCTGTCTGAGGCAACTGACAGCAAACCCTTTTCTGTACCTTCCTACTTTCTCTATACTCATTTCAAAACCAGAGATGGCTCTTGTGTATATACAAGCAACGACTTGTCTTGCTCTCGTGTTCCTGAAATCGGTTCTTCTGAATTCTCTACACTCTGGCTTTGGCTTTCCTGTCATTCCCTGTCTAATATATCTGTGCTGTTTACTTATCCCCTAATGCTACTGCCTATCAGAAATTCTTCTACTATCTTACTTCTACGATGGAACACATTCTATCCATTTCTCCTTTCTCTGAAGTCTCCATTCTAGGAGATTTCAATGTTCACCACCACCTTTGGCTCTCCTCTCCTTTCACTGATCCACCTGGTAAACAGGCCTACACCTTTTCTATCCTTAATGACCTAGAGCAGCTTGTACAGCACCCTACCCATATCCCTGACTGCCTTGGAGAGAGCTCCAACATACTTGACCTCTTCCATACAACTAATCCTTCTGCTTACACTGTTAATCTTTTCTCTCCGTTGGGCTCCTCCAATCACAACCTTATCACCTTAACCCGTCCTATCACTCTGGTATGGCCTGTGGACTCTCCAAAGAAACGTCATCTGTGGCACTTTGGAGCTGCGGATTGGGAGGCCCTCAGGCTGCACTTCTTTGATTTTTCCTAGAATGATTATTGCTTCCATGGCCGAAGCCGTCTGAGTGTGCCTTGCGCATTACGGAGGTTATTCTCTCGGACATGGAAGCATTCATTCCTTTCTCATATCCTTTCACTAATGCAAGAAAGCCTTTGTTTAATCACGCTTGTTCTAATGCTGTCCTCAACAAGGAGAGGGCCTATAAAAGGTACCGGAGCCAACCCACCCATGAATCACATATTTTTTTACGTTTCTACCCGGAATCGTGCTAAGTCTGTTCTTTGCTCTGCTAAAAATAATATCATCCGTACTAACTGCTCTCAACTTTCCAACTCGAATTCTTTCCACTCCTGCTGGCACCTTGCCAAAAACCTTTCTAACAACTTTACCTCATCATCCTTTCCTCTTCTTTTCTACTCTGATGGCTCTGTAGCTATTTTTTCTACTGATAAAGCAAATCTCTTTGCTCAGACTTTCTCCTCCAATTCCACCTTAGACGATTCTGATGCTGTTCCTCCATCACTTCTCCCCTTTGACTTCCTCATGGCTGACATTAAAATTTCTTCAGCTGATGTATTTTCTGCCGTCACAGGTCTCAATACAGACAAGGCATATGGTCCTTATGGAGTCTCTCCTGTTGTTCTCAAGAACTGTGCTTCTGTGCTTACACCATGCCTGGGCAAACTCTTTCATCATTGTCTGTCAACTTGTACCTTTCCTTCTTGCTAGAAGTTTGCTCTCTTTCAGCCAGTCCCAAAGAAGGGTGACTATTCCCAACCCTCTAACTATCGTCCAATTCCTCTAACATCCTGCATCTCAAAAGTATTTGAGTCAATTCTAAATAGAAAAATTTTAAAGCATCTTTTCTATCACAACCTTCTTTCTGATTGTCAGTATGAGTTCCGTCAGGGATGCTTCACTGGCAATCTTCTCACCTACCTTTCAGACTCCTGGTCATCCTCATTTCGGGACTTTGGCGATAGGTTTGCCATTGCACTTGACATCTCAAAGACTTTCGATCGAGTCTGGCATAAATCTTTAATTTCTAAACTGCCCTCTTACAGTTTCTATCCTTCTATCTATGCCTTCATCGCTATCTTCCTTTCTGGTCGTTCTATAGTTGCTGTTGTGGAAGGCCATCATTCTTCTACTAGATCTATCAACAGCGGTGTTCCTCAGGGCTCTGTCCTATCGACAACTCTCTTCCTTTTATTCATCAATGACCTTCTAAACTGTACATCTAACCTAATCCACTCATACGCTGATGACTCCATCCTTCACCTTTCCATTCGGTTCCCGCAACGCCCATCTCAGCAGTTACTTCAACAAACAAGAGATGAGGCTATGGCACACCTAATGTCTGACTTGGCTTGTGTGTCTGACTGGGATAAAAATAGTCTTGTTTTTAATGCATCAAAGACTCAGTTCCTACACATATCAATCCGAGAAAATCTTCCACAGGTGTACCCACCAATGCTGAATAATATTCAGCATAATCCTGCATCATCCTTGAACATGCTTGGGGTTTCATTTACTCGGGACTTTTATCTTGGAAAGATCATATTACATCTCTTGTAAAATCTGCTTCCAAGAGATTAGCTGTGCTAAGCCAATTAGAGGCTTCACCAAACCCTGTTTCAGAGGTCTGCCACCAGGTGGTCTACCGTCGCCCAGCCTCGATTAAATATTTTTGCAGGGTTTTAAAGACCTGTGAAATTGTACCTAATACTAAGTTTATAATAATATTGCTATTTATAAGAATCTTCTTTCCTATTCAATGCAGCGCATACTTATATACCTGTAAAGAAAAAATAACCAGGCTCTCAGAGAATCTTAGCTTGGGGACTAAAATAGTGTGCTGTCTATTTACATATATGTGAATAAATCGTGTGCAGTTAGTAAAAGGAGATTACCTTCAGGACTTCTGATGTGTGTATTTTAGCATGCTTTAAAGAAGTAAGCAGTTCCACTGAAAATAATGTACTGAACGATTGCTTAGTTGGTGAGTCAGCCATATTAATCCAAACAAACGGCAGTGCGGTACGTCACTATAACCATAGCAAAGTACGAGGAGTTGAAGTGTAAACTTACTAAACTGTGCAATGGAGCCAGGGAAACATTTAAAACCATTATTTATCTTCGAATTTAGTTACTAAGATGATCAAGACGTCTAACAGGTCCGTATTGTTATGAAAAGTCATACGTCAGGCAGGGCAGCATATCGAAAGGTGCTGCCGAACCTGCGGCTGCATATCTACTTTTTTTTTGTGGATACTAACGAATGACAAATATTTTAATCACTGTTATCCTGTTTTATGGATGGTTCTAGTAAAATTGCCTAGGTTTCGTCTCTATGTTATGTTTACAGAGATGAGTAAACTGACGAAAGCTGAGTTTACAAAATTACACCTATAATACATTATATGTAATCAAAAGCCTCCCATACTGTAATTTCTTTGTAGCATATCATGCCAGCTCAGTAATTCCATGAGTAAAATCTGTTTTCGGATGTTTTACTTTGTGTCAAAATTAAAAAGAAATTACGTACTGGCTACTTTTTCAATGCCTACCCCGCATTAGAGCTGGGCAACTCAAGCGAACCTAGTGGCAGATTTCTGAAACAGGATCTGGTGAAGTGTCTAATTCCGTTCCATCTTTACCCCTGCACAATTGTTGACTCTATACACGGGTTTTATCTGCCCGTGTGTGGAGTACAACTCTTATGTGTGAGGAGGTTCCCCACATACAGCTCTTCTCAATAGGGTGGAGTCAAAGGCTTCTTGTCTCTTTGACTCTCCTCCTCTTACTGACTCCCTTCAACTTCTGTCACTTTGCCGCACTGTTGCATCTTTATCTCTTTCTATTGCTACTTCAATTGTCAGGACTCCATATTATAATAATGCAACTCATAGATAGATAGATAAATAGATAGATAGATAGACAGATAGAAGCACCAAGCCAAGGGATGAGATAGGAAGTGTGTCAGCGAGAATCGAGCAAAGGGAAACGGGCTTGCAACCCTTATATGAATGAATGCTGGACGTGCACCAGAAGCTGTACATACACACAGACATACAGTGTTCTAGAAGCTTCACAACAGTATAGCCCACGTGACACGACCCCTGCTAAAAGAGAATGTAGGAATCAGAGATCAGAAAGGGGCTAACCATAGAACCGACAGGTAGTGGAGCGATCAAATAAGAGGGGTCCGACTAGACTTAGTAAATTAAGTCCCTGTGTAATACATACGCTGCTCAACTTTGACTTTCTTTGAAGATAATAAATCAAGATCAACTCTCTGTATTCATCTTTATCTCTTCCTGCTCTTCGATTACCAATATAACTTTAACCAAAACTCAGGACTTAAATATTACAAGACTAAAGAGTTACATATATATAAATGGTGGCTACGAAGTTTCTACAATACAATGGTCACTGTTCCTTTGAACTGTCTGCTTGGATTCCTCCACCTCTACGACGAGCAAGTAGCACCCGTCTAGCAGTAAACTCTCATCCCTTTTCTGTCCAACTCTCTAATGCAGGAGTCAACCGTTACTCCCAGACCTTCATTTATGCAACAGGTCAGCTCTGGAACTGTCTCTGTTTGTATTTCCTGCTTCCTACGATCTCCAGTCTTTCAAACGCAGTGTGTCCAGGCATTTCGAGATGATCGGATCTTTAATTTGGCTCTCTCTTGTATTTTGTTTTCCTCTTGGTAGGAACAGTTATTGCTGGCTCGTGGCCTTTGGTTCCTTCTTCCTCGCATAAGAAAAAGAAACGCTTAGTTTCAGTGGAAACAGAATAAAAAAAGGCCAAACCTCTTCAGAGAGGTACCGGAGATGTGATTCAAACTTAGCCAGAGCAACTTTTCTACTGTCTTTGTTATGGTATTTCTGCAGCTTGTCAAGTAACAACATGTCTTGAAGTGGGTCTTTTTTCTGTATCCGCTGCTGAGAACCTTGCCCTCAAATACAGTGATATGGAAAACACAGCAAGTTCCTGAACACATCTCCTCTCACGGTCTGTCATGTTTGGTATTTGGTCCTGGAACATAAACATTTTGATAGGATACAAAATTTTACCCATCCACCTTGCTTGATGAAATGCACCTGGCTTTTTGAATTTGTAATTTGGAATTTCTTCACCATGGAATAGAATGGCAAGTTCCAGAAACTGCTTGTTATCATGTCTTTGGGTCCTTTTATTTAGGCATTCTTATGCAAAATTGGTAACATCATCCTTGTAGATGGAAAGAACTTTACATACCTCTTTATCTGCATTTGCTGTGATGAAATTCTCTTCGTTGAGAGAATTCCATCTCTTCCGGAATCTCTTGAAAAGCTGGATATCAGGTCCTAAGGTGGGACCATACAGAATATTGAAGACACCAGTCAGGATAATTTCCAACACATGATGTCTGCATGCAAAGTAGAATAATGATCTTCCAAGTTTTTACTCAAGCAGAACACATGCTCCTGTCAGACGACCTGTGTTGGCAGTGGTAGTATCAAAGCACATGCCAATAATTTTTTCTGATAGCCTCCATTCCTTTAGAAGTGTGTGCACAGCATCTGTTTGATTTTGTCCAGTACTCTGTGGTAATTTTGGCACTCCAAGAATGTGTCTCCGGTGGTGAGGGAAGTTGCAATTACAGGCAATCGATCCACGCTTTTTGTTGTGTTTAGAAGGTCAGGAAGCGGATGACAGATAGCGTTGCTTCAAAGTCTCCCTTACAGCTTTGGGAATATTCCTCTCTGTGCGTCTCTCGTTGTCGTTTGATAGTTAATCAGCTGATGTTCAGTTCTTCTATGTCTTGCCCAAAACTTCTTGCAGCTTCAGTGAGGATATAAGTTGCTGCACGATCACTGACTCCTGTTCGATCGAGTGCTGCAGAAAGCCCTGGTGACATCACATTTCTTGGATGGCAGGATCTTTTGGGGGACAATGGAGTGCTTACTGTTTTTTCTTTAACGTGGGACTACTCATTTTCCGATGTTGAGGTTGAAGATTCAAACTCTTCCTGCACTTCTGCTGCAGTCATTTCCTCCTCAGCTTTCGTTTTCCCCTTTTCCAGCATTTTTTCTCGCTCCTTTAACAGTTTTTCCTTTCTTGCGGTCACTAGGTCTGCTGATGTCATTGATCCTTTTCTTCCTTCTTCCCTCTGAGCCAATAAAAACTGCTTTTCCTCTTCATTCTTAATGAACTTCAATGCATCTGCATGTGCCACATCAAACAGGTTTCCCAGTTGATCTTTGAAGGATTTTTCCTTGCACTCCTGAGTATTTATTCTTCTTGATGCATTTTTCTTCATTTTTTTCCACTCTCCATGAAGCTCCAGAATTTTCTCGATTATATGATCTTTTCTTTTTGTCAGAATTCTTGCTCTCTCGCAGAAATTTTGCACTTCTTTGTAAATCACCTCCGCACTCTCTTGATTTTTTTTTTTTTTTTAAATCAAGATGTTTGTCTTGGAACACATGAAATACTTGACGTTTGGAGGGTAACTTAGAACCTGTGATAGTCTCTTCTGATTTAGACATTAAGTAAAAACACCAATCTTTCGCTTTTGCCATTTTTTAATCTGCAAGGACGAGAGAAGTTCGGTTCGAATGATTGTCTATGGTTTACTGACACTAACACTGCTTCCACTCGGACCACTTCTCTCCTAATGAATTATTGCCAGATATCGCTAGTCGAGTGTTGCCAGATGATGTGTTAATGTTTTTATAAGGCCTAGATACCTAAACACTCTTATGGTCTTGGCAACTATTGCAAGTGAAAAAGAAAATTTCCCCTTTGTCAGTATTTGACAAGCACTGCAAAAAATCGGGTTCAGGCTGAAATTATGTGGCCTTGAGCCATTCATAAAAATAACGCAGTCAGACTCATATTTCTCATGTCTTATTTTTATGACAAAAGGAACTCATTTAAACCTTGGGAGCAAGAGAATTCAAACTTTCATTTTTATGGACCACACTAATATATATATATATATATATATATATATATATATATATATATATATATATATATATATATATATATATATATATATATATATATTTAACCCATTGCAGCCCAGTGTCCGGAGTACTGGACAGAACTGGGATTTTTCAAGTCTTTATAAAGTAGGGAACCCCCAGGTAGAGACCCATGAACTTCGCGACTATGTGCCGATAGGCGGAGGGCGGTACGCTTAGTACTCTCCCAGTGCAATGCCTCGCACAGCACCCTTGGGATCCAATGGGTTAATGACTGGCAAACCTATCAGTCTCTTTAACTCTTTGGAGCCCAGTGTCCGGAGTATTGGACAGAACTGGGATTTTTCAAGTCTTAATAAAGTAGGGAACCCCCAGGTAGGGACCTATGAGATTCGCGACTATGAGCCGATAGGCGGAGGGCGGTACGCTTAGTACCTCCCAGTGCCATGCCTCGCCCAGCACCACCTGGGATCCAATGGGATATATACTGCATAATCATCATCATCATCATTCGGTCCCACCCTAGGACAGGGTGAGGAGTTGCAATGTCCAGACAGCACAAAACTTGCCCAATCCAATAGGCCACGCTTCCATTCACTCATCATTTAAGCCCCTGGAATCCTGGCTCTACCGGATATGCCAAAAACATTCACCATATTCTGCAGCTTCACACAAACGTATCCGATTGAGTCAATCCGGACGTTGGCATGCTCACAAGTGGTGCCAAAATCCCTAATCATGCACTTCTCCTCACAACATTCATTCAGCCAGCTCGATCTCTTGTCAGGTCCCTAGCCTCACCGACTTCCAAACCTCTCTTCCTCACACACTCATCCACCATATCTCTCCATCTTTTCCTTGGCCTACCTCGGCTCCTCCCTCCTTCAAATTCGCTCAGGTATACCTTTTTCACCACTCTATTGTTATCCATTCTTTCCACATGTCCATACCATCTCAGGACACTCTTTTCGATTCTAGTATCCACCAACTTTCTCGCTCCACACCTTTCATGAATCACATTATCTCGTATCCTATCCACCCTCTGTACTCCACATACATTCCTCAACAGTCCCATCTCCACTGCTCTTACTCTTGACTTTTAATTTTCATGCCACACCATAGTCTCACACCCATATGTTAAAGTTGACACTAACACTCCCCCATGTAAGCCTCGTGCAGCTGCAACACTCAAGCCTCTGTTTCTTATCAAGTCCTTCATTGCACCAGCCACATTTCTTCCTTATGTCATTCCACTTTCAACTTCTTTTGCACATTTTCCTCTCTTTTTTATCACTGTACCCAAGTATTTGAACTCTCTCACCAATTCCAGTCTCTCTCCATACAATGTGACATCGCACTGGGAGTCACCTTCTCTCTCAGTAACCATCACTTTACTCTTCTCTAAATTACTCTCAAGGCACGATGCCCACAGACATCAGGAAAACCCTGCACTAGCCTATCAAGTTCTTGTCCAGTATTTGCAAGCAGTACTGCATCATCAGTATACAGCAAATTTGAGATATTCTATCTATCACCATTCATTACCAATGCCATCCCTCTCTCCATTACTCGTGTTTTTACTTCTCTCAGCACCCCATATATATATATATATATATATATATATATATATATATATATATATATATATATATATATATATATATATATGTATATATAAACAACCATGGGGACAACACACAACCTTGTCGCATACCCACACCGATCGTGAACCATTCACTTAGATGCCCATTAACCCTTACTCATGCATTGCTACCATCATAAAAACCCTTGACAGCACCTAGCAGCTTCCCACCTACACCAGACATGCACAAAACTTTCCACAATCTCTCTCTGTCAATTTGTCGAATCCTTTTTCCAGATCCATGAATGCAATAAACACCTTATGGTCCTTCTCACGTGCCTTCTCTGTTATCTGTCTCACTGCAAATACTTGATCCACACATCCTCTGCCACTCCTAAAGCCACCTTGTTCATCACTCACTAGGACTTCTGATATCTCTCTTATTTTATAATAATTCTTCCATATACCTTCCCTACCACACTCAATAAACTTATGCAACGATAATTCTTGAACTCACTTTGTTCACCTTTATTTTTGGATATGGGTACAATCACAGCCTTTCTACACCCTGTTGGCACAGTTTCACTCAGCCATGCCTTCATATATATCTCCAAGAAGCACTTCATTCCACTCTTTCCACTACACTTAAGCATCTCTGCATACACCTCGTCAACTCCAGCTGCTTTCCCATTTTTCAGCCACTTCACACCACTCTTCACCTGTGCGAGTGTCATGCCTCCTGGCACCTTTGTTTGTTTGTTTGTGTGATATTCGTCCCAGTTCCCTGGGACACGGGCAAACAGAGAGCCCGTCAGAGGTGCGCACTACTTGCGCGAGCTTGCTTTTATCGAGGTGGAGGGTAATCCCTTACCGTAGTAAGTAATGTATTTAAAGGAGCATGGGCAACAATGCCAGCAGCGTCCCTAAAGACGTCACCAGTTCGGGCAAGGGCCGAGTCGAGCTCAGACCTGAGCCTGGTGGTGGCTGGGCAGTCCAGAAGATAATGCAAAAGGGGCTCCTCACGGCTGGCCAAGCAATGTTCACACGGGTCCGGCTCCATACCCCTAATTTGCTTGTAGCAGAGAAACCCAAGACGCAATCTTCGAAGTCGGACTACAATAAAATTAGGTAGACCTGGGGGGGGCAGTAGGAGGGAATAGGACGTGGCAGTAGCATACCATTTTGCAGAGCAAGAGCCCTCCGTGACCCAGAGCTGATGGTCCTCTAGGGATAGTCTTCCTATGGTGGCAGTAAGAGTGCGGATGAGGTGCAAGGGACTAGGTCGTAGTGGAAATGTGATGTCTGGAAGATCACAAGCTGAGCGCAGCGTGATCAGCACGCTCGTTGCCACTGATTCCCACATGTCCCGGGAGCCAGTGCAGGTTAATCGTTGCGCCCCTATGGACAAGAAGTGATGCGAATGTATGGATCGCTGTTAGGAGGAAGACGTTGTCATGCAGCGAGAAAGATCGTAATCTCTGAATCGAGGAAAGAGAGTCTGTGTGGATTATGACTCGGTTGCGACGATGGTGGTGAGCATGGCGCAAAGCACCCAGGATGGCCGCAAGTTCCGCCTGGAAAGCGGATACACCTGAGGAGAGTCGCCAAGCTTCCACTATTTGCCCAGTGACAAAGGCTGCTCCAGCTGCGCCATTGGGGGAAACAGAGCCATCAGTGTAATAGATGGCTGAGTCTGGTAAGGCCAGAGCTGCCACCCTACTGAGACCCTCCTGGCGAAGGAGTGCTGGAATCGAGGAGCGGGGTTTAGCCTCCGATGGACAAAAAATATTAAAAAGAGGAGGATCCCATGGCGGTGGATCAACATATCCGGAAAAGGGGGAGTCGGGGTCTTGACAGAGGCTCGCCGCAGCTCCCAGTCCATGGATGACAGCGGCCGTGTTGCGAGCCCAGTCACGCTGAGGGGCCGGCTCGGGTGGGCGGCCGAGAAGGCGTTTTAGGAGGGCAGTGACGGGCAGGTGAGGCAGGCACTGGATCATCTTCAGTGTGACGATTGCCGCTCGTAACATAATGCGATGGGCCAGAGACGGCACCCCGCCCTCCATACGCAGATTTTCAATCCGGGTCCAACGTGGAGCACCCAGCATGATGCGGAGTGCATCGTTCTGGATGACCTCCAGAGATCGAGACACTGGTGGAGTGAGACCAGTTAGACAGATGGCACTGTAGTCCACCAGAGATCGGATTGCATGAATATAAAAGGTCCGGAGGACAGAAAATGATGCCCCCAAACTCCGCCTGGAGAGGTATCTGAGAGCAGCCATTCGGGTGGAAGCACGTTCCCTCAGATACCGTACATGGCAAGCAAAGGTGAGGCCCCATCTAGCCAAACCCCAGATACTGGTGGACGGTGACCATTGAGAGCTGATGATCTCCAAGCAGCAGTGGAAAGTCGGGGGGGCGGAGGCCAAAAGGCAGACACTTCGTCTTAGCAAAGTTGATTTTAAGCCCTAGCTCGTTGCACTTTGCGTGTAACCGAGAAAGGGCCAAGTCTGCCTGTTGAAAACAGTCTCTCCGTGTAAACACGAGGGCCAGATCGTCAGCGTAACAGAGTAGAGTTATGCCAGGCCCATATTCAACAAAAAGGAGCTCCTCCATCAGGACATTGAACAGGATAGGGCTCAAAACGCTTCCCTGGGGGGTGCCATTGGTATGCGGGTGAAAAGGGGAGAGGTGCCCCTGAAAGCGGACCTCGCAGTGCGGCCACTAAAAAAATCCCGGACCCAGGATATGAGCCTGCCCCCTACTCCCCTGGCCGCAAGAGCTGCCAAGATAACGGTGGGGTTCGCCAGTTCGAATGCCTTCTCGAGGTCGAGGAAGATGGCCATCCCCCGTCCGCCCCTCAGCTCCCCAAGGAATGATGCAAGGCAGTGGGTGGCACTCCTGCCTGGGTGATATGCATAAATCCTTGGGTGCAGCGGTCCCAGCCGCCAAGCAAGACGACCCGCACAACCCTCTCAGCTGTCTTTGCAAAGCAACTGAGCAGGGAGATGGGGCGCATGGCAGTGGGATCACGAGGTTTCGGAATCGGGTGGATGACCGCCATCTTCCACGACCTCGGTAGACGCCCCTCAGACCACGAGAGGTTGAGCAAATCAAGCAGACGCTCTCTACCGCAATCTCCAGCATGACTTAAAATGGAGTACGTGACCCCATCGAGCCCTGGTGCAGTGTCCTCCCGGCGCCTCAGCGCTTTTGAAGCTCTCCGCTGGTGATGGGACAGTCAGCGGGGTCAGGTGTATTACACGCCGACTGAATGGCCGCACTGCGAGAGGCGGACAGCTGCACTTGTGAGGCTGGACAGACTGCGGGAGATTGGAAGAGGCTGAGCGGTCAGCGAAGAAATGCTGGGCAAGACGGCTGGCCTCAGCGGACAGGGTCAGGGTGAGAGGGCGGACGAGGAGGACGTGGATCGGAGATGAACCTGATTCTCCCCCACATCTCACGGAGCGTGGAGTGAGAATCCAGGGTGCGACACCATCCGATCCACGCCTCCTCTTTAAGGCGACGCTTTTCAGTAACCACATGCCGAGTCACAGCAATCAGGTACCGGCGGTGCGGAGATGTTCGGCGCCGCCGGTACTGCCTGCGTGCTGCATTCAGCCTATGGTTCAATTCCCTGACCCTGTCGCAGTAAAACCAGCCGTCCCGGTAGCATCTCGCCGAGCGCCGCTGCAAAGGAATGGCAAGAGAGGCAGCGTGCGAAAAGATATTTGCTGCTTGATTTGCCCGGCTCTCGAGGTCTGAGGCGGGAGAGGATGTCGCAAAGGCCGCCGTGAGAGCACGGTCAAAGGCCGCCCAATCCGCCTTGCGTAGATCCCATCGTGGTGTGGGAGGCGGGGGAGGGGGAGGGGGCGAGAGGCAAGTCAACAAGAGTAGCGAAGTGGTCACTCGCAAGGTGTGGGGTGGAGTGACCATGACGCCAGGCCTGACAGAGGGGTTGAGACAAAGGAGAGGTCGAGGCGACCTCCTCCAATATGAGTGGGCTCTGTCGTGTTGTTTAGGAGGGAGACACCACCCATCTCCTCCAGAAGTAAGGAAATGTGCCGTCCTGCTTCATTGGACTGAAGAAGCGATGACAGAAGGGCGTGGTGGGCATTGAAGTCGCCCCCAATGTATACTGCCCCCCTGGCAGCTTGGGAGAAAAGTTCCCCCAACTCCAGGGTGCTCCTCTGGCTTCGGTATACATTGTATACCGTTAGGGGCGACGTCGCCAGATGGAGAACCACGCCCTGAACCTCCACATCAGGTCCACAGAAAGGAGGGGACTCACAATCCGTGCACGCGATGTGGTCCTGGACCAGAACGCACATCCCGTGTAACGCCACGAATATACGGGAGGAGATGGGTGGTGTATCCCGAGAGATGGAAAGTGGAATTGCCTGGGAGCAGGGTCTCCTGCAGGAGAATGACATGAGGGCGGTCCCGTGCGGCCGCCTCCTGCAAAAGGGGGAGCTTGCTCCGTGCTCCCAAGCAATTCCACTGGAGGAGCCTGAGAGAGCGGTCTACTGGCCGTCCGGCGACAGTTGCGGACGGTCGTTCTCCTGCAGCAGTGGTGAGGCCCTGTCCATCACTTTGGACCCTGATGGTGGTAGGGTTTGCCCTATACGATGACGCTGACGAGGCAGCTGTGCGGTGGAAGACTGAGCATTGGGAGGTCGTGGCTTTACCCTCTTGGACGGGCGAGCTGTCCTGTGCAGTGTGGGACGGGGTCGCCCTGCCGAACGAGCTGGGCGGCGAGGGGACAGTGGAGCACCTAGGCTCGCCAGCTTCCTCTCTATCGCCCGGTCCACCAGGCGATTGGCAGCTTCGGCAAGAGGCTCGGTTGGGAGAGGGATGTCGAGGGTCGACGCTATTGTCTTCGCAAGGGTCAGCGCCAGCTCCGTGGCAAAGGTCCTGAGCTCCTCCGTTGTGAATGAGATCACCGGAGGAGTAGGAGCGGTTGGTGGACTGGGTGTGGAGCCTGGCACTGGTGGCGGAACAGTCAGTGGCTGGCTGGTCTCTACAGGTGGAAGTGCTGGCGAGACAGGCGGCTGCTGGCGGTGGACCTCGGCTGCGGTCTGGACCACAGTCAGGGCTGAGGGCAATGGAGGGAACTCCTGGTCGCTGAGAGGTGGTGGGCGCTGGATGAGAGGGCGGCGCTGTTGGCCCCAGATGAAAGTGCCAGTGGGAGCTGGAGTAGCGCTGGCGGCCTGGTTCTCCTGCACAAACGCTACCTGCCTCTCCCGACCCTGGTTCACTCGGTGAACCCTCGCGGGGCAGCTGGGGTGCCAGGCGTGGTGTCGCCCGGAGCAGTTGGGGCACTTGGCCGCAACTGGTTGTTTCTCCTTGTACCGCTGGAGGCATTCGGCCGTGTCGTGGCCGCCACTGCACATGCCGCAGATGACGGGGCGGTTGCAGTTGGCACGGTGGTGCCCGTAGCGCTGACAGCGGTAGCAACGGAGAGCTCCGGGGTGAAGGGGCAGAAGGTGATACGTTCCCCAGTTCCCTAGGTCGATGGAAGGGATCAGAGGGACCCCGCAGGGTAACAACGACCTGACGAGTCTCTTCCCGGGTCCGCGTTTTCTGGCAGCGGGTCGCCTCTTCGACCTGAGGGTGGTGAAGGAGGATCTCCAAAGGCATTCTCAAGGGGTAGCCCATGACAACTGCCTTCGTCGACTGTTGGCCGGGCGTCAGCTCGACTAGTTTCACAGGGCAGGCCTCGTCCTGCATAGCTGATCTCAAGAGGTCGTAGGCTCCCTCGTCCTTCGGCACCAACACCGAGCTGCCATCTCGACCTATCAGGTTGGAGCAGCGTAGCCCTGGCAGGTGACGCTCTAGTGCAGCCACGGCGTCGTAGCTCGTCGCATGGCCGTCCTGTACCGGCACACGGAAAGCTGGAAATGCAGAGCGGGGAGGCGGACGCACAGCTACTGACACGGAGGGACGAGCAGCAGTGGGATCCCTGAGGGGAGGCCCAGTGCGTACTGCCAGAGAAGGGCCGTTTCCCTGGCGAGCACGCCTCGATCCCTTGCGTATCACGGGGGTGAAACCCTCATCTTTCTGCAGAGCGGGATCAGCAGAGGGGGGGAGCTGAGTCGCAGCAGGAGCCTCCGAAGTGCCCTTGGTGGAAGAGAGAGATGGTGGAGCAGGTACAACCTCCTCCATAGCCTCATGTCGGTGGGCCGCCTTGGCAGAGCGGGTAGAGCCACCACGCAAGCGAGGTGCCACTCTCGTAGGTGTTAGGGTAGAGGGGTTAGCACCCGCGGCCTCGTGAGCTGATGAGTGAGAGCTCGAGTCCGAGCAGTGACGCTCCCTCTTCGTGCCTGTGGCAGGGCACGGGATGGAGGGCCTCGAATGAGGAAGCGGGAGGCGGGAATGCCCGTGGGGCCTAGGGATGCTGGATCCCTTCATGGTGCTCACCGGAGCAGGCCAAAAAACTCAGTCAAAACACACACACCCACGCACATACACCTCACACACACAACCACTCAAAAATCACAAGCAAACAAAATACAGAAAAAGAGGCCAGGTCCCTACAGTGACGGGCAACCTATGCTCCCCGCCCTCTAAAGGGCGATGGGAGGCCCCGCCACTGCCCCTTTCGGGTCTTCCCTACTCTAACAGAGCCGCCCTCACCGCCTCCTATAACCAGGCCCTAAAGGCCCCCCTTCATGGAAGTGCCCTAACGGCACCCCTTCAGGGTTCGGCGTCGTACTACGGTGAGGTACACTAACGGCAGGCCAAAAAAAAAAAAAAAAAAAAAAAAAAAAAAACACCCACACACACAGTCACAAACACACACACACACTCCCACTCACACCCAGGCAATCTGAGACAAAGTCTCAGAAAAAAACCTGGAAAGCAAAAGAAAAGCTTCCTCAGTGCCAGAGACTAAGTCAACTGGCCCAAAAACGAGGAAAAACAGGCGAAATGCTTCACGAGTAAATGAACCAGAGTTCAGAGCTCGAGAGAAATCGGCCAGACCTCCTCACCCGACAGAGTCTGAGCTAGGAGTGTCCTGGCACCGCATTCCTTTTCTGCACACCCCCTAAATCAATCATGTTTACAGCCGCTTTGCTCTCTATTCCCATTCATCAGGCATTCAAAGTATTCTTTCCATCTTGTCGTTACCTATCTCCATGGGTTAGTAACCTACCACCTGCATACTTCACACCATCACATTTCTTTCTGCTTTCACTTCTACATTTCCGCACCTCTTTCCAGAATAACTTTCTATTTTCAGAGTAGTTCGCATTCATTTTTCTTCCCAGATCATCATTTACTGCCTTCTTTTTCCTCTTCACTAGTCTCTTTATGTGCTTCTTGCTCTCGATGTACTCAGTTCTTATTTCAACTGAACCCCTATCCTGTAACCACTTTAGCCACTTCTTCCTGTTCTCCTCCGCCGCTTTCCTAACCTCCTCATCCCACCATACCGTACCCTTCTTTTTTGTTGATACTCTTGCCACACCACACACCTCTTTATCATTCCTAACCAAACAGTCCCTATATGCATTTCACAGGCTGTCCAGATCCAATTCATTCCAGTTCACTGATTCTAACTCGTCCTTTACTTTGGTCCTGTTATCATCTGCCATTTCTTTGATCCTCAGCTTCTCAACTTTCAGTCTTTCTCCCTGACTGCTCCTCTCTCTCTCTTGACCCACTTCACTCCTCTCAGCTTGATCTTGCATACCACAATCATATGATCTGACAGACCTCCACATTGTCCTCTCACACCCCTCGTATCAGCAACCATTCCCATCATCGACCTCTCTACGAGCACGTAATCAATCAGGCTTCTTTCAACACGATCCCCGTTTCCTCTATACCATGTATATTTATGTGTATCTTTGTGTTTGAAATACGAGTTACAAATGCGCAACCTCCTCTCCTGACACATATCCTTTAGTCGATTCCCGTTATCATTTTCTCCTGTTACTCCATAACAACCCTTTATATATATATATATATATATATATATATATATATTGGAATTTTTCTATGCTTCAGCCGGGAATCGAATCCTAGGCCTCAAGATAGAAGTCAGGCACTGTTACCACTATGTAGAGGTCTCAGGTTCGATTCCCAGCTGGAACATTAACAAAATTTCCACATGTACACACGTGTACTGTGTTTCTCCAACATAATACCTAACTATATATATATATATATATATATATATATATATACTGTACTGTATATATGGATAGATAGATAGATAGATACGTAGATACATAGATAGATAGAGTGCTAAATCGAATCTACGCATGTAAACAAAGTCGGCCATCTTACAGGGTACGGTTGCCTGCCTGGTGTGTGTGATTCAAAACAACATGCCCATCTGCCCATTGTATAACCGGGGATGGGCCATCGTTAGGCAGGGAGGGGTGTTACATTTTTTTTACCTCGTTAAGGCGGGGTTTAACATAGAGGGGTATCGTATCGCGAGGAATGCCTACATATATATATATAGATAGATAGATAGATATAGACAGGTAGATAGATAGATAGGTACCGGTAGATAGATGTATATAAATATACAGTATATACCACTGCTACCTGGTGCATCCCTTGTAGCAGATAGGGGAATGTCTTGTAGATAACCGAGTTCTGTCTTAGATGGTGCAGACCATGCGACCCCCTATAGATACTGTATATAGGGTTCCACTTAATGTTCTGACTAAGGTGGCACAAAAATTACATCTCACGAGTAACTGTGTGCAGTGATGTGAGATTATTTACCACAATCATCCAAAAAAAACACATGAATTGTACTGTAAATGGTTTTACAAGCTTTCCTGTTGAATCATCGTCTACTACAGGTCCAACCACCCTGCCTCCTATGCATATGGGCAGTAGGCAACTGGAAGTGAGTAGGTATTGTCTCTGGAGATCAGAGATCGAGACATCAAACAAACAGAAGAAAACAAACTTGATACCATAGTGATTGCATTAAAAAATATTGGTTGGGATATTTTACTGTAGGTTTGAGTGAGACCCACAGAAGAGATGGCAAATCGAAATAGTTTCTGCTTGAAGACAGCAACCACCTATTTCACAACAGAGGAATGCAGAATAAAAGAGTGGTGTAGGATTTCTAAGTCACAGAAACCTTACAGAGAATACTGTTAAATTCAGCATTGTATTGTATCTGACAACGTAGCATGGATTGTGACTAGACTCTGCTAAAGAAACACCCGGAATGTAACACAGATATATGCACCAACTTCTCACAGTTCATTTAAACAAATTGAAACATTCTTTAATGACATCTCACTGATTATGGAAGAAGAAAAGACCGCATATACTCTTCTCATTGGAGACTCCAATGCAGAAGTTGGCAAATGAAGCATGTGAGGGAACATCTGGAGTAGGAAAGAAGAATGACAGAGGTAAAATGATGTAAATTTTACTGAAATTTATAACATGAGAGTAATGAACATATTCCTTCACAAAAGAACAGGGAGGAAATGGACCTTGAGAAATCCAAATGGAGGAACAAAGAATGAAAATCGACTTCATTATGCAGATACGAATAACACGATCACTAATGTCACAGTTGTCGACAAAGTAAATATACAAAGTGACCATACAATGATGGGTTGCTTAGCCCGATTCGCTGTCAGATGTGAAAGAATAAAGCTGGTTATAAATAAGAAGATATGCCCAATAAAAGTACGTGAAAACAAAGCGGTGCTTCAGTTCAAAATAACAAACAGATTTCAGGCTCTAAGTTATGCTGAGTGTGACACTGTTGAGATGAACATTATATTAACAAAAGGGCTAAGAAAATCAGAGCAAATACTAAGGAAAGCTAATGCAACCAGAGCCAAAAATTATTATAAATGACCCTCGACCTCATGCAAAGAAGAAAGGAGATAAAAGTAAAAACAAAGAAAGATTAAGTAGAAGTAGCTGAATAAAATAAGTTTATCAAAAAAAGGGGGGAGGAAGGAAGAAAAAAGAAAGAAAAATTTGAATCAAATTAAATAAACCATCAAAAGAGGAAAAAGTCTGAAAGAGGTCTGTAGTAAATGGCACTATGAAACAAGTATTTTTATCACTGAATAATAATAATGGTGTTATCATTAAATGGAGGGAGATGGTGAAGAGAGTTGAGGAATTTTACAAAGGACTGCGTGCATCAAAGGCAACAGTACCGATAACAAACTTTTCAGCTGACAAAAGTGAAATACCAGAGGTAACACCAGATGAAGTAAATAATTCTCTTAAAAGTATGAATAGAGGGAAGGCCCAAGGAGAAGAAAGAATTGTAGTAGATATAATATCGGTAGCAGAGGAAAGAGTTTAGAATAGGCTGGCTCACTTATTTACTAGGTGTGTAAGGACAAAGAAAATTCCCAAAACATGGTGCAATGCAATGGTTATTTTGCTCTACAAGAAAGGCGACTCGAAAGACCTTAGTAACTCTCGAACTATTTGTTTATTATGAGTTATTTACAAACCCTTTGCTAAAGTTCTTGCTAGCAATATAGCAGTAAATTTGGAAGAAAACCATCCTCATCAACAGGCAGGATTCTGGAGCAGGTGTTCGACCACTGATCATCTACACACAGTGAATCAGCTAACTGATAAAATTACAGAATATAATATACCAATGTGCTAAGGTTTTGTTGACTGCGAAAAGTCTTCCGACTCAGTGGAACACATAGCAATTTTAAATTCATTGTAGGAACTAGGAGTAAATAAGAACACTGTAAAAAAAAAAAAAAAAAAAAAAAAACATACATCAAGAGAGAACTGCTACAGTTAAATTGCACAAAGACTCGGAAAAAAAAATTGAGAAAGCCACGAAAGATCCACTGATCATATTCTTAGTCTCTAGACTCATACCATCCATCAGTTAACTGACAAACATGGAGAAACCCATGCAGTAGCCCTTGACATTTCTAAAAGATTTTGACAGAATGTGGCACCATTCCCTGCCATCCAAACTGTCTTGCTATGGCCTATCATCATATCTCAGCGACAGAAAGATAAGAGTAGGTGATGTATATTCTAATTTCCACTCGATTAATGCCAGCATGCCACAAGGATCAATCCTGGCTCCGGTCCTATTCCTAATTTATATTAATGATATCTCAGCTATAACCTATAATCCCATTCACTTGTATGTAGATAACTCAACATTTCACAATTCCTTCAAACTTAAACGCCCATCCACAAAGGTTAATATCTCTAACTCACAACTCAGTACAGCAATCTCCATTAACTAAGTCTTATCTGAGATCATGAAATGGAGACAAAGTAGTTATTGCCTCATTAATTCTAGGAAAATCAAATATATACAATTAACTAATGGATCGATATGAAATGTCCTATATTACCGTTAGTGCAACTAATATTCTTATCTCTAAAAGTACCGTATTGAAATTCTCAGTGATTCACTTAACAATATCCTCAGCTGAAACCTCTCAAGTTAGATCAGTTGCTAAAACTGTTTCAAAGGACATTGGATTAATGTACTGAATCCACAACTGCCTTACTGACGAGCAGTTGACTATAACTGACATGAGTCTGTGTGCTCTCACCTGGAATAATGCTCACCCTTGTGCATTGGATGTCGAGCAGTTGCACTAAAGCAACTGAACAAATTTCAGAACAAAGCTGTAAGAATTATTTATAGCACTGCGGTTGCAAATAAACTCCCTCCCGTACAAATATGAAGGATTGTTGCATCCAATCCATTATTTTACAGATCCTTTTATGGCAAATACTCAGACGAAGTCGCAGTCATTGTGCCACATCTCTGCACCTTCCCCTATGCTACGAGGGCATTTGGTAAGGCTCATCGCTGGTCGGTCACACAGCCATATTGCAGAACTTGTGCCTGTCAAAAATTTTTTATTCCTCGAACTGCATCTCCTTGAAACTCATTTCCCCAAAATAGTTTCCCCCAAACTTTAACCCACAACAGTTCAAGCCCAACTGTTGGAGATTTTTTTTTTATGAATGGAGGATGCTTGTAATCTGGTATATGGAATATTACCTCCGCCAAGGAAGCTATGTTTTTACCAGGACTGGTTTGTTTATTTGTCTGTGTTTGTCTGTCTGTCTGTTAGCAGTATTACTCAAAAAGTTTTGAACGGATTTTGATGAAATTTTGTGGAAGAATAGGCTATGTAGCAAGGAAGAAAAGGTTATATTTGGGTGCAGAGCCGGATCTGCTTCCGTAGTATCCCACATAATATCTCCAAAAGTTCTCAATGAATTTGAATGAAAATTTGTGGATCAGTGGGTCATGGACCATTAATTGATTAGATTTGGGGGCGGATCTGGATCCAGATCCTATATCAACTTATCCGGATCCGGATTACTCAAAAGTTATGAACGGATTTTAATGAAATTTTGTGGAAGGATGGTCCATGAGCCAAGGAAGAAATTATTAAATTTGGGGGCGGATCCGGATCCTATATGCATGGATCCACAACCGGATCCAGATCCTTTTTAATGGCAGTAGCATTGTCGGAGGAACGCAGTCTCAGAGTACTTTCTAGTTTTCATATTCAATTTGTTTTTTCTTCCTTTCATCTTCTGTCAACAGAAAAATAAGTGTCAGTGAGATACGATTTCGCCAATATTATCTACAACATGGCTTGAAAATATTTTCACAAAGCTAGACTGGGAGAACGCATTAGGAAACATATGGAAATTACTTAAACCATTTAAGATTTTCGAATGACATTGCCCTAATTTCTGAAACAGCAAATACATTGCAAGATATGTTAAATGACCTAAACAGACAAAATCTCAAGAGTAGGGCTAAAGCTGAACTGGAGTAAAACTAACTAAAAAGCACTCTGAGAGCGCATACCTCCGCCAATGCTATTGCCATTAAAAAGCATCCGAATCCTGATCCGTGGATATAATATACGGATCTGGATCCCCGCAAAACTTACCTGTTTCTTTCTTGGTCCATGGCCGATCGTTCCACAATGTTTCATTCAAATTCATTGAGAACTTTCGGAGATATTGTGAGGGATACTACGGATCTAAATTTAAACATTTCTTCCTTGGCCCATAGCTCACCCTTCCACAAAACTTCATCAAAATCCGTTCATAACTTTTTGAGTAAACCTGGTAACAGACAGACAGACAAACAAAAAGACAAACAAACAAACAAACGCGGGCAAAAACATAACCTCCTTGGCGGATGTATTGATTAACCCAAACATGTTAAAGAGCGGCAGTAAGTAGATGAGGTTCACGATCGATGTAGGCGTGCGACAAGGTTGTGTGATGTCCTCATGGTTGTTCTATATATATATATATATATATATATATATATATATATATATATATATATATATATATATATATATATATATATATATATATATATATATATATATATATATATATGGATGGGGTGATGAGAGAAGTATAAAGACGAGTAATGGAGAGAGGGATGACGCTAGTAATGAATGGTAATAGATGGAATATCTCAAATTTGTTGTATGCTGTTGATGCAGTACTGCTTGCAAATACCTGACAAGAACTTTGTACGATAGTGTAGAGTTTTCCTGATGTCTGTGAGCGTCGTGCCTTGAGAGTCAATGTAGAAAAGAGCGAAGTGATTATTGTGAGAGAAGCTGACTCCCAGTGCGATGTTACAGTGAATGGAGAGAGACTGGAATTTGTGGGTGAGTTCAAATACATGGATACAGTGATAAAAAAGAGAGGAAAATGTGCAAAAGAAGTTGAAAGTAGAATGACACAAGGAAGAAAAGTGGCTGGTGCAATGAAGGCCTTGATAAGAAACAGAGGCTTGAGTGCTGCAGCTGCACAATGCTTACATGAAGGAGTGTTAATGCCAACTTTAACATATGGATGTGAGACTATGGTGTGGCATGAACATGAAAAGTCAAGAGTAAGAGCAGAGGAAATGGGACTGCAGAGGAATGTATGTGAAGTACAGAGGGGTGGATAGGATACGAAATAATGTGATTCGTGAAAGATGTGGAGTAAGGAAGTCGGTGGACACCAGAATCGAAGAGAGTGTACTGAGATGGTATGGCCATGTGGAGAGAATAGATAACAATAGAGTGTTAAAAAATGTATATCTGAGCGATTTTGAAGGAGGGACGAGGCGAGGTAGGCTAAACAGAAGGTGGAGAGATATGGTGGATGAGTATGTGAGGAAGAGAGGTTTGGAAGTCGGTGAGGCTAGGGAGCTGACAAGAGATCGAGCTGGCTGGATGAATGTTGTGAAGAGAAGTGCATGATCAGGGATTTTGGCACCTTTTTTTAACGCGGCTGCGTCCGGAGTGACTCAATCCGATACGTTTATGTGAAGCTACAGAACGTGGTGAATGTTTTGGGTGTATCCAATAGAGCCAGGATTCCTGGGGTTTGAATGATGAGTGAATGGAAGCGTAGCTCATTGGACTGGGCAAATTTGGGCTGTCTGGACATTACTACCCTCACCCTGGCCTAGGGTGGAAAAGGAGGTCCGGATGATGACGATGATGAGATGAGGCGTACAGTTCCTCAGGGCAAATACTAAAACCAACTAAAAAGCTCCCAGAGAGCGCAAACCTCCGCCAATGCCATTCCATTAAAAATGATCCTGGATTCGGATCAGCCCCCAAAACTTTATCAATTGTTTCTTGATCTATGGCCCACCTTTCCACAAAATTTCATTCAAATTCATTGACAACTTTTTAGATAATGTGCGTGGTACACTGGATCCGGATTCGCCCCCCAAATTAATAATTTCTTCCTTGATCCTTGTTCCACCCTTCCACAAAATTTCATCAAGTTCCATTCATAATTTTTGTAGTATTCCCGGCTTCAGCTCCGTGGATATAGGTTCCGGATCCGGATCCGCCCCTAAATTTAATCATTTCTTTCTTATTCCTTGGCCGAGCTTTCCACAAATTTTAAACGAAATTCATTGAGAGATTTTGGAAATAGTTTGCGGAATACTCCTGATCTGGATCCAGACCCGGCCCAAAATGTTATCATTTCTTCCTTGGACCATGGCCTACCGTCCCACAAAATATCATCAAATTCCGTTCATAACTCTTTGAGTAAAGTTGCTATTAAGCAGACAGACAGACAAACAAACAAACAGAAAACAAACAAAGGAACGCCGGCAAAAAATAACCTCTTTGGTGGAGGTAATGAAAGACCAAGATAGGGAGATAAAAAGACGCATTACAATTGGATGGAAGGCTGTAGGTGAACACATTGACATAATGAAAAATAGCTTTCAAGTATGTAAAACGGAAAGTATGTAACTAATGTCTAATCCAGGCTATAACGAATGACTATGAAACCTGATAACTGATAAAACTGATGGAAAACCAATTAATCCGTTCTAAAAGAGCAATGGAAAGGCAAATGTTGGGAATATCTTCGAGAGATAAGAAAAGGTCATCTTGGGTGAGAGAGCAGACTAAATTAAAATACATTATGGAAATAATAAAAGAACAGAAATGGAGGTAGGCAGGCCATGTAGCAGGATTAAGGGACAATCGGTGGAGCAAAAGGCTGACTGACTGGACTCAACGAGATTTCAAGCAAAGCATAAACTGAACAGAGAGGAGGTGGAGGGATGAGATAGTTTGCAGGCAAAATCTGGCAGAGATGGTTCAGGCAAGGAGTTCATGGAGAAGGTTGGGGGAGGCCTTTGTTCAGCAGCCAACTTGTAATGGCTGATGATGATGATGATATACCGGCATATATATATATATATATATATATATATATATATATATATATATATATATATATATATATATATATATATATATATATAATTTGTTTTCAGGCCAGCTATCCCCGAAGGGCTAAGGCATTGCCCCTGGGTCGAAGACTTTTGGATTGGAGTGTGTAGCATTTTATGACCGGATGCCCTTCCTGATGTCTACCAATGACCCTTGGGTGGATTCGATCCTCCGACTCTTCGATCAAAGCAGAGCGCTCTAACCCACTGAGCCACAGCAACTCTCATGTGTGGGGAGGCTCCCCACATACAGCTCTTCTCAAAAGGGTGGAGTCAAAGGCTTTTCGTCTCATTAACTCTCCTTCTCATACTGGCTCCCTTCAACCTGTCTCTTCGCCGCACTGTCGCATCTTTATCTCTTTTCTAACGCTACTTCAATGGTCACTGCTCCTCTGAACTGTCTGCTTGCATCTCTCCACTTGTACGATGGGTGCGTAGCACCCGTCTTGCAACAAACCCTCATCACTTTTCTGTCCAACTCGCTAAAGCAAAAGTTAACCGTTACTCCCAGTCCTTGATTTATGCAACAGATAAACTCTGGAACTGTCTCCCTCAGTCTGTATTTCCTACTTCCTATGATCTCCAGTCTTTCAAACGCAGTGTGTCCAGGAATTTCGAGATGAACGGATCTTGAATTTGGCTATCTTTTTTATTGTTTTTGTTTTCTTCTTTGAAGGAACTGTTTTGCGGGCTCCTAGCCGTTGGTTCCATCTCTCTCGCATCCTGGCACACACACACACACACACACACACACACACACACACACACACATATATATATATATATATATACATCCTCACCCTGCCCTTGGGTGGGAAAGGAGGCCCGGATGATGATGATGATGATGATGATGATGATCATATATATACTGTATATATATATATATATATATATATATATATATATATATATATATATATATATATATATATATATATAATATATATATATATATATATATATATATATATATTTTATGTGAGGAAGAAGGAACCAAAGGCAACGAGCCCACAAAACTGTTCCTTCCAAGAGAAAAACAAAATACAAGAGAGAGCCAAATTCAAGATCCGATCATTTCCAGATGCCTGGACACACTGCATTTGAAACTCTGGAGATCATACAGACAAAGGGAGACAGCTCCAGAGTTGACCTGTTGCATAAATGAAGGACTGGGAGTAACGGTTAACTCTTGCATTAGAGAGTTGGACAGAATATATATATATATATATATATATATATATATATATATATATATATATATATATATATATATATATATATATATATATATATATATATATATATATATACAGTATATATACGGTGAGAGAGAGAGAGAGAGAGAGAGAATTGTATGGTGTAGTTTTAGGATTGCACAATGTAGCTGTTAAGAATTCTCTTGTCACTTAATCAGAGTGTGTGCAAGCTCAATCAAATCTGATCAACTATATATATATATATATATATATATATATATATATATATATATACGGTGAGAGAGAGAGAGAGAATTGTATGGTGTAGTTTTAGGAATGCACAATGTAGCTGTTAAGAATTCTCTTCTCACTTAATCAGAGTGTTTGCAAGCTCAGTCAAATCTGATCAACTATATATATATATATATATATATATATATATATATATATATATATATATAGAGAGAGAGAGAGAGAGAGAGAGAGAGAGAGAGAGAGAGAGAGAGAGAGAGAGAGAGAGAACTGTATGGTGTAGTTTTAGGAATGCACAATGTAGCTGTCATTTAATCAGAGTATTTGGAAGCTCAGTCAAATCTGATCAACTCTTTACTGCTGCCCCTCTCTAACGCAGCAGCAGACAGAACCTAACACGACAAACAAGCGTTTATCACTTAGCTCAGTAAATCATGGAACCAATGCCTACTGAGTTTTGTCGCAGCATACGTGCCTGCTCCATACATCCACTCCTGTTACAAAATGGTGGCAGTGGGGGGATTTCCTACGTCCAGTACGTTACATATTTCTCATTTATGTTTTGACGCAGATTCTCTTCCACCAGACTCCCATTTCACTCCTAATATTTGCGATGCAATTGTAACTGAAATTGGTCTCCCAGCGCCACTCCTACTCTTACTAATTTTCCTTCCATCACCCTGGATGCTCAGCCTCGAATGAACCTATTCCAAAGTCTATAATCTTGAAAGATGCAGCACATATACAGTTCGAAGGTACAGATCCTCCTATTACTATTTACGATTTCGATAGTGAAGTTCATTTTGAAATTGCTAATAAAAAATTTACAACAGACAGTGCTAAGATTGCATCCCTCAGAGGCTGGCTAAATGATGGCTGCCCAGGAGTAGGTTATGTTGTGAGATCTAAATTTGTGGATGAGTTTGCGACATTTGATGAATACTGTGACAAACAATAATAGTGGTCTTCTGCACCCACACTGAAACTGGTTGTCTGGTGAACATTAACAAAGTGTTGCAAAAATTTTGGCAGGATAATTATATGCCTCCCCAAAGAGAAATATCTTGCTCGAACCAGCAGATGTGACCACAGCTACAGGTACTTAGCTTTCTAATATCCAACAGAAGAGCCACTGAGTAAAAAAAAAAAAAAAAAGTAAATAAAAATAAAATCATACGAACCTGGAAAATGTTGCACTGTTATGCCGTTATCCTCAGTTGCTAAATCACCTTTGTTAGGAAGAACTGGACATTGCATTAGAGATTCAGTTTTCTCCTGGTGATGGCCAACCGTTGTTAGGTAGACAGATAGAAGTGAAGCGTGGAGTTAAATTAGCACAGTCTACCCACGCAGTTCGCCTATCCACTTTCCTGCACCGGCCTATCAGTCTCAAAATCAGGGATACATTTCACGCCCACCCAACTAACAATTTGATCGGGCAGTTAAACATTCACCATCCATGTCGTGTACAAGACCTGTGTCAAAAGAGAGATATACTCATGGCCGTACCAGATATCAGAGTAGAACTTAAACAGTTTGTTGGTATTGGTGGCACTCAGATCATCGAGCAGATCATTGATATAAGATACTTGGAGCTGAACACAGTTACAGACGCGATAGTAGATCACCTTCTTGGATTCGCAACAGTACATACCTCACCTAGCATATGAATCCTCATCATTATACCAGCGCGAGTCTTACCCATACCAACAAGCAGTCGGGGGAAGCCTCGCACCAGACCAAACAGAACCCCCCATAATGGCACAAGGTAAGTCTGTATACCTAATAATAAGCTTCCCATACAACAGGTATATCTTCTGTCCAACTTAGGTGTTTTTTTTTTTTAATAACAGAACAGAGGAAGGAAAAACAAATGAATAAAAAAAAAAAATCCATGCACCAGATTACTGGTGTCCTCTGTTCATAAAATATCTGTAACAGTTAGACTTGAACAGCAGTAGGTTGAAGTTTGGAGGGAAACAACTCTGGGGAAGCGAGTTCCAGAGAGATACAGTTCGGGGAATGAAAGAATTCTGATAGGCATAAGTTCTGCAGTATGGCTGAGTGACATTCCAGTCATGAACGCTGCCAGCTGCCCGTGTAGCACGAGGGAAGACATGGAGAGGTGGCACCATGGACGCAACTTCGTCTGAGCGTTTGCTATAGAAATATCTGTAAAATAATGCAAGGGAGGCAACATCCCTTCTTACTTGTAGGGGAGGTAGTTTATTAGTAATAGCAGGGTTTTTAATAATTCTAACAGCTTTGTTCTGAATTTTGTCTACTTGTTTTAATGCAACCTCTCCACATCCACTCCACAAAGGTGAGCAGTATTCAAGCTGAGAGCGCACATGACTCTTATAAATTATAACTAACTGCTCGTCAGTGAAGAAGATACGGACTCTGTACAATAATCCAAGTTTCTTTGAGGCTGTTTTAGCAAGTGATCTAACATGAGAGGTCCAGCTGAGGGCATTGTTAAGCGAGACACCGAGTATTCCAATACTTTTGGAAATGGGAATATTTGTAGCATTGAAGGTAATATACGATTCTGGCAATACCTGTCTATTAGTAACTTGTATATATTTAGTTTTCCTAGGATTAAATGAGACAAGGTTATTATGTCCCCATTCACTGATCGTGGATAAATCTTGATTTAAAGAGATGGCTGTACTGAGTTGAGAGTTAGAGATATCGGACTTTGTAAATGGATGTCTGAGTGTGATTGAACTATGAAGTGTTGAGTCATCTGCATATGAATGGATGGGATTGTGGGTGACAGATAAGAGATCATTAATATGAACGAGGAACAGGGTTGGTGCCAGAACTGATCCCTGCGGCATGCCGGCATTAACTGAGTGAAAAGTGGAATACACATCATCTACTTATACTCTTATTTTTCTATTGCTGAGATATGAGGAAATCAAAGGAACAAAAGAGTTTAGTCCATAGCAAGGGAGTTTGGACAACAGGGAACGGTGCCACACTCTGTCGAAAGCTTTAGAAATATCCAGGGCTACAGCGTGAGTTTCACCATGTAGGTCAACTGATTGATCGATGGTATGAGTCAGGAGATTGAGTATGTCAATGGTGGATCTTTCTTGGCGAAAACCATATTGTCTATCACTAATTAAGTTGTTGGATTCAAGATGTTTAACTATGTGCTTATTAATTACAGTTTCAAAAACCTTACCAAGAGAAGATGTGACAATTATTGGTCTGTAATCAGAGGGGTCAGAGGAACTTCCTTTCTTTGGAATTGGGTGGATATTGGCTTCTTTCCATGAATTAGGGAATGAAGTACGTACGCATGGTCTGAATAATTTTGCAAGAACAGAGGCAAGTTCTGGGGAACACTTTTTCAATACAACTGACGGAATTCCATCTGGGCCTGGAGCTTTGTTGGTAGGTAAATTGTCTAGGATGGATTTCACGTACATTGTCTGTATTTTAAGTGGAACAATGTCGGGAGAGTCAAGTTCTAGTGCTGGGACATTCTGGCTGGCTTCCTCTAAGGTAGAATTTATGGCAAATGTATTGACAAAGATATCTGCTTTCTCACGCAGGTCGTATGTAATGTTGCCACCTGGAGATTTTCGTGGGAGAATGGATGATGACTTGTTAAAATTATTTTTGAAAGAATTGAGAATTGACCAGAATATTCTATTGTCATTAGGGTTGTTCAGTAGTTTTGATGCTTAGTTTTGAAGAAAGTTTGATTTAGCAAGATTTATTACAGCTTTTGCATGGTTTCTAGCAATTGTAAATTGAGAGAGTGATTTAGATGTTTTTTATTTCAAGTAATAGTTATATGCTGATAACTTTTGGGCTGTTGCTCTGGCACAGTTGCTATCAAACCATTTTGGAGAGTTCGATCTTTTAGTGAATTGTTGACTTGGTATGAATAAATCCATACCAGCTAGTATTAAATCGCAAATGTGGGACTGGGTAGAATTGACATCATTAGAGAAGAGGCTGCCACGGAATGTCAGCAAGATAATTTCTAAATTCATCCCAGTTTGAACTATTAAAGTGCCATCGGGTCACCCTGACAGGTTCAGAATGGGGAGGTTTGGGGGGGCTAACTTTTTTTTTTTTTTTTTTTTTTTATGCGAGGAAGAAGGAACCAAAGGCCATGAGCCCGCAGTAACAGTTCCCTCCAAGAGAAAAACAAAATACAATAGAGAGCCAAATTCAAGATCCGATCATTTTGAGATGCCTGGACACACTGCGTTTGAAAGACTGGAGATCATAGGCAGGAGGAAATACAGACAGAGGGAGACAGTTCCAGAGCTGACCTGTTGCATGAATGAAAGACTGGGAGTAACGGTTAACTCTTGCATTAGAGAGTTGGACAGAAAAGGGATGAGAGTTTGCTGCCAGACGGGTGCTACGCGCCTGTCGTAGAGGTGGAGGAATGCAAGCAGACAGTTCAGAGGAGCAGTGACCATTAAAGTAGCGATAGAAAAGAGATAAAGATGCAACAGTGCGGCGAAGAGACAGAGGTTGAAGGGAGTCAGTAAGAGGAGGAGAGTTAATGAGACGAAAAGCCTTTGACTCCACCCTATTGAGAAGAGCTGTATGTGGGGAGCCTCCCCCCACATGAGAGTTGTACTCCACACAGGGGCGGATAAAACCCTGTATAGAGTCAACAATTGTGCAGGGGTAAAGAAAGAGCGGAGTCGGCTTAGCACACCCAATCTCTTGGAAGCAGATTTTACAAGAGATGTAATATGATCTTTCCAAGATAAGTCCCGAGTAAATGAAACCCCAAGCATGTTCAAGGATGATGCAGGATTAATCTGAATATTATTAAACATTAGTGGGTATACCTGTGGAAGATTTTGTCGGGTTGATAGGTGTAAGAACTGAGTCTTAGAAGCATTAAAGACAACCATATTATTTTTACCCCAGTCAGAGATATGAGCCAAGTCAGACATTAGGTGTGCCATAGCCTCATCCCTTGTTTCTTGAAGTAACTGTTGAGATGGGCGTTGGGGAACCGAATGGAAAGGTGAAGGGTGGAGTCATCAGCGTATGAGTGGATAGGGTTAGATGTACAGCTTAGAAGATCATTGATGAATAAAAGGAAGAGAGTTGGTGATAGGACAGAGCCCTGAGGAACACCACTGTTGATAGATCTAGGAGAAGAACGATGGCCGTCTACGACAGCAGCTATAGAACGACCAGAAAGGAAGCTAGCGATGAAGGTACAGATAGAAGGATAGAAACCGTAGGAGGGCAGTTTGGAAATTAAAGATTTATGCCAGACTCGATCGAAAGCCTTTGAGATGTCAAGTGCAATGGCAAAGCTTTCGCCAAAGTCCCGAAAGGAGGATGACCAGGAGTCTGAAAGGTAGGTGAGAAGATCGCCAGTGGAGCGTCCCTGACGGAACCCATACTGACGATCGGAAAGAAGGTTGTGATAGGAAAGATGCCTTAAAATTTTTTTATTAAGAATTGACTCGAAAACTTTTGAAATACAGGACGTTAAAGCAATTGGACGATAGTTGGAGGGTTGGGAGTGGTCACCCTTCTTTGGGACTGGCTGAATGAGAGCAAACTTCCAGCAAGAAGGAAAGGTAAAAGTTGACAGACAAAGGCGAAATAGTTTGCCTAGGCAGGGTGTAAGCACAGAAGCACAGTTTTTGAGAACAACAGGAGGGACCCCATCAGGCCCATATGCCTTGTTAGTACTGAGGCCAGTAATGGCAGAAAATACATCAACTGAAGAAATTTTAATGTCAGCCATGAGGAAGTCAGAGGGGAAGTGATGGAGGAACAGCACCGGAATCGTCTAAGGTGGAATTGGAGGAGAAAGTCTGTGCGAAGAGATCTGCTTTATCAGTAGAAGAAATAGCTACAGAACCATCAGAGTAGAAAAGAGGAGGGAAGGATGATGAGGTAAAGTTGTTAGAAAGATTTTTGGCAAGGTGCCAGAAGGAGCGGGAAGAATTCGAGTTGGAGAGTTGAGAGCATTTAGTATGGATGAAATTATTTTTAGTAGAGCGAAGAACAGACTTAGCACGATTCCGGGCAGAAACGTAAAGATTATGTGATTCAGGGGTGGGTTGGCTCCGGTACCTTTTGTAGGCCCTCTCCATGTTGCGTACAGCATTAGAACAAGCGTGATTAAACCAAGACTTTCTTATGTTAGTCAAAGGATATGAGAAAGGAATATATGCTTCCATGCCCGAGAGAATAACCTCCCTAATGAGCAAGGCACACTCAGATGGCTCCCGGCCATGGAAGCAATAATCATTCCAGGGAAAATCAAGGAAGTACTACCTGAGGGCCTCCCCAGTCCGCAGCTCCAAAATGCCAGAGACGACGTTTCCCTGGAGGGTCCGCAGGCCGTACTGGAGCGATAGGACAGGTTAAGGTAATAAGGTTGTGATCGGAGGAGCCCAACGGAGAGAAAAGATTAACAGAGTAAGCAGAAGGATTAGTTGTGAGGAAGAGGTCAAGTATGTTGGAGCTCTCTCCAAGGCGGTCAGGGATACGGGTAGGGTGCTGTACAAGCTGCTCTAGGTCATTAAGGATAGAAAAGATGTAGGCTTGTTCACCAGGTGGATCCGTGAAAGGAGAGGAGAGCCAAAGGTGTAGGTGAACATTGAAATCTCCAAGAATGGAGATTTCAGAGAAAGGAGAAATGGACAGAATGTGTTCCATCGTAGAAGTAAGATAGTCGAAGAATTTTTGATAGTCAGTAGAATTAGGGGATAAGTAAACAGCACAGATATATTTAGTCAGAGAATGACAGGAAAGCCGAAGCCAGAGAGTGGAGAATTCAGAAGAATCAAGTTCAGGAACACGAGAGCAAGATAAGTCGTTGCGTATGTATACACAACAGCCACCTTTGGCTTTGAAATGAGTATAGAGAAAGTAGGAGGATACAGAAAAGGGTTTGCTGTCAGTTGCCTCAGACAGCTGAGTCTCCGTTAGAAAAAGAAGGTGAGGTTTAGAGGAGGAGAGGTGGTGCTCAACAGAGCGAAAGTTAGATGAAAGGCCGCGAATGTTGCAGAAATGAAGAAGAAGAGAGTCAGACAGTGGTTCCAGGCACCTCGAGTCGTCACCGGGAGAGGGGCAGATGGCGGGGGCATTTATGGTCCCCCCCCCTGGGGACTCCGAGGCTAGGTGAATTGACGCCATTTTGGTAAATTTTGAATAGGAAGTGTAGTGTGTACTGTGCATGTAGTGCATGTAGGCTTTGATGAGATTGTGGTCAGAGGATCCAAGTGGAGACAATACTTCTATCCTGTATTGATCTGGATTATTTGTCAGGAACAGATCCAAAGGATACCGTAGGCATTATGGTCAGGATTATCTGGAATTCTGGTTGGTTGCTTTACCAGTTGTGTGATATATGTAATTGTATTACATAATTGTGAAGGGGCTCTTACCTCATTTTTGTATGGATTCTGGGTATGTAGTGAACTAAAAATCTGGATTTTCCTTTGAAAATATTAAGAACAGTATGGGGCGTGTTTGGATACCTGAGCCACTTGATGTTTGGTTTTGTGTTGTTGATGGCACAAAATTTAATTATTTTTAAAATTTAGTTTTTAAGTTTAAATTTAATTTTTATTATTCCAACCCCGGGGGAACGGGGAGGATGGAAGATTTTGGCCATATCTTGATACCCTGAAGGTTTCATATTGATAGCTCAAGCCGTTCGTGAGATAGAATGGTGCTAATGGGGGCCGATAAAAACTAGTTGACTTTTGGCAGCCATTTTCGTGACTTTTACCCCGAGTCCCTATTATGGAATTCGTCCAAGATTTTTGCCATATCGTGATACCCTGAAGGTTTCATGTTGAAAGCTCAAGCCGTTCATGAGATACAATGATGCTAAAGGTGGGCAATAAAAATTAATTGCCCTCTAGCAGCCATTTTGGTGACCCTGACCTTGACACCGAGTCCCCATTATCGAACTCGTCCAAGATTTTTCCCATATCTTGATATTCAGAAGGTTTCATGTTGGTAGCTCAAGTCGTTTGTAAGATATAATGGGAACACACACACACACACACGCACACGTGTGCGTGTGTGTGTGTGTGTGTATATATATATATATATATATATATATATATATATATATATATATATATATATATATATATATATATATATATGCAAACTAACCACAGGAGAAATGAAAGGAGCGACAATGAGTACTTTCGTATATTACGTCTTCAGACAGAGTGAGACAGAAACGTAAAGGGTAGAGGTCTTTTATGCACACCCGCAGCAGGTAGTGGCACACAGAACAATGGATGACCTGAATTTTTACCTGCGGCCTAACTTATGGTCACCTGCAGCAGGGAGTGGAACACAACAAAGGATGACCTGAATCTAAAAATGCACGTGACAAAGGAGGAGGAGGGGAGGAAAGGGGAGTGGGAGGGAGGTATAGATAGAAAGATAGATAGATATGTTTCTATGTGTGTATTTACGCAGTATATAAGTACATATTTTATTCTTCTTTGTTGCCTCATCAAGTGCACAGTGGCATGAGGCTAGTGTAGTCAGTCCTGATATTTAAAGCAGAAATGTCCAGCCTAATTCTTCTTTGAGTGGCACTGTTAGAGCAATAAATCCCAACCAGTCATCAGACTGAAACCAACATACTCCATCGGGCTGAAGTGCCTTAACGCACTAGACTACCAGGCGTCTTCGTGGTTATCACACAGCGTAGTAAATGGTTTACTATGTTACAGTCAACATTTTGGCTTGTCGGCTACTGGATAGTCTGGAAGGCTGTGCTGCACTACATCGACTTAGTGAGTGATGGGCGCCTCCAATTACCTCATACGGTGATGCATATCTATATTACCTATCTATTTAGTTGACCTAATACATAGATAGATAGACAGATAGACAGAGATTATAGATATCCATATAAACCCCTTAAATGCACGTAATATCAGATCTCCGCAGGGGAAATGGAAACACGAAAGTGCTTGGAATAATTAATGTTACATTTTTCCTAAATGAATTTCTCTCTTTCTCCATCATTTTCTCCAAATATCTATCTATCTATCTATCTATCTATCTATATGTATGTATGTATCTATCTATATATTATATCTATCTATATCTATCTATCTATCTATCTATATATATATATATATATATATATATATATATATACAGTGGGCTCGCACAATGCGCGAGAGACTGGGCGGTGCACGAGCTCGCGCACTGGGAATTCGCATACTAGGAATACATAATCTTATGGGAATAATTACATATGGACGGTACCTCCTCATACCTGGACATTTTTTGGCCCTTAGAGACATAATAAAGGTCATATGTTTCAGACATTGTACTAAAGCTATAGCTACTATAACAAAAATATGGGTAGTCACCTTAACAACAGTAGACAACAGGCCTGATGACCTTAAATAACAGGGGTTCCGAGGCACGGCAACACTTACAGCGCCGCACTCCCCACCGCACCAACACTTCCCTCTGCAGACTCCTTTTGATCACCTTCCCCAGGAGCATCAAAGTCACTCACTTCAGCCATAAACCCTTCAAAGTCCAATGCTGACACTTCTGACATTGCATCCTCTTCATCCTCAACAGGAACAGGAGCAGACGATGTTGATGGTTCCGCTATTTCACCAACTTGAGCCCGCTGTGTGTAGCTTGTTATGAGGGTCTGTCTTCTCCTGTTTATTTCTTCCCTGTGCCTGTCTGTGTAGAAACGGAAGAGTTTGTCGATACCAACCAGAAGCTCCTCCGTTCTTAGGTTGCTCACTTCCTGTTTCTTCACCTCTTCCTTGAGCTTATCCACGGCAGCAAGGATCTTGCTAATGTTTGACATACAGAACTCAGTCCTGCCTTCCATCATGCTAGGCTGCTCAACTTGACTCTGTCTGGTGCATCAACATGACAACACATGACGCACTCTGTGAGGGGTGGTCGCACACTAGTAGAAAATGGCATTTTTGAGCCACTCCTTGCCTCTGCCTCGCGTTCTGTGCGGTAAACTCGCGCATTAAAGGGTTTTTGGTTATGATTTTTGGTCACTCGTGCACAAGGCGAATCGCGCACTGCGGTAACGCGCACTGTGCGAGCCCACTGTATATATATATATATATATATATATATATATATATATATATATATATATATATATACTGATTACTAGTGGAGAAGGGAGAAAAAGTGAGCAGATGGAGAGAACACCTTAAGGAATTGTTGAACATAGAGAATGGAAGTGATGCGAGTATAAGTGGCTGGGTAATGGCTGGGAGAAGGAGGGATGTTAGAAGACAGGAATAAACCAGTAGGATAGAAGTTGTGGAAGCAATGAAGAAAGTCAAATTGGGGAAAGCCCCAGGAATTGATGGAGTGTGTGGTGAAATGCTGAAGCATAGGGGAGAGAATCTCTCCCCTATGCTTCAGCCATATCTGATAGTAGTAGAATAGATGTGGAAATGTGCAGATTGGCCTGGGAGGAAGGTACAGTCCCGGGGGATTGGAAGTCAGGTATAATTATTCTCTTGTACAAAGGAAAAGGGGCAAAAGAAGTGTGTGGTAATCATAGGGGCATTTGTCTTCTTAGTGTAATAGGAAAAGTGTATGGTAGGATACGTATTGAAAGAGTTAGGGAAATGACAGAGAAATTAGTTGGAGAAGAACAGGGAGGCTTTAGGAAGGGAAGAGGTTGTGTAGATCAGATATTCATTCTTAGATCTTTAGTGGAAAAGTTTCTACAGAAGGGAAAGAAGTTGTATGTGGCCTTCATGGATTTGGAGAAAGCATATGACAGGGTAGATAGACAAGGACTGTGGAAAGTATTAGAATATATGGAGTAGATGGGAAGTTGTTGAATGCTGTGGAGAGTATGTATGATGGTGCTAAGGCTGCAGTGCGTGTGGATGGAGAACTGAGTGAATTTTTCTCTTTGAAGGTTGTGTTGAAACAGAGATGTGTCATGTCTCCATGGTTGTTCAATCTGTACATGGATGGGGTAATTAAACAGATACAAGGTAGGGCAGTAGATGTTGGAGTGGCCCTAGTGAGAGAGGGCAGTGTTTGGAAACTTCCTGTAGTGTTGCTTGCAGATGATACTGTGTTAAGTGAAGACGAAGAGGAGCTGCAAGGCTTGGTGGATGAGTTTGGGAGAGTGTGTAAGAAACGGAATCTAAAGGTGAATGTACGGAAGAGTAATGTGATGGTCTTTTAGAGAGGTGAAGTCAATGAATGTACAGTGATGTTGGATGGTAAGGAAATGGAAAATGTGAGTACGTTTAAGTACTTGGGGAGTGTGATGCGTAAGGATGGAAGTTTGGAGGGTGAAGTGCTTGAAAGTGTACAACAAGGAAGAAAGGTTGCTGGTTCCTTGAAAGTAGTGATAAGAAACAGGGAAGTGAGCATGGAAGTGAAAAACTGACTACATGACAGCACTGTGATACCAAATCTAACGGATGGAAGTGTTAGAGGGACACAAGTCAAGAGTGAGAGCAGTGGAAATTAGTTATTTAAGAGAGCCTGCGGAGTCACATGGAGAGACAGGCTGACAAATGAGGATATAAAAGAGCGTTGTGGTGTGTGTGTGTGTATATATATATATATATATATATATATATATATATATATATATATATATATATATATATATATATATATATGAGCCATGTTGTTTGTTTGTTTGTTTCTTTATCCCTCATTCACGACCAAACCAAGGGCCAGAGACCCCAAGACCCATACATATTCTCAGTCCGGGTGACCTAAGGGTGGTTTTAACGGAGTCAAAATTCAGATCTGTGCCTTTTGAGATCACAGTTAGAGTGTTCACCTTTTTCGACCGGTCACAGTCTGGTAACCCTGCAGCCCAATTTTTGGCATGGAGACCCACTTGACTCCAAGTTCGGACATAGGCTATGTCAGGTTGATCTCCAAGGTCATTGTGGTCATAGCAAACAAGTGCACACAAATACTGTGAAAACTGAAATAGAAAGGTCTTGGACTTCTAATAGTCCCTCTTCAGAAGAATAAGAGGTACACGGCCTTTCTGGAGTAGAAAGAAAGATTGAACAAGAAGAAATAGGATTAGTGTTCACCTTTTGTCTGATCAGCCCCGGGTACTTCTGCTAATACTATATATATATATATATATATATATATATATATATATATATATATATATATATATATATATATATATATATATATATGTATATATATATATATATATATATATATATATATATATATATATATATATATATATATATATATATATATATATATATATATATATATATATAAAGGGAGTGCGTTGTTTGATTGTCCTTCAGTCACGCCCAGGGCCACAGTCCTCCAGACCCATATATATTCTGAATCAGGGAGACCCAAGGATGGTTTTAGGGGGATCACAACACAGATTGGTGTCTTTTGAGGTCATTGATGGAGTGTTCTTTTGAGGACCAGGCAACGCCGTGTACTCCTGTAGCCTAATTTTTGGCATGGAAACTCCCCTGTTCTCCAATTCGGGCATAGGCTATGTGAGGTTGACCTCCGAGGTCATATGAGGTCACTGGTTGGAGGTCATTTGAGGTCACTGGTAATACACGCTCGATCGACTGGACCCAGCAGCCCAACTTTTGGCATGGAAACTCACATGACCTCCCTTTCGGACATAGGCTAAGTGAGGTGAAGCTCTAAGGTCATTTGAGGTCACAAGTAACATTATGCAAGTGTGCACAAATACTGTGCGTTAGTCTGCAAAAGTTGAAACAGAAAGTTCCTGGACCTCGTATAATCCCTCTTCAAAAGCATAAGAGGTACCTGGAGTAAAAAGAAAGATTGAACTAGAACAAATAGTACTACAGTGTTTGTCTTTCTGGACCGGCAATGCCGGGTACACCTGCTAATATATATATTGTTACATAGCCTATGATTTCATCATCCTTTGTGTAATTTTAACGCACAGTATGCTGCATGTTTGATCACGAGCGTGTTCTGCCTCACTCCCCCCTTCTACCGTTATAGTAGAGTAAGTCGTTCTTTCTGCTGTTCAGAGCGGGATTGTCAACTCTTTGTCCCCATGGCTTCATTTGCGCGTCCTTCTTACAAGTTGTATCAAGCTCTGCCGGCCCCTATATAATGAGCTCAGTCTCTGCATTATTGCCACTTAGATCTACTCCTCATTTTGTTCACATCTCTGTCCTCCCCTGTACAGTTGTTATTATTGTGAGTGCTCAGGAAGTCTCCAGCCATCCAGTAGCTGTGTAATTTGAGTGTAGGTGATATTGCATTTTTTCTTGTACTGTGTAGCGTAAGGTGTTAATTCCTAGGCCTGGTGAGGTTTTTGTGATTAATGTGGGGTTTTTTGTTAGTCATTTTTGATAATATTTGTATCTGTAATAATTTATCTTGCATTAACTGAGCATTACCCAGTGTATTTTTCATTTTATCAGGGCTGACTTAGATATATTTACTCTTGCTAATTTCGTGTTAATAGAGGGTATTGCAGTTAACCATATATTTAACCTGTTTTTTGCCATTACATTATCCTTATGAGTCCTGAATGTTTTGTTGTTAGTTTGAGCATTAAACGTTAACTTGTAATTTTATGTAACTCTTTCATTTTGAACCTGGAACTTTACGGGACAGTAGTGATTTTTAGTATTCTCACTTAAAGTGTACATTATCTTTCTCTGTTCCGTAACATAAATTTGGCGACCTCTTATCAGGATATTCGGGATATTATCATAAGGATATTGCTTGATATTATGTGACTGTTACTTATTCATGATGTCTACTATTACTACACTTGATGAAGCCAAAGATTTTTTGTCAAATGTGCAAACAGTGTTGGATGTAGAAAACAGAACAAAGAATGAACTTAAGCTTGTTGCTCAACAATTGGGAATTGCTGTTCGCTCTCATCATTCTAGAGATCAAATTGTTGACATGATTAATGAAAGCTTGTTTAATGTAACTCCTCCAAATGAGCAAACGCAGATTGAATTAGCTATGTTACAGCTAGCCCTGCAGGAGGCTCGTGCTAAGGAGGCGGAGTCTCGTGCTAAGGAGGCTGAGGCACGAGTTGAACTTGCTAGGATTCAGGCAGACCATGAGTATCGCATGAAACAAGGTGGAACTGGATCATCTAGCTCTGATGATTTTGATGTGGCTAAAAATGTTAAACTTGTCCCTCCTTTTAATGAATCTGATTTAACAAAGTGTTTTCAGTTGTTTGAGAGGGTAGCTACAGGTTTTAATTGGCCCAAAAAGTATTGGCCAGTACTCCTTCAAACTGTTCTCACCGGTAAAGCTCAAGTAACTTATGCATCTTTACCTCAGGATCAATCTGATAATTATGATGTAGTTAAGAGCTTGATTCTTAAGGCCTATGAGCTTGTTCCTGAAGCCTATAGAGTAAAATTTAGGACAACTTACAAGCAAGATAAGCAATCCCATGTTGAGTATGCAAAAATCAAAGAAGATCTGTTAGAGCAGTGGTTAAATTCTGATAATATAAATTCTGATTTTAATACATTTAAGCAGATGATTTTGCTGGAGGACTTCAAGAGGTGTATTAGTAAAGATGTAAGCCTATATCTTGATGAGAGAAGAGTAGATAATTTGTCTGATGCTGCAGTTTTAGCTGATGAATATGTTCTCACTCACAAGAGATATTCTAAAGAAAAAGGGAAAGCTGAGAGTAAGTACGTTGCCTCTACTCAGAGTACAGGTAACAGGAAAGAGAATAAAGATGATGTTTCTCAGGAAGTAAATACCAGCTTCACCTCTAGATTTCAGAAACGTAAATGTACTTATTGTAGTAAGCTTGGTCATACTACGGAGAAATGTTTCAGGAGACAGCGTGATGTGAACAAAAAGGAGTCTTTAAATATTCAGTCAATTGGTCTAGTGTCCACTCTTGAGAGTTCCCAGAATTCTTTAACTGAGTTAACTGAACCTGCTTTGAGGGGTAACTTAAATTCTCATGATGGAGCTCCTCTTTTGAGCAGTAACGTGGGTGACACTCTCAAGAGTTCATGTGCTAATTTCCTGTCTGATGGTTTTGTCAGTCCTCTGGACAGTAATGACAGGAAATCAGTTAAAATATATCGTGATACAGGTACTTGCCAATCCCTTATGCTGACCAGTGTTCTAGGCTCTAATGTTAATTCCTCTGATGAAACTGTAATCTTACAAGGTGTAGGGAATAATTACTTCTCTGTCCCTCTGTGCAGAGTGAATTTAGAGTCTGGTTTTGTTAATGGTTCCGTTATGGTTGGGTTGGTTGAGACACTCCCAATGTCAGGTGTAACTTTCTTACTTGGAAATGATATTGGTGGAAGTCAAGTGTGTCCAGCTCCTCAGTTGTTCAGTGAGCCAGAGGCTGTGTCCCATGACTGTGATGTCCCTGATGTGTTCCCTGCATGTGCTGTCACTAGGGCTAAGTCTAAAGTTACTGGTGATTTAGAGGATAATGATGATGATGATGTTATCCTAGCTGACACTTTTCTTGCTAATTTGGACCACTCACCAGATGAGGCAGTACCCCGTAGTGTTGATAATTTGTCTCGTCAAGAGTTGGTTGAGTTGCAGGTTGCTGACCCTGAGTTGAAAGGTCTAGCTAACTCTGCTTGCAGTGAGGAAGAGTCAGCCGGTGCTTCTACTTGTTATTATATAAAGTCAGGAGTACTTATGAGAAAGTGGAGACCCCCAACAGCATCAGCCGACTGTGAATGGGAGGTTGTACATCCAGTTGTCATCCCTCGTGTTTGTAGGCAGGATATCATTAGAATGGCTCATGATTCCAGTTTCGCAGGACACCTTGGAGTGAGGAAGACTGTGGCACGCATTTTGAAACACTTCTACTGGCCAGGTATCTTCAGGGATGTTTCCTGGTATTGTAAGTCTTGTCACACCTGTCAAGTTGTGGGGAAGTGTAACCAGACTGAAAAGGTTGCACCTCTAGTTCCCATTCCTCCTTTTGAGGCGCCATTCACCCGTGTGTTGGTGGATATTGTGGGCCCTCTTCCTAAGACTTCTTCAGGATTTTCTTATGTGTTGACCCTGATTGATATGGCTACTCGTTATCCTGAAGCCATTCCACTTAGAAATATCTCAGCAAAGAACGTGGTTAAGGAAATGCTAGGGTTCTTCACCAAGTTTGGTCTGCCCAAGGAGGTGCAGTCAGACCGGGGAAGTAATTTCATGCCAAATGTTTTCAAGCAGTCTCTGAAAGAGTAGGGCATCACCTAGATCACGTCTTCAGCTTACCATCCTCAGACCCAAGGAGTGTTGGAGAGATATCATCAAACACTCAAATCGATCCTCAAGAAATACTGTTTGGAACATCAGAAAGACTGGGATAAAGGTCTTCCATTCGTTGTATTTGCTGCAAGAGAATCTCCAAATGAATCTCTGAGCTTCTCACCCTTTGAACTACTGTTTGGCCATGAAGTAAGAGGACCCCTTAAGTTACTCAAGGAATGCTGGCTGTCGGAGGAAGATGACGTCAACCTGCTGGAGTATGTGATGAAGTTCAAAGAACGGCTGTCCACTGTTTTACAGCTGGCGAGAGAGAATTTAGGAGCTGCTCAGGAGAAGATGAAGACTTGGTATGATAAGAAGTCCAGGTTACACCACTTTCAGCCAGGAGATCAGGTTTTGATTCTGCTACCGGTTCATGGGCAACCTCTTCAAGCCAAGTTTAGTGGTCCTTATTTCGTGGAGAAGAAACTCAGTGATGTCAACTATGTCATCGCCACACCAGATCGTAGAAAGAACAAGCAACTTTGCCACATCAACATGCTAAAGTTATATCACAGGCGGGACGAAAATAATCCAGTCTGCACTGTAGCTGTTCCACCCGAGTCTGCATGTGAAGCTCTCCCATGCAGTATGAGCCTGAGTGATAGTTTGGGGAAGAATCCTGATATCATGAATGATCTCCAGACTAAGCTTTCTCATCTACCTCCCGAGGAAAGGCAGGAGTTTTCGGCATTACTGCAGGAGTACCCGCAAGTGTTCCGTGCCACTCCAGGAAGAACCACTGTGTTGATGCATGATGTCGATGTTGGAGATGCAAAGCCAATTAAACTGCCTCCTTACCGTGTGAACCCAGTGAAAGTTCCTCTCATCCAGAAGGAGCTTGGCTACCTGTTGGACCACAAGATGATTGAGCCCTGTCAGAGCGAGTGGAGTTCTCCTGTCACTCTAGTCCCTAAGCCAGGTGGGTCACAGCGGCTTTGCATCGACTACAGACGTGTTAATCAGATAACCAAAACAGACACTTACCCTCTCCCTCGCATGGAAGATTGCATAGACAAGATCGGAAAGGCTAGGTACATAAGTAAGTTTGATTTGTTAAAGGGATACTGGCAAGTACCTATGACTGAACGTGCTAGGGAGATCTCATGTTTTGTAACACTAGGAAAGACTTTTGCATGTTCTGTAATGCCATATGGTATGAAGAATGCACCAGCCACATTTCAGAAGCTCATGAATGTTGTAACAGAGGGTTTGGGGGGGTGTGTTGTTTATATTGATGATGTATTAATCTTCAGTGACAACTGGAAAGATCACCTATGCCATGTCAGTAAATTTCTTGAGCGTTTGGTTCAGGCTAATCTTGTAGCTAATTTATCAAAGTGTTAGTTTGGTCAAGCTAAAGTTCAGTACCTTGGGTACGTAATTGGTGATGGACATGTTGCACCACCAGGAACTAAGGTTCAGGTTATAAGTGATCTTCCCAGACCCAAAAGTAGGAAAGAGCTACAAAGATTTTTGGGAATGGTAGGTTATTACAGGAGATTTGTTCTTAACTTTTCAATTCTTGTATCACCACTTACAGACCTACTGAAAAAGGGAGTTAAATTTGTCTGGGCCGATAACTGTGAATCCTCTTTCAGCAAACTTAAAGCTATCCTATTAAGTCAGCCAGTGCTCGCTACTCCAAATTTTGCTAAGCCTTTTAAGATGGCTGTTGATGCAAGTGATACAGGAGCTGGGGCTGTTTTGCTGCAAGAGGATGATCAGGGTATTGAACACCCTGTATCTTATTACAGTAAGAAATTCACTCCACCTCAAAAGAGCTACTCAACTATTGAGAAAGAGCTTTTGGCCTTGATTTTGGGTTTACAGCATTTTTCATTTTATTTGTGTTCTGGTTTTGACCCCATAGTCATTTATACCGATCATAACCCACTGAAATTCCTTAGTAAGTTTAAATATAAAAATCAGAGATTGACAAGATGGAGTCTACTTCTTCAGGAGTATTCATTAGACATACAACATGTCAAGGGGAAAGAAAATGTTATTGCAGATTGCTTATCTAGACTTTAGACAGATTGTTTTAGAGTAATAAGAAATTTCCTTCGTAAATTTCTTTTTCTTTGTGGGGAGGTGTTACATAGCCTATGATTTCATCATCCTTTGTGTAATTTTAACGCACAGTATGCTGCATGTTTGATCACGAGCGTGTTCTGCCTCACTCCCCCCTTCTACCGTTATAGTAGAGTAAGTCGTTCTTTCTGTTGTTCAGAGCGGGATTGTCAACTCTTTGTCCCCATGGCTTCATTTGCGCGTCCTTCTTACAAGTTGTATCAAGCTCTGCCGGCCCCTATATAATGAGCTCAGTCTCTGCATTATTGCCACTTAGATCTACTCCTCATTTTGTTCACATCTCTGTCCTCCCCTGTACAGTTGTTATTATTGTGAGTGCTCAGGAAGTCTCCAGCCATCCAGCAGCTGTGTAATTTGAGTGTAGGTGATATTGCATTTTTTCTTGTACTGTGTAGCGTAAGGTGTTAATTCTTAGGCCTGGTGAGGTTTTTGTGATTAATGTGGGTTTTTTTGTTAGTCATTTTTGATAATATTTGTATCTGTAATAATTTATCTTGCATTAACTGAGCATTACCCAGTGTATTTTTCATTTTATCAGGGCTGACTTAGATATATTTATTCTTGCTAATTTCGTGTTAATAGAGGCTATTGCAGTTAACCATATATTTAACCTGTTTTTTGCCATTACATTATCCTTATGAGTCCTGAATGTTTTGTTGTTAGTTTGAGCATTAAACTTTAACTTGTAATTTTATCTAACTCTTTCATTTTGAACCTGGAACTTTACGGGACAGTAGTGATTTTTAGTATTCTCACTTAAAGTGTGCATTATCTTTCTCTGTTCCGTAACAATATATATATATATATATATATATATATATATATATATATATATATATATATATATATATATATATATATATATCTGTGTGTGTATGTGTGTGTGTTTGTTTGTTTTGACAACTGTCATACACTGCATCCTGTCTATTATGCAAGGCTTCATAAACTTGGCCAATTTTCTGCTTGCCAGGCTCTGACTGGTTATGTTAGTTTATAGGTTAGCCCTTCAACTCAGTGACTTCTATTGATGTTCTTCCTAGCACATGACGAATACAGACATTCTGTAGTACAGGTACTTAAATGAACTGTATTTAACCTTTATAGTCTGAAAAGTTTCCTCGCTCTCTTATCTAATTCACACCCTCGTGTCCGTCTTAAAACATTAGTCATGGTACCCAGATCCCTCTCACCTTCACGCTCTTTCAACCTTAATATCTTCCCTACGCCCTCACTCACCTTTACATTCCTTATTTAGCGTCCATTATCCTCACATTCACTAACTCTTATTCTTCCCTTCCCTCATGCAAAACTGCATACAGACACTTTAAAAATACCTCCCCCACCTCTCTCTCTCTCTCTCTCTCTCTCTCTCTCTCTCTCTCAAGTGCTTGAAACTCGAGTTGTGGGCCTCATAAGATTCAGCCAGCTCCCCTTCATAGTTGCACTGGATTTTGTTTCTGACTCCGCTCCACTTAGTTATCTTGGTGGCCGGAAAAACTGATGGTATTGTAGCAGCATCTTCAGCTAACAGTTGGAAAGCCTTTTCTTTGACAGTCTGATCTGCCATTTGTTACTATCTTATTTGTATGTACACCATATACTACATACATGTCACCATGTCCTCACGTGAAGTGTATGCTGTACCTACAAATATGATAGTAGTGACATAAAATCTTGAAAGAAGGCTATTTCCTCCTTGTCGCTCTTCTTGCGGCACAATTGAGGCCTTGAATTAAAATTTGACTTTTGAATATTGTACTGTAGGGGAAGACTGGACCTTAGCAAAAGCGTGACGAATGACGCTTCGTGCAGTCGATAGGCATGCATCTTTATCCTTCTTTCCTCCATCACGCTTGGCTGTCGCAGGGGTTCTGTGAAGTACCGGGTACGTGCCTTGTTTGTAACCAATCAAGTACGATGGCGCCTTTGGTATTTTATTCATGCTGTTGCCAGAGGATTTGTTCAGCCCTGGAAAATCTTTTCAAACAGCAAGAGATAACTTTAGCCTATACTGGTGTTTATGATGAGTGAGTTCTTCAAGGCAGAATATGACCGAATGTTGTTGGCCAAAGCAAGATAAGAAATTACATCCCCGGCCTAAAGGAATAAAACACTTTGATTTCACATGCAGCAGTCTGACAGCGGACACTCATTCTCCAGTTGTATTTTGCCAGCATGACGCACGGTTATTCTGGCTACATTCTCCCTCTGAGACGGTCTGGTTCTGCAGAGCATCTCACATAAAGTGCTGCAGTTACTGTAGACTTCATGGAGTAGTTGTTTGATGGTTGTGTGGGTTAGTGGACTCTGAGTTGCTTGTGTGATGTGTGTGATGTTTTGGGGTTGGTTTTGATAGTGGGTCGTGGGTTGGGCTGGGTTTCTTTTGACTGAGTTGAGTTGGATAGGTGGTGGTGGTGGTGAGTCTGGCGACACTACCACCGCCTCCATAACCATCACCACATTCTTCCATATCATCTTCTCCTCCTCCTCCTCGCCAGCCAAATTTTTTGTGTGTGGAATTAATTATGCAGATTCTACATTGAAAAAAAAAAAAAAATTCTCTATGTCGACTTGCATCTTATGAGACAACTATCTCTCGCCTCCGGCCCTGATTAAATTTTGCCCATAAGAAATACCTGGAACCTTCGCACTGGGGTTACATATTTTTTAAGCTGGTAATGGATTAATCGTGAGACAGGTAGATAGACAGGTGGAGAGAGACAGAGAGATATACTGACTGATTGATTGACTGACCGAGAGAGACAGACAAACAGATATACAGACACATAGGCACAGAAGGATTATATCTATATCTATATCTATCTACCTACCTATCTATTTATATCTATATCTATCTGTACAGTATATGTATATATATATATATATATATATATATATATATATATATATATATATATATATATCATCATCATCATCATCCGGACCTCCTTTCCCACCCAAAGGCAGGGTGAGAGGTAGCAATGTCCAGACAGCGCAAAATTGCCCAATCCAATGGGCCACACTTCCATTCACTTATCATTCAAGCCCCCGGAATCCTGGCTCTATCGGATACGCCAAAAACATTCACCACGTTCTGTAGCTTCACATAATCGTATCCGACAGAGTCAATTCAGACGCTGCCACGTTAAACAGGGGTGCCAAAAATCCCTGATCATGCACTTTTCCTCACAAAATCCATCCAGCCAGCTTGATCTCCTGTCAGTTCCCTAGCCTCACCGACTTCCAAACCTCTCTTCCTCACACACTCATCCATCATATCTCTCCACCTTCTCCTTGGCCTACCTCGCCTCCTCCCTCCTTCGAATTCGCTCAGATATACCTTCTTCACCACTCTGTTACACACCACAAAGCCCGCCAGGAGACAGGACGTGTGTGCTGGGCAATCCCCAGGTCCTGTCCTCCCCACTTACTATATTTTAACCAGCCCATACCCCACTGACCGGGCTAATGTATGGCCCGGCCTGCACTATATGTGCAGGAAATCTTCGAACGAACGAACGAACCACTCTGTTGTTATCTATTCTCTTCACATGACCATACCATCTCAATACACTCTCTTCAGTTCTTGTGTCCACCGACTTCCTCACTCCGCATCTTTCACGAATCACATTATTTCGTATCCTATCCACCCTCTGTACTCCAAATACATTCCTCAGCAGTCCCATCTCCACTGCTCTTACTCTTGACTTTTCATTTTCATGCCACACCATAGTCTCACATCCATATGTTAAAGTTGGCACTAACACTCCTTCATGTAAGCCTTGTGCAGTTGCAACACTCAAGCCTGTTTCATATCAAGACCTTCATTGCACCAGCTACTTTTGTTCCTTGGGTCACTCTACTTTCAACTTCTTTTGCACATTTTCCTCTCTTTTCTATCACTGTACCCAGGTATTTGAACTCTCTCACCAGTTTCAGTCTCTCTCCATTCACTGTTACATTGCACTGGGAGTCACCTTCTCTCAATAATCATCACTTTACTCTTTTCTACTTTTACTTTCAAGGAACGACGCTTACAGACATCAGCAAAACTCTGCACTAGCCTACCAAGTTCTTGTCCGGTTCTTGCAAGCAGTACTGCATCATCAGCATACAACAAATTTGAGATAGTCCATCCATCAATATTCATATACCAATGCCATCCCTCTCTCCGTTACTCGTGTTTTCACTTCTCTCATCAGCCCATCCATATATACATTGAAAAACCATGGAAACATCATACAAGCTTGTCGCACCCCCACACTGATCGTGAACCATTCACTTAGATGCCCATTAACCCTGACACATGCTTCACTACCATCATAAAAACTCTTGACGGCCCCTAGCAGCTTACCCTCTACACCGTACATGCGCAAAACTTTCCACAACCCTTCTCTGTCCACTTTGTCGTATGCTTTTCCCAGATCCACGAATGCCATAAACACCTTATGGTCCTTCTCACAAGCCTTCTCTACTATCTGTCTCACTGCAAATATTTGGTCCACACATCCTCTGCCAAACCTAAAGCCACCCTGTTCATCACTCACTAGGACTTCTGATATCTCTCTTACTTTCTCTATAATAATTCTTCCATATACCTTCCCTACCACACTCAGTAAGCTAATGCCACGATAATTCTTGCACTCACTTCATTCACCTTTATTTTTGTACAGGGGTACAATCACAGCCTTTTTCCACTCTCCAGGCACAGTTTCACTCATCCATGCCTTCTTACATATCTCCAAAAAGCACTTCATTCCATTCTCTCCACTACTTTTAAGGATCTCTGCATACACCTCATCAACCTCAGCTGCTTTCCCATTTTTCAGCCGCTTCACAGCACTCTTCACCTGTGCGAGTGTCATGTCTCCTGGGACTGCATTCCTTCTCTGAACACCCCCAAAACCAATCATGTTTACAGCTGCTCTGCTCTCTCTATCGCCATTTATCAGGCTTTCAAAATATTCTTTCCATCTGGTCCTTACTTCATCTCTATGGGTTAATAATCTACCACCTGCATCCTTCACACCATTCCATTTCTTACCGCTTTCACTTCTGCATTTCCGCACCTCTTTCCAGAATAACTTTCTATTTTCAGAGTAGTTCGCATTCATTTTTCTTCCTAGAGCCTCATTTACTTCCTTCTTTTTCCTCTCCACTAGTTTCTTTATATGCTTTTTGCTCTCAACATATTCAGTTCTTATTTCAACTGAACCCCTATCCTGTAAACACTTTAGCCACTTCTTCCTCTTTTCCTCCACTGCTCTCTTCACCTCCTCATCCCACCTTGCCGTACCCTTCTTATTTGTTGTTACTCTTGCCACACCACACACCGCTTTAGCATTCCTAACTAAGCACTCCCTATATGCATTCCACAGTCTGTCCAGATCCATTTCATTCCAATTCAGTAATTCTAACTCGTCCTCTACTTTTGTCATGTATTCATCTGCCATTTCTTTGATCCTCAGCTTCTCAACTTTCAGTCTTTCTCCCTGACTGCTTCTCTCTCTCCTGATCCACCTCACTCCTCTCAGCTTAATCTTGCATACCACAATCATATGATCTGACAGACCTCCATATCGTCCTCTCACAGCCCTCGTATCAGCAACCATTCCCGTCATCGACCTCTCTACGGGCACATAATCAATCAGGCTTCTTTCAACACGATCCCTGTTCCCTCTATACCATGTATACTTATGTGCATCCCTGTGTTTGAAATATGAGTTACAAATGCACAACCTCCTCTCCTGACACATATCCTTTAGTCAATTCCCATTATCATTTTCTCCTGGTACTCCATAACAACCCATTATGTCATCCTCAGGACCAGTGCCTCCTCTTCCATTCATATTCCCCATCAAAATCACTTTATAGCTCCTAGGCATTTCTCCCACTACATCACCCAGCTCATCCCAAAACCTGTCTTTTTCTCTCTCAATCCTGTCCTCACACGGTGCATACGCTACAATCACTGCCACTTTCACCTTCTCAAGCTTGAACTTGACATACATACACCTCAAGCTGGCACATTTGTAGTCTCTCATTCCACTCTGCCACACCTCATTCATCAACAAGGCAACTCTTTCCTTGCATCTTCCTCGCTCATTCATTCCCGATCTTACACATTTCACACCCTCCCACTCCTCCACTTCGCACTCTTTCATCTTCGTTTCACACCGTGCCATCACGGCATATCTCGCACTCTTGAACCTATTCACCACTTCCACCCTCTTGCTCTCCTCATTCACACCTCAGACATTCCAATTGGCCAAGCAAGTCTGCCCATTTGGTTGGGACCCTGGGCGGATATTGGGCCCTCCGAGGCTCTCTGAATTGACTGCCATGATTAAGTGATTTTGAATAGGGGAATCTGGGGGACACTTAACCCTGCCCAAAACCCCGGAAATAAGAAGAACTAGAGTACAAGATACAGTAGGTGACCAAGCAGGGTATATAGAAATGTTGGTTTCCCTTTGGTCGATATCATGTGCAATCGAAAACCCATTTCCTTCTGAAAAACACTAAGTTTAGGAAATATTATAAACAACTGATTATTGGCCATCAGTAAGTACAAACGAACCTTTTAATGTCCAGAGTGCTGACATCACGTCTTAGCTGTTGATTAACCCGTTAAAGCAACTCAGCCTGATAGTATTTTACATTGTTGAACTAAAAGATATATATTATTCTATCTTTGTCACATTCTATCTATCTGTCTATCTATTGCCAGACGCCTTAATCCCGTACGAGGTTGTCACGAATTCGCGCGAATGTATTTATATAAATTCGTGACATTGTACTTTGGTGAGAAAACCACGAACTCTAGTGGAATTCCCACTGGGCATCACTCAGTTCAACTGTCCTCGTATTCACTTCGGTCAGGATGGTTTTCAGAACATTTGTCACTGTATCATAGTGACCACTCTTATGCATGACATTAATGCTTACACTGAGTGATTTATTGTGAGTCTATATCGTTCGCCCTCTTTCCATTGACCATTGAAGTTAGGCCACGCCTACTTCTGGCAAACACGGCCAGCTCTTGCCTCTGTTCCCCATTTGAACTCAGTCAGCTTTGAGTCACCTCGAGGATAGGACCATTTGTGCCCAGCATAGAGCAGCGCCTCCATTGTACAGCGAATTCCTGAATCTCCACCTAGACAGTGAATTGGCGAAGCGGGCTTAGAGAATAGCAGCTTTTGGTATTCATCATACAGGCGGCCAGACTTTCGTTCAGCTCCCCTCCACTGACCAGTATTTCTGTCCGTTTTTGAAGGCTTAAGTTTGATTAACTTTTGAATGAGCAAGTGAGTGTATTCTCTTTGTTATTTGAATTCATGAGTCCCCTAGTGACCGTGAATTCCGTTTTTGAATTCATTTTGAGATTCATATAATGTAAATTTATTTTATTGTAATCAATAAATTTACAGTTCTCTTCTTTGAGCTTAGTGTAATTAGACCCGTGCTTTATTTCTCCACATTAATCTTACATTAGTCTGCTGCTCCTAGTTTGAACAAACTCTTTACATTATTCATAACTGGTACTTAGGCCCGTTCTTTTGTATCAAACTTAAATCCGTTGTGTCAGCCAGGAGTTAACCCGCCCTGTCCCATCGACATATGGGTACATTGCAATGATTTGCATTTGCCAGTCCCTCCGACGTACCAGTATGTCGTGCAATTGCAAGGTCCCTAATTTGCACAATTTTCAATTTTCACGCGTGATTTTTCGTATGTATACACGGGACACCTTCCTCTATTCCTCTACAAGGTGCCAAGCAGGGACAATGCCTTACACTGAATAACCTCCCCCCTCCCCCCCTCATGCCGTTGTCTTGGCAATTCACCTGTTATCAGTGACATGGCCAATAAAGACCTTCAGGGCCAGAGTGATTCCCCAATCGATTACAATGTGGAGGACAAGGTTTACATAGCATTAGAGGAAGAAACAGTCAGAAATGATGATCAGGTAATGTGGGAAAAAAAGGTCATGAATGATGATTAGTTAGTGAGTGAAACAATGCTTATAATGCCTATATTACTGCTTGAAAACCAATATACTCTCATACTACATATAAGTTCGTACCAAGTAATAAATAAATACCGTTTATGAATGGATAAAATAGTTACCCTCCCATAGAACTCGTTTTCTTTGGTGCCAGCATGTTAGAAAACCCAGTCAGGAAAGGAGGAACTCCTACCTGGATTGAGTATTTTAAACCTCAGGTGAGTGATTTCTCTATGAATTTTCGATGTTTCCCACCAAAAGCGGAGGTTTTAGCCAAACAAAATTTTTTCGAAAATACCTCGGGACTGGGGGATGTCAGAGGTGCGGAAAACCTTGGGACGTGACGGGTTAAGCACCGGCAAGAACCTGTCTATTATTATTAGCATTAGTTATTGATTGTCAGGGGTGGAGTCACTTTCTCGAGAGGCTAACAGTACTAACAAACAGCACTCGTGAGTAATTAGTCTCTGCTGTGTACTGTTGAGAAAGTTTATAAATTCTCATCCTTAGAAAATCGGCGAAGTAATCCGGCATAAAGCAAAACTTACTACTTGATTTCCACAAGTCAATTTCTTGTCTCTATTTTCCAGTAATATCAAGTAATTTTTAATTCTTAAATTCACATCCCCCGTGACAGATGTGGCCACGAACATACTGCCTCCACGTCGCTCTGTCCCCTGCCATTTCACTGCCCTACTTCCAACTCACATCCCCCTTTCTCATATACCTTTCCATTCCATCCCTCCATCTCATCCTCGGCCTCCCCCTCCCTCTCCCCCCCTCCACCTCACTCTCATACACTCTCCTCGTCAGTCTCTCACCCTTCATTATCTCCACATGGCCAAACCACCTCAGTGTGTTCCTCCTAACGCTTCACATTCACCCTCCAGAATATTTTCCTCTTTAGGATGGGGTGAGGTAGGGTCCAATGGGTCAGAAAATAAATAAAAGAAAGAAAAACCTGTTAGAACGTGATACTAATATAAGTCTGTCCAATTGAATGGACCACATTTTCATTCACTGTAATTCACAGGCACAAACATCCACATTTTCGAGCTTCATATGACATTTTAGTTAAAAGATAAGTGGCCTAGAATGTGCGTTACGGCTGAGGTCGGTTATGACTATTTTGTTTATACTTAACCTCCGCCTCACGCACACTGTACCAACAGGCAGAATTAAAGCAACGTAAACTCAGCTGGCTAAGATGTAACATCATGCCTTGGTACTGAATGCTGGGTTAAAAAAAAATGAAAGTGATAGCCTGCCAAATATTGATAATATTGGTCAATTTTTAGCGTACAGACCGTTCGGATGTAGTTTCAATAGTTTACTTCAATCCATATGCGGTATAAAATAATTGAAAGTTCCCTAAATTAACGAGGGTATTTTCAACACTATTTTAGCCACAATAAAAGTAAACCAATAAACTCTATCATATTCTTGTTTTCTCCCGTATTTTATTCCAGCTATCGCCAAGTTATTTAAATCAGCTGAAAGAGATAAGAAAAGCCTGAAAATGTTTATACTTGATACCGCCCTTACTCAGATGGTGAGGACAACACTAAAATTTCGTTTTAACTATTGCCCGAAGACTTTATGAGGCACTAATAGCAACCAGAATCATATTGATCATCAAGAGAACAAGAAAGGCATACGAAAAACTATTTTACAAGCAATATGCATGAGCCAATTAATTTCAATAAAACTGTTTTGGTGCGACGTCAGGGTTGTGTAATGGCGTCACTGGGGTCATTTATCTCATTTATGGCCTTCATTAGTTGTACAGTTGATTTCGCTGTCTGTATTTACACTACATGGCTAAATTTACACTAATACAACTCTAACTTCTCTCCCTATAGGCAATATGTGGCTTTATTTACACCATATCTTACAATAAATACATTTATGGCTATTCTGATACTTTTTGTAGCAGTATTAACACATCTGGCTATACTTATTCGTTGATGCATACAGGGTTGGACCAAATCCTTTTTTTTTTTTTTTTAATAGGTCAAATACAAATATACATATTTTTGAAGCTGATACAAAAATACAAATACAAATACTTTTATTCCCAAATTCAAAAATACAGTTGCAAATACAAATACCTACATATCAGAATTACATCATTAATGCACGGAAAATTTCACAAATTGCCTGTAAGTAACAACAAATAAAACAATATGACGAAATACAAAAACGAATACAAAATGCTTTCTTTTCTGGATGCCCAAATAAAATTACAAATGCAAGTACTTTGAAAAATTAAATACACCTTAAATACAAATACAGTTGTATTTGATCCACCCCTGGTTTCATACAACATTTACAGTTTTTCTTTTATATGATGTAGGCCTATCAGCGCGACTGGCATGGTCAGAATGAGAAGCAGATGCATTGTAACAGTAAGTGAACTTTTGACTCTGCACCACTCGTGTACACTTAGCCTCAAGAAGCGTATTCACCCAGCAAAAGTCCGATCTGCAACCCACTTAAAAAAAAAAGTGAAAGAAGACAATTTTAGTTTTTGTAAATGAGAAACATGTGTATAATGCTAATAGCATTTTCATACACAAACGACATTTTAACAAACGTTAAACCTTCAACCCAGTGATGCCTAGTTGGCATATCTTTTTTATCACTGCCAAACGACTTTACCTTATTTGGAAAGGGCTTATAGTTTTCATGAGTTATCGAAGGATGTATCTATTCTCTCTAGTTCTGAAATTTTCTCCTGATCTCAGTATACTCGTTTGGAGATAGCAGAAATGAAACTAGCTTAAAAAAGAAAGAAAAAAAAAAGCTCTGTTGAATACAACATAATTTCAGTTAGTGTTATTTAGAAGTATATGTTTGATATGATGTAAAGTTTTTATATGCAAGCTACGGTTAAACAACCGGTAATAATTACACGAAATCTGGTTGCAGAAAAAAAAGGAGGGGGGGGGCTACTAAATTAGTTGCTTTCAGCATAATATGACTGGTAAAAAAAAAAAAAAAAGTCAAATCACTCATATTAACATAATTTTTACTTAGAAAATATCGTGGAATTAGAAACATTCATAGCATTTCCCAGAACGAAATTACGAAAGTGTGTAGTACTTTCACGCATTAAGTATCAGCCTTATTGCCACGTCAAAATCAAATCAGTGCATGCTACACATGTATCTCTGCAAATCCATCAGTTATTAAATATGCTCTCTCTCTCTCTCTCTCTCTCTCTCTCTCTCTCTCTCTCTCTCTCTCTCTCTCTCTCTCTCTCTCTCCTTGCCCTGCAAAGCTATAAGGTCCACTAGTCCTAGCTCGGAGGATCCCCCTCCCCTCTCTCCCTCTCCACACCTTAATTGTGGGGCAGATAAACAAAGGAAATGTGTGTTCTATGACTAGAGCATGAAACTTTCAGGATTGCCAGCAGATACCATAAGGTTTATCTTCAGATGTGAGGCAACTTTGATATGACCTCTGATGACCTACAAAGGTCAATGATCCCGGTTTCAGTCTTAAGCACACACACTCAAAAAAGTATCGTTACACCTACTGCACGATACAAACTGACACCACGAATGAAACGTCTGATAACTACCTTCCTCCAACATTACCGAGATAACTGGATTATTCAGTACGAAACTCATCGGACTCCCCCTGTAATGGTATTTTATGACATTCCTCACTATGATCTTTCCTATTTTTTACTATAATGCATTCAGTTTTTAATTAATGATTTTATAAACCTGTTGCTCTGACCTCTTTGTGACTTTTAGTTGATATTTCTCATTCACTCACGGTGTTTCACAAGCATGAAAAGTTCTTGCTAATAGAGTGCTCTAGTACATTGACATTCATTTATCATTTGGTGTGTGTTTTGCAGGTTAGATTACTGCATGTGAAGGAGTGGTTATAGTGAATTGTGTAGCTTTAGTATTGCATGAAGTGGTGGTGTTGCTACATGAAGCTGTATAACTCTGTAGCTGTACAAAACAGCTTAGCCTGCTCTCTTGCTTATTGCATTCAGTACTCCCCGCCATGGCGAGGCATCACTTTCTGGTTGATTCATCTCTGCCTTACAAACCCAAGCACTCGAGATTACCTTCCACGACCACCTGGGATCTGTGTGCTCTCTGTAAAACAAAAACCGATGAAGCTCTGCAGCGCCCAGCTCGATTAACTAAGAAACCTATTGGTGCTGGGTACATCTCATTGGCAAATGACCTCCCCCAGTTTCAAGAACTTGGAAATATGCCAACAGAGTTTGATATTGACTGATTAGATGATGGAACAGGTATTGAAACCACTCAGACTGCCAACAGTGTCAAATGGCACAAGTCTTGTCAAGTGAAATTCAACCAAGACACGCTAAAGTGACAACAGTAGAGAAACTCAGCTGAAGAACAGCCGGCTGCTTCCACCTTCCACACACGTTCTGCTGACAGTAAAATTAAACAAACATAATGTTTGTGTTCCTCCTGCAATCAGCTAGTTCAGAAGTTCTACAAGAAGCTGCAACAAAACAAATAGATGAAAATATCAGGAAATGTGCTATAGCGTTGAAGGACTCGGAGCTGCTGGCCAAGCTTGCCCCTGGCGATATGATTGTCCTCGAGGTTAAGTATCACCGCAGTTGTTTGCGTAATCTCCACAGTAGGTCAAGGCATGCCATTCCCAAGGATAAAAATGAGGATTAAGGTCCCTTGCACGAAATTGCTGTTGCTGAGCTAGTGACATTCATGGAAGAAATAAGTGCTGAAGATGGTGCTCCTGCATTCAAGCTGGCAGATCTTGGAGAAATATACTAGATCTGTCTGCAGCACCTGAGTGTTTCTTTGCAGAACCATTTGTAATGGTCGGATTATTTTTTTTTTATATATATCCCACCGTTGTGGTCAGTGTAACGGTGAGAAATTGGATTTCCCACCGTTGTTGGTTCTGTTTAACTTACTCGTTGATAATACAAATGGTACTTAGTCTCCCCTCAATGACTGATAAAGTATTCACCTCAGTAAAAACAAAGGGGGTACGTACTTCGACTTTGAATGATAAAGGTTAATTGCTTAACGGATATTTTTGGTAGCGTTTGTAGTTTTGGCCGAGTCGAGAATAAGTCAGTACCACGTGTGTTAGTCGTTCCCAAAGCGGAGGAATCTTGAACTGGAAGGGGAGCGAGTTATGCGTGAGAGGACATAATTCCCTTGGTTGGGTATCAAAATTACATACACTTTATTCTACTTTAATAATTCTATACTTGTTAATCAACAGACATTTTTGAATTACATGACCTTTAATCATATGTAAAAGGGTTGTAAATTAAGCCATAGTTTGGGCGAAAGTCATACAGTACTGTTACCAAGCGAAACAATTTGAATATTCAACAGTGACTTCTGAGGTCATCACACCACATTCCCCACTATCGGTCATTCTTGAGCTCGTCAATACCTCAAGACTGGGACATTTATTGACATGAATTGTTTTTTCGGGCTGGCATAGCCTCGAACCAAAAAAAAAAAAAAAAATCATTCTTGTTCTATTTCGTCGGGGCAGTATAAACTCATCACACAATTCACTAATAATTCATAATCACTAATAATTCATAATCACTAATAATTCATGATCACTAATAATTCATAATCACTGATAATTCATAATCACTAATAATTCATAATCACTAATAATTCATAATCACTAATAATTCATAATCACTCGGGCTTGTTTAGCCTCGAGGAACAACTCAAAAATCACATTTTCTTACAACCACTAAATTCACTTCAACACTCCCAATATTCCTAACCTATTAATAAAAAAAAAAAGAAAACGGTTGATGAGTTTGAATTCGCCTTTCCGTTACATGATCACATAAACTTTCAAATTCTGTACCTTATCTACTATAAAAAAAAAAGGTTCACCTAATTGATTCATAATTCATTTTCTACTACATTCAGTTTATAAAACTATTCATGGGTAGTGTAAGTGTGGGTGTACATCAAGTCTATGGGCAATATCACATGATGGCCTCGTGCACGCCCCAAAGTCACGGTGTCTGTGAACTGAATCAACGTCTGTTATCCACGACGTCTGGGTAGCCAATGTCTACGTTGGGCTTTTAACAACATTACTTCATATTGTTCACGACAAGCAAGAATTAAAACCAGCAAGGGGGGGAGAAAGGAGGAATGTGTACAGCTCACCTGAATCAACGTCTGTTATCCACGATGTCTGGGTAGCCAATGTGGCATTGTCGGGCACGTAGTGACGCTACTGCCAGATCAAATGAGACTGTGTTTTTGCAATATGGTGAGGTTTAATTCTCTTCACTATTTATATACTAGAGTACACATGACGTTAGGACTTTTGATTGAAATGGGGAAAATTTGAGATTCATTCCTTACTACATTTAAATACTGAATTTACTGCCATCCCGCCTTGAGTTTGGGGTAGCTTATGCCATCTAGTGACGGCTAAGGCAAGCGGGACTATTTGGTCCTCACAAATTACATTATCTTGGCCTTTTTTGACTATTAATTTCACATATTTGGATTCTAGCAGCTTCATTAGTAAGCATTTCACGACAATGATACGGAAAGAATTGCATACCCATTATTATTCTGTCTAAGGTTTAAACCTGGCGCCCGGCAACGACGCACAAGCAAGGGGAATGTTGCCCGCATCGGTTATTCGTTACTCCCATAGCTCAGCACTTCCAGTTACACTACCTATGCATAGATACAGAGATATATACATATGAAAATAAAGTTATCCCTACATCGATCATTAACACATGAACTACTACTTAGGACAGGAGCCTTATAGACTAGTATTCAGATTACACCCTATCTAACTTAGAAATTACAGTACCTCCAAACATATACATGAATACTAAATCTGTTGGCATTACACGGCTCCCACGTTCGGACGACAAGTTTTACCCAAGTCAGTCATCTATGACATGTGCACGGATGGAATGTTGTTACTCCTATAACTGCTATTAATACTTTGCATTGGAACATTTTTTCCCCACAATCAGTGGCACCTGTCGGTCCACTTTAAACACCTGATACGTACCTTGGAAGGTTGCTTACTCACTTCATTAGGAGGTATGATCACTCCTTACACTTGATGTGATGAGGGAATTTATGCCCCAGTCAGCCTCAGGTTTTGGAGGATAGCTTGTCGCTCACCTGAGCTTGACAGGGTCTCTCGAAAGTGAGATCACCACGGGGGCACTTCCTTCCACTCTTCCATTCGCATTCGTATTCACTCGGTTCTTTTGTTTCCAGCATTCCGCCCGCAAGAAGGTGAGCGCTCATTCTGTCCTGAAGACTCCACTACCTCACAAACCATGCTAACTGTAAGGTGAGGGGATTGATCACTCCCCTCGAAGTAAGGCACTTCCCGGTTCCAACTGGAACACTTTTCTCTTTTTTTTTTTTTCTTTTTACACCCTCTCCTCGGGGATGAGTCCACCCGGAACACAACCTCAAGCAGTTATGTTTCACAACATTCATCTCATGCACTTATCTCTACTTCTCTGTTTAACACTCCTCTATGAGCCTCCGAGGGGCATTCCTCACTCGCGGTGGTAATCGCTCATCTTCGGGCTCCGGGGCGAGCTCCTGCTGCAACAGTTCTAAGAGCCATTCCTCGGTACCGTAATATGGTTTTACCTTTTCAGCAGCCCTTTGTATTCTCTTGCCACTAAATACATTTTCAATGATATAAACACTTCCATCTAGCAACACTTCGATCACTTTATACGGGCCGTCCCATTTGGCATTCAGTTTCCTACAGGTACCCGGCTGTATGGTTTCTTTTTTTTGCCCACACCAAGCTATTAACCCCAACCTTCTGCACTCTCCTCCGCCTGTTGGCCACCTCCCGGTATCGCCTGGTCATCTTCTGGTGGGTGTTCTTATTAAGGGTGTGTGCTATCGCTAGGTCGTCTTCCTCTGCATCCACGGAAGGCAATAAGGTACCAATGAGGCGAGGGGGATGGCGTGAGTAGAAGGCATAATAGGGCTGTTGTCCCGTGCTCAAGTGCACCGCTTGATTTATGACGGTTTGGCATGACTGGAGCAGCTGAGGCCAACGCAAGAGGTGCCCGTTGCAGAGGGATGCTAGGATACTTTTCATAGTCCTATGCATCCCTTCGGTGGTGGAACTTCCCTGGGGATGATGAGGGGTGATGCAGAACAAGTCCACCTGGTTCCTCCGGCAGAATTTCTTGAACTCTCCACTCATGAACTCTCCGCCGTTGTCCAGGACGGTACCTCGTGGCGTCTCAAAGTCGGTGAAGTATTGCCCAAGACAGTGTATGATGTGTTGTGTATGTTTGTCTCTGAGTGGGTAATATTTGTCTAGAGAACCATAATTACCTAACCCTTAACATTCTAAGCTGGAAGGATGGAAGGAAAAGTGAAGAATTAGCACCAAGCTTGGAGGAAACATGGAAATATCAAAACGAGAGGTAGGACAGAAGAACAGAAGAGGACAGTAAGGAGACAGACTGGAGACAAAAAGGCCCCTTTTAGTCGCCTCTTACGACAAGCAGGGATGCTGGAGAAGTATTCTTTCCCCCCCTCCCCAGGGGTAATACCAACTAGTACACTATTAGAACCTCCTTACTACCAGGATGTTCTGAACATAGAGTTGCGGGGGTATTTGGGAGTGACCAACCAATGCTACCCTTAACATTCTCACTCTCTTTGCTAGTCACTTCCCTTCACTTTCTCACCAACGCCACTAACTGGGGAACGATGAATATCCCACCGCTATTGTCACCAGTGTAATGGTCGGATTTATATATATATATATATATATATATATATATATATATATATATATCCCACCGTTGTGGTCAGTGTAACGGTGAGAAATTGGATTTCCCACCGTTGTTGGTTCTGTTTAACTTACTCGTTGATAATACAAATGGTACTAAACTTAATCTCCCCTCAATGACTGATAAAGTATTCACCTCAGTAAAAACAAAGGGGGGACGTACTTCGACTTTGAATGATAAAGGTTAATTGCTTAACGGATATTTTTGGTAGCGTTTGTAGTTTTGGCCGAGTCGAGAATAAGTCAGTACCACGTGTGTTAGTCGTTCCCAAAGCGGAGGAATCTTGAACTGGAAGGGGAGTGAGTTATGCGTGAGAGGACATAATTCCCTTGGTTGGGTATCAAAATTACATACACTTTATTCTACTTTAATAATTCTATACTTGTTAATCAACAGACATTTTTGAATTACATGACCTTTAATCATATGTAAAAGGGTTGTAAATTAAGCCATAGTTTGGGCGAAAGTCATACAGTACTGTTACCAAGCGAAACAATTTGAATATTCAACAGTGACTTCTGAGGTCATCACACCACATTCCCCACTATCGGTCATTCTTGAGCTCGTCAATACCTCAAGACTGGGACATTTATTGACATGAATTGTTTTTTCGGGCTGGCATAGCCTCGAACCAAAAAAAAAAAAAAAATCATTCTTGTTCTATTTCGTCGGGGCAGTATAAACTCATCACACAATTCACTAATAATTCATAATCACTAATAATTCATAATCACTAATAATTCATGATCACTAATAATTCATAATCACTGATAATTCATAATCACTAATAATTCATAATCACTAACAATTTATAATCACTAATAATTCATAATCACTCGGGCTTGTTTAGCCTCGAGGAACAACTCAAAAATCACATTTTCTTACAACCACTAAATTCACTTCAACAATCCCAATATTCCTAACCTATTAATAAAAAAAAAAAAGAAAACGGTTGATGAGTTTGAATTCGCCTTTCCGTTACATGATCACATAAACTTTCAAATTCTGTACCTTATCTACTATAAAAAAAAAGGTTCACCTAATTGATTCATAATTCATTTTCTACTACATTCAGTTTATAAAACTATTCATGGGTAGTGTAAGTGTGGGTGTACATCAAGTCTATGGGCAATATCACATGATGGCCTCGTGCACGACCCAAAGTCACGGTGTCTGTGAACTGAATCAACGTCTGTTATCCACGACGTCTGGGTAGCCAATGTCTACGTTGGGCTTTTAACAACATTACTTCATGTTGTTCACGACAAGCAAGAATTAAAACCAGCAAGGGGGGGAGAAAGGAGGAATGTGTACAGCTCACCTGAATCAACGTCTGTTATCCACAATGTCTGGGTAGCCAATGTGGCATTGTCGGGCACGTAGTGACGCTACTGCCAGATCAAATGAGACTGTGTTTTTGCAATATGGTGAGGTTTAATTCTCTTCACTATTTATATACTAGAGTACACATGACGTTAGGACTTTTGATTGAATTGGGGAAAATTTGAGATTCATTCCTTACTACATTTTTAAATACTGAATTTACTGCCATCCCGCCTTGAGTTTGGGGTAGCTTATGCCATCTAGTGATGGCTAAGGCAAGCGGGACTATTTGGTCCTCACAAATTACATTATCTTGGCCTTTTTTGACTATTAATTTCACATATTTGGATTCTAGCAGCTTCATTAGTAAGCATTTCACGACAATGATACGGAAAGAATTGCATACCCATTATTATTCTGTTTAAGATTTAAACTTGGCGCCCGGCAACGACGCACAGGCAAGGGGAATGTTGCCCGCATCGGTTATTCGTTACTCCCATAGCTCAGCACTTCCAGTTACACTACCTATGCATAGATACAGAGATATATACATTGTTACGCTGTCCGCCTTTCCGTTCCCACTGGTGCAGCCGTTACAGCTGGGCTAGGGGATTATGCAGTATGTATCCGTGTCATTCGCGGAGTTTACATTAGCGAGTGTTACAAGTTCTTTTGTTTCTTTCGTTCCTGCCACTGAGGGCAATTTTATTTAATACCATGCTGAGAATGCATTTGATTATTTTGATTGTCGTGTGTGAGCTACCAGTATATTTAATGATGTTTTACTTGCATTTGAAGTACCAATTCATTGTAGTGAGAGAGAGGGGCACGAATATAAGTTCTTATTAATTAATTTGATTCATGCGTTCGCGCTTGGCTGAACACGAGCCTAGCAGCAGGCAGTCTCTTCCCAGCTACTTCCGTATCGTGCGTGTGTGCACACTCTCTCTCTCCCCAGTCATTTTTTTCTGCCGAGCTGGCGTTTTCATTTAAGTTTATTTTTATTCTTTTGTTGCTGACTGAGGGAAGTAATTATTTTATTTTGTTTTTGTAACCATGTTGTCTTTGAGGGCCAGTTTGGCTCACCGTGGTCTTCTCGCTGCCTTTGTTAACGTTCCCCAACACACGTACATACACACACACACCCCTAACCCCTACACAGTTAATCCCATCTCTTTGCTCAAGGCTAGTGAGAACCATCGTGAGCTATTAACTGCGTTCCCCCCTTGGACACGGGTTAAGTAGAAGTCGTCACCACTGGAAGTAAGTGGGAGGTGTTCCTGTATACTGTCTCGGGCGGTATTACTTCCGGTAGTGACGATAGTAGGCTAGATCTATAGGTAGGCTGTTCCGTTTTATTACCAAAGTACAGAGTGTTGCGTTCTTAAATAAGTACTTTTCCGTTGCGCAGTTTTTCTCTAGTTTGCGGAGTGTCAGTGCCGGGGTCTGTGTTATTTTTGCAACGCAGTGGAGGCCGATCATCTAAGGCTGACTTGTTGTCTTTTTGTAATAGCCCCCCACTGGCGCCACCGTAACAGTGGCGACCTCGCCAGGATATCCTAACAGTGCCTTTTTCTTGCTAGGATATCGTTACCTTGGCGTTCTCTGTGCTTTGAGGTGAAGTTGATGTGTTTGTAGTTTCTCAGTCAGCATTTGTATTTCATTATTCAGTACTGCCATTGATTTGTCGCCATGGAGTCACGCGTGTCTACACCAGATCGCGTACGTGCTGAGTCACCTGTGTATATGGAACAACGAGAGGCACATAGCAAAGGTACTCCCCGTGTGAGCCCTGAGTTTGACTATGGTGCTGAGTTGCCTCGTTTTGCTACCCCACTATTACCATCTATGATGCCGCCGAGCCAGTTTAGAGCAGTTCCCCCAGGGATGTCTGGTGCTTTCCCTGGAGTTGTTCATTCCACTCCCATATACCCTGGAGCCTTGTCACCGGAGGCTCAGTTGCAGTTGGAGTTGAAAAAGATGGAGATGGAAATGCAGCGTGCAAAAGAAGAGAGGGAAATGCAGCGTGAAAAAGAAGAGAGGGAGATGCAGCGTGCAAAAGAAGAGAGGAAGATGGAAATGCAGCGTGCCAGAGAGAAAGAAGAGAGGGAGATGGAGATGCAGCGTAAAAAAATGCGATTTGAGCTGGAGAAGACTCGCTTGGAGGTGACTGCTAATAGACCAACTTCAGATACCCAAACCTCAGGCCGTGCAGAGGATAGGGAGAGTTGGTTCTCAAGGAGTCTAAAATTAGTGCCAGCATTTGATGAGTTGAAGGTGACAGAATGGTTTGTCAGGTTTGAGAAGAAGGCTAGGGAGTTTGAGTGGCCAAGGCAGCGCTGGGTGGGGTTGGTATCTAATGTGCTGAAGGGAAAAGCCTTGGAAGTGTATAATAGGTTGAGCCCTGAGGATGTAGATGATTATGATGAATTTAAAACAGCCATCCTGAAGGCATATGAACTTAGACCAGAGGCTTATCGGTTGTTGTTCCGTGGTGCTCGGAAAAGGCCTGCTGACACCTATATGGCCTACGCTAGGTATCTGGAGGAGAGGTTAGACGAGTGGTTGCTGAGTGAGAGCGCCACTTCGTATAACGAGGTGCGTGAACTGCTTTTGATGGAACATTTTACCAACATGGCTGACAAAGAAATTGGTGTTAAAATTAGGGAGAAGAGATTCAAGACCGTGAAGGAAGCAGCGACGTGGGCTGATGACCCGGGTGTTTGCCTTGCGGAGTATGGGGGTCAAGTATGCTAATTTTCAGTATTCCAGGGAGAGGACTGTGAGTGGCCCTGCCTGGGATAAATCTCCCGTGAATCAGTCCAAGGGAAGTTCAGAGGAGAAAAAGAATTCTGGGAGAAAGAGCCCTGTATCCAGTTCGAAGCTAGTTTGTTACTTTTGCAAACAGAGTGGGCACATCAAGCCTAACTGCCCTAAGTGGAAGGCCTCCCAAAATGCCAAACCAGTGGCACTAATTGTAGGTTCGAGTCAGGTGAACGAGAGGAGTTGGGAGAGTGGTAACGGTGAGGGAGAAGTCTGTGGAAAGCTGGAGTGCAGCCGGCTGTGCTCGCTGCCAGCTCAGGCTGAAAAGGTTACCCAACATGCTACGCCACCTCCGGATGAACTGCCTCAGAAATCGTCCCTAGACTGGTGTAAACCTTTATATGTCACGGCACAGTGAAAATTCATGGGATCAGTTATCCAGTTACTGTGGCTCGTGATACCTGTGCACAACAGTCTGTGTGCAGAAACGTGACTGGAGGGCCTGTAAACTCAGGGAAGTATGTGCTGTGTAGAGGCATGAACTCAGATGAATACTATGATTATGTTCATGTGGAACTCGATTGCCCCATTGTTCAGGCTGCAGCTCAAGTAGCTGTTGCTGATGTAATGCCAGTAGAGGGGATTGATTTTCTGCTGGGGAACGACCTGGCTGGGGAGAAAGTATTTCCATCTATTCCCCCACCAGTTGTTGTGGCAGAGAAGTGTTTTGACGCCCCAGAAATTGGTATTGAAGTTGATGCAGAAGTGGAAGCCATGTTCCCGGTCTGTGCAATTACACGATCTATGGCACAGGTTGCAGCCCGGGAGGAAGAACTGGTGAAGTCACAGGTTCTTGGGGTCGACTGTGGTGAGGCAGGGCCACCAATGGAGGAACCTAGTGAGCAGAGTGTTGCTGTAGTGGGTGAGGAGAGTGGGAATGCGTGCATGGGCGCCGCCCCACTTCCCACTCAGGACACTAGAGGTGGTGCTGAGTGTGTCTGTGTGGAGACTGAACCCAGCCCACCGACTGAATTAGAATTTCAGGACGCTGGGGTCGACTGCGGGGATGCAGGACCTCCGTCAAACGCGCCTGAGGAACAGAGTGTCACTGTTGAGGGTAGAGGTGATGATGTCAGTGTGGAGTCTGACATTCCTACCCCTGTCGAGTGTACTAGAGGTGACGCTGAGATTGATCGCCCTTCGCAATCCAGTGTCCCGACCAGTCCCTTATCTCAGTCCTCAGTAGAGCTGGCGGGTGTTGGGCCAGCAGAATTGAGGGTGAAGCAACAGGAGGATGTAACATTAAAGCCCTTGTTTGCTCGAGTAGGGGAAGAAAGAAGTATGGAGTGTGGTAAGGAGGAGTTCCTGATTAAAGATAATGTTTTACATCGCCGATGGACGCCCACTGGCGCCACGGTAGATGGAGGAGTGAGTGAGTTAGTGCAGGTGGCGGTTCCTGTGCAGTATAGGGTGCCGTTAATACAGTTAGCACATGAGGGACCTTTAGCGGGTCACTTGGGAAACAGAAAGACAGTGCAGCGCTTAAGATATAATTTTTGGTGGCCAAGTATGCCGGGACAAGTTGCTGCGTACATTAAGAGCTGTCACACGTGTCAGATAGTGGGCAAGCCTAATCAAGTTCTTCCTGTGGCCCCTTTGACTCCCATTCCTGCAGTTGAACCTCCGTTTACCCGGGTAATCATTGATATTGTGGGCCCTTTACCTCCTACTTCTGCTGGAAACAAGTATTTGTTAACCATAATGGATGTTACAACGCGATACCCAGAGGCTATACCAATCAGAAGCATGCAGGCGAAGTCAGTAGTCAAGCAACTTATCCTGTTCTTTACTCATTTTGGCCTGCCCAAGGAGTTGCAGTCAGACCGTGGAGTGAATTTTACATCTAATTTGTTTAAGCAGACAATGACAGAGTTGGGCATCAAACACATTTTGTCCAGTGCCTACCATCCGCAGTCACAAGGTGCCCTGGAGAGGCATCATCAGACCTTAAAGACCATGCTGCGCAGCTTCTGCTATGATAGTGGAAAGGATTGGGGCTTAGCGGTACCCTTTGTTATGTTTGCAGTGAGAGAGGTACCAACTGAGTCGTTAGGGTTTTCACCCAATGAGTTAGTGTTTGGGCACAGAGTTCGTGGTCCCTTGGATGTGGTGCGAGAGGCCTGGAGTAACAACAAATCTGGCAACCAGGAATCCATGCTTGACTATGTCTGCCGCACTCGGGAGAGACTGCATTGCGCTTTAGAGCTTGCCCGTGACCATCTAATCGGGGCTCAAGCGAAAATGAAGGCTCATTACGATAAGGTCAGAAGTCGTGAGTTTAAGCAAGGAGATGAAGTTTTGGCACTGCTGCCCATGCAAGGAAAACCTCTGGCGGCTAGATTCAGTGGTCCTTATATTGTGAAGAAGAGAGTTGGGGAACTTGACTATCTAATTGTTACCCCAGATAGGCGGAAGAGTACTCAGTTGTGCCACACATTAATATGTTGAAGCCATACTACCGCCCAGTTGATTCTCATTGTGGATGACTGCTGATGTCTCTCACCTGGGATGTGAAGGACGGGGAAGGGAGGACGTGGCATCAAGGGAACGTGCTGTGGAGGGAGCTGTTGGTGCCGGTGATGTGAGTAGTGGACCAGGGTTACAGCCACAGTCCCTGGAAGGTGACTTTGGAGTGGACGTTGAGGGAACCAGGGATAAGAGCGCTCCTGTAGTTTTGGCGGTTGGTAGTGAGTTGGAGGAGCAGGAGGAAGTGCTTAGTCGTGGTGAGATGTTACCAGCTGACCTATGGGAGGGCAATGGTTATGCAGCTCTGGTGGAGAAATTGCGACACCTTGAGCCAGTAAAGCGAGAAGAGCTGTGCAACAGATTATGGAAACATCCGAAAGTTTTTGGAGATTCACCGGGATTGACAACTTGGGCTACTCATGACATTGACGTTGGGGATAGTAAGCCTGTAAAATTAGCTCCTTACCGCATCAACCCTATCAGACAGAAAGCTCTCGATAGTGAGATCAAGTATATGTTGGACCATGGATTGATCAAGAGGAGTTTCAGTGAGTGGAGTTCACCAGTTACCTTGCAGCCGAAGCCAGATGGGAAGGTTAGGTTGTGTGTGGACTTCCGGAAAGTTAACTCACTGTCTAAGACCGATGCTTATCCCTTGCCTCGGGTCGATGACTCCGTGGACAAGGTGGGAAATGCCACTTATATCACCAAGCTTGACTTAGTAAAAGGATACTGGCAGGTCCCGCTGACGGAACGGGCTAAACAAGTGGCTAGCTTTGTTGTCAGTGGTGCAGTATATCAGTGCCAGGTGATGCCTTATGGATTGAAGAATGCTCCAGCCACTTTCCAGAGGCTTATGGATAAAGTGGTGGATGGCATACCTAATTGTGTCGTTTACATCGATGATGTCATTGTGTATGACACCAAGTGGGAGGAGCACCGATCATGTGGAAATGCTCATTAAGCGGTTGGAGGAAGCTGGCTTAGTAGTCAACTTGGACAAGTGCGAGTTCGTACGTGCTAAGGTCCAGTACCTTGGATTTGTTGTGGGACATGGGCAAGTGGCTCCACCTCGGGCTAAGGTGGATGCCATTTCCAACTTTGCAGCACCCCAGTGTCGCCGTGCCCTCCAGCGATTTTTGGGCATGATCGGCTATTACCGAAGATTTATTGGGAATTACTCCACAGTGCTTGCCCCTCTTACTGACTTATTGCGCAAGGATAAGAAGTGGCAGTGGACAGCCGAGTGTGAGCAAGCTTTTACTACTGTTAAGTCTCTGCTGTGCCACCACCCTATATTGCGTGCACCAGATTTTGACAAATCTTTTGTGCTGGCAGTTGATGCTAGCCGAGTAGGGGTAGGAGCAGTGTTGATGCAGCCGGATGAGGGCCAGGTTGAACATCCCATATCATACTTCTCAAAGAAGTTTAATAGAGCTCAGAAGAACTATTCCGTCATAGAGCAGGAGTTATTAGCGATTATCCTGGCCCTACAACACTTTGCTGTCTACCTGCCCCCTTTTGGCCCTGTGATCAAGATTTATTCAGACCATCATCCCCTGCAGTTTTTGAACAAGTTTAATTTAAGAACCAGCGTTTGACCCGCTGGAGTTTGCTTTTGCAAGAGTACAATTTAGAAGTTAGGCATATTAAAGGGACTGATAACGTAATTGCTGATTGTTTGTCCAGGGAGGGGTCAGGGTCATGATTCGAAAATTTTGATCCAGGGCTCAAAATTTTCCTTTGGGGAAGGGCGTGTTACGCTGTCCGCCTTTCCGTTCCCACGGGTGCAGCCGTTACAGCTGGGCTAGGGGATTATGCAGTATGTATCCGTGTCATTCGCGGAGTTTACATTAGCGAGTGTTACAAGTTCTTTTGTTTCTTTCGTTCCTGCCACTGAGGGCAATTTTATTTAATACCATGCTGAGAATGCATTTGATTATTTTGATTGTCGTGTGTGAGCTACCAGTATATTTAATGATGTTTTACTTGCATTTGAAGTACCAATTCATTGTAGTGAGAGAGAGGGGCACGAATATAAGTTCTTATTAATTAATTTGATTCATGCGTTCGCGCTTGGCTGAACACGAGCCTAGCAGCAGGCAGTCTCTTCCCAGCTAGCTTCCGTATCGTGCGTGTGTGCACACTCTCTCTCTCCCCAGTCATTTTTTTTCTGCCGAGCTGGCGTTTTCATTTAAGTTTATTTTTATTCTTTTGTTGCTGACTGAGGGAAGTAATTATTTTATTTTGTTTTTGTAACCGTGTTGTCTTTGGAGGGCCAGTTTGGCTCACCGTGGTCTTCTCGCTGCCTTTGTTAACGTTCCCCAACACACGTACATACACACACACACCCCTAACCCCTACACAGTTAATCCCATCTCTTTGCTCAAGGCTAGTGAGAACCATCGTGAGCTATTAACTGCGTTCCCCCCTTGGACACGGGTTAAGTAGAAGTCGTCACCACTGGAAGTAAGTGGGAGGTGTTCCTGTATACTGTCTCGGGCGGTATTACTTCCGGTAGTGACGATAGTAGGCTAGATCTATAGGTAGGCTGTTCCGTTTTATTACCAAAGTACAGAGTGTTGCGTTCTTAAATAAGTACTTTTCCGTTGCGCAGTTTTTCTCTAGTTTGCGGAGTGTCAGTGCCGGGGTCTGTGTTATTTTTGCAACGCAGTGGAGGCCGATCATCTAAGGCTGACTTGTTGTCTTTTTGTAATAGCCCCCCACTGGCGCCACCGTAACAACATATAAAAATAAAGTTATCCCTACGTCGATCATTACCACATGAACTACTACTTAGGACAGGAGCCTTATAGACTAGTATTCAGATTACAACCTATCTAACTTAGAAATTACAGTACCTCCAAACATATACATGAATACTAAATCTGTGGCATTACACATTTATACACTACAAGACTAAAGAACAGGGTACTTTCAGTGCTTCCTGACCGTAGATTACATTCCCAGGGAAGAGACACACTTCTATCATTTGAAACAGACTGGAGATGCTCTCAGGATGGCTCGTGACCGCGACAATTATGCCATTCATTTTGTTAGAGCCGCACACATAGTGCAAAACGAAATGCTCAGCATGAATTTTATGTTTTGACAATTCATTTTATCCTGACTGGCAAAAAGATGCTGTTCCAACATCACTACTGGCTCTGGTAAACACGATCTTGGATGGGGCCAACACTGAAGACCAAACTCTGCTAGGAAATGCATCTACCACAACTGCTGCCATAATAGGGTCACAGCTTCTGGTGTTCAATAGGGTTAAACATGCACAACCTGAGAAGTCACCAGGAACGGTAAGCCATTGAAGGGACCATGAAACTCCATTTCTTCTGTATGCGTTACTCAAAATTCATGCTGTTACACGCAACAAGGGGACTGACATGCTATTTAGTCTTGGGATGTGCATCTCATATGACAGGCTCCTTCAACCTTCGTCTGATATTGTCAATGGAATTTGTGAAAGTTCCATTATGGAGAATGTTGTATGCCCAACAAAGATGCGCCATGGTCTGTTCACAACAGCAGCTGTTGACAACATTGATCACTAGCCTAGTTCTGTCACAGCCAAAAATTCATTCCATGGTACTGCAATCTCCCTCATTCAACACCCATCACATGAATTTGCACGAACTGTGTGTAGTGTTTCCATTATTAACCAGTCCATTTCATCAAGCAGGTCAATTGCCCCTATTCCACAAGCCTACAGCAGTGTTCCACCAGCTACTCTGAAGACAAAACTATTTAAAGTACCGTCAGGCCAAGGACCTGTGCAACCCTCTGACCTTCAAACTCTGAAACTCACCAAAAATGAAGAAGATGAATGGCTTGATGCCGTAATGGGCACTCCGAAAATGCCACAGTTAGAAAAAAATGACTGGGTATCATGGTCTTCATGCCATGCTGACAAACAGCAAACAGACTTGCCTCTGCCAGTGATTAATGCTCTTTTGCCCCTATTTCTTGAAAGTGCACACTCTGTGGCCATGATACGCAATTCAATGGATGTGGTCAGAGCAGATGTTCAGCTTCTAAACCTAGGTCAAGTTCCAGTTCTTGTTGTTGATCAACCACTCTTTGCTATTGCCAAAGAAATTCAGTGGGCATGACCAGCAAGTCATGGAGAGGATCAGTTTGCCATAATGTCTGGAGGACTCCACACTGAAAGTGCTTTTTTGAGGTACTGGGAGAATGGCTTGAAGATAGTGGATGGACCAAAGCTCTAGTGCAAGCTTGTATTGCAAGTGCTGGGAATGCAGATCCCTTTATTCATGTCGGCCATGTAACCAAGACTCGCCATGGTCATTGTGTCACAGCAGCTAGCCTGAGCAGTCTACTATATCAAGCCTATGATGAATACTGGAAATCAGATGATCTACATGCACCCTTTGAAAACTGGTGCCAAGGGCAAGCAATAGACTGTGTCCATTTCGGCTACTGGCTAAAAATCCTCTCGTTGGAGAGTCTCATATTTATGTTTGTCAGGTCCTTGCATAAGGGCAATTTTCAGTTTTATGTGGAATCGCTAGCACACTCCTACAATGGATGCTTGCCATAGGTCACACTCACAGTGTATGTAAGGGACATGATGCTTCTCTCTTTTAAACACCCACCTATCCAGGAAGACTTCTGTGCTGGACGTTTTGTTGTACAGAACTAGCAAATTTTTAGCAATGGCAACTGACCAGTGTCATGAGCAGAAAAATCCAGCAATCAATGGATCTCGTGGAGAAGTAGGACTGAGAGAAAATCCTGCAGCACTGCATCGTTGGATGGTGGCAGGACTAGAGATTGCCAGAATCACAGCAGAGTTTGAGAAATCTTCTATGGTGGGGCAGTAGAAGGGTAATCTTGACAGTGGAAACCAACACCATGACCAGCAACTTTGCATACAAGAAGCCTTTGTAACAAAAGTACAATCACTTACAACAGTAATTCAGGAGATGAAGAACCAATATCTGGAGAAGTCATGATTTTCTGGTCCTTGACACCAAGGATGTCATGGATGAATCTGTCACTGAAACTTAGAAAAACTGAATACTTGGGAAAAACACAGTATAAGCGTTTTCTATACGAGGGGCTCATCCAGTGCACAAAGGCCATCACTGACACAGTTCTTAATAACAAGCTGACACTCTTCAGCTGCCCACCAGTGAAGACCCAATCCAAATACAAGATGCAACTGGAAGCACTCAAGAGTGATTGCAGTCTTTCCTCTCGTATATATACATCTTGTCAAACATGTGATGGGGACGTGGACTAGTTTTTTTAACCATGAAAATCAAGCAGCTCCACCATCCATATCACAAGGTGGCAAACTGAGACTTGGTACAAAAGCAGAGTTATTAAACAGCATGGTGTCAGTGGAGCCTCCATTACTGGGCACTCCTTTGGTTGATTGTGTATTGACTGATGGTGCTGCTGCAGTCTAGGTGCTGAATCCTAGCTCATCAACAACTTTTGAGGACTATGAAGATTATGTTTTTGTGCCCTATGTATCATCCCAATTGGCAAAAACAAAACGTCTTGACATCATTTAGGATGTATATAAGCCAAACAGCCTGAAAGTTACAACCCAACAGAAGAGATGAAAGGGTATGAGGAGAATGACTATGAATGACGATCGTCAGTTTGCTAGTTTGCCACGTACAGTCCAATGACTGATGATCGTTGAGGGCCTGTCAAAAACTGTCGAGCACTAAGCCTGTCCCTTCTATGACTTAAATGGTTCCTACTCAATGAGAACTAAGGGATGAGGTGGTGGGAAGGAAGATCCCACTCCTGCCCCAGGTCTGTGTGGGGACCCCTCCCCCAGCCACGTCTCCATCTTCGTCTGTCTGATTGGATACAGCCACCTGTCCCCTCCCACCCAAACTACTCACAAATATCACATCTTTATCTTATGAAAGGGGGTCTCATCCCTCCCTCACCTCCACCAGAAACTCTCCACCCCTCCTCCACCTCCCTCCACGCCCTCTTTATATCGTATGATGCAGCACTTTCCCTGCTATAATCCCTTTGTGTGTGTTTCCTCCCACCATAATACCCCCACACTACATCCTCTACATTAGGGGTGTCTCTTCCCCCCCGCCCCCACCAGAGACGCCAAACCCACCTCCACCTTCCTCCCTCCCAATCTTTTGTCCTGAATATGGCACAGTAATTTCCCTGCCATGATCAGCCTGTATCTGTGTACTCATCATTTTTTTTTTTTTGCCTATTTCTTTTCTTTTTTTTTCACTCTAATGCTAACCCTGCACTTAGTTTCATCAATGGAAACATATTTTACGTTGATCACACTGATTCTGACAAGATTCTTTAGTGAAAATTAGTTTTTTTGCTGAATTTTTTGTTTGAAAAAAATTGTTTTGCTTTGTTTTTCTTCTCATGCTGATTCCTTCACCTAGTTTCATCAACAGAAACATATTTTTCATTGATTTCATTGATTTTGATAAGATTCTCGAGCAAAATTAAGGTTTCCATTGATGTTTTCCTGTTTTCTCTCTTACCATGATGGGGGACTTTTATAATCTTCGATGGGTGGGTTTGTGGTAACTGTTAGTCCTAGGGGACTGAGGTTGACATATTCAGGTGTGTAAATTCAAGCTCTTCAAATTTGTAAGAAAAAAAAATTTACTTTGGTAAAAGTTGAAAAATCGACCCCAAACTGAGGCTGGGGTGAAACATTGCTTCAGAAAAATGCGATCTTTTGGAGTTAAACCTTCATATCTCTGCTAACACTTAACAAGAAAGTGTCATAGTACTCAACAATCCTTTGCCTCAGACTGTCCGTGAAGTGCATGTAGTCAAAGAGGGTGAGTGGGGAAACATGGCAACTTTTGTTGTTGTTTTTTTGCCTGTGTCCATATGCATGACTGAGGTGCAGTGCACAACTAAAGCTTATACTAGCCCTCCACAATAATAACACATCCAGAAGACCACAATCCACCACAAACACCATTTCCATGCAGGCTTTCAATAGTGTGGCGTGAGTGCTGCTGTGAGTCCGGTAACTATGAAAACGACCTTGAGGCAGGCTGGCTCAGCCCACCACCTACAGCCCTGTGAGCCTTCTTGCCTCACCACTGCTGCACCATCCCTCAACCAGCTCCTTACACTCCCCTCCCCCCACACAAGTATAGACTTATGGAATAGCCTGGACAAAGAGATCGTCCAGTCTAGAAACTTAAACGAGTTTAAAGTTAAATTCGACTTACTGAGAAACAGCGACGGAAACCCACGAGCATAGTACATTCTGTGTATATCACAATTAGGTATATTAGGTAAATACTTAAATATTTGGAACGACTTAGACAAAGAGGCGGTGCATGAGAAAAACATTCATGTGTGTAAAGGTAGACTTGATAAATGTGGATATGGAGACAGGACAACACGAGCATTGCTCAATTCCTGTATACTACAAATAGGTAAATACAAATAGGTAAATACAAGGAGATGTATGTTTGGCTTTCAGTGTCTCTCGATTATAGCACTGCTGTGCCACTAGAACTCTGGGTATTACAACTACTACAAATTACACTGTTACTACTACTGCTACTACTATTACTACCACTGCTACAACTACCGCTAATACTACTGCTACCACTACTACTACTACTACATAAAACCTAAGTATTAATACTGTGAACAAAATAGTTGTACCTCCACTATCCATAATCCACTGTATTTTCCACTATTACAATATTTTTTCCCTGTCATTTGTTCTTTTTCATCATAACAAATATGTACACACACGAAAACTTTTAATAAAAAATAAGGCACTGATTTCATCATGAAACAAGCTTTCTGCTTCCATTATTCACTTAAATATACACAGCACAGATGCAAGGCTTGCCCTACAATGCTTCCTCTTCCCTTCCTCCTCCACCTCCTCCCTTTCTCCACTCCACTATACTTTCCACTATAACAGTTTTTTTCCCCCTGTGATTTGTACTTTTTCATCATAACAAACATAAAAAAAAAAAAATCAGTAAAATATAAGGCACTGATTTCATCATGAAACAACCTTTCTGCTTCCATTATTCACATAAATATATACAGCACAGATGTGAGACTTGCCCCACCGTGCTTCCTTCTCCCTCCCTCTTCTACCTCCTTCCTTTCTCCACTCCCTACCACCTCTTCCATCTCCTCATCCATGCCAATATCCCCCTCTCCAGGATCGTTAATACCCTCTGAACCATTCCCATCATCAGAAATAGCAGATAAACATACAGGGAGAAATTATGGCCTCACAGTGGAGGACTTACGTGATCTACCTTCCTCATGCGACACGTAAATATTGACACTCATTATGGCAGTCGCTTTCCTCAGAGGAAGTCACATCCTCCACTCACAATTGGTGATAATGTCTCCTTGAGTTCTCTCCCTATCACACTATCATTAAGGCCTTTTCTATTCTGGCCTTTGGATTTCACTGGTGTTGAAGTCAGTGGCTGCGGGCGCTCCGCCAAGGATCCGGACACAGGGACAATTTTTAGCTAGGTATATCCATTATGGAGGTATGCAGGTAACTGGAGCATGACTGGGCTGTGTGCATGAGGGTTGCCAGTGGCTGCAAGTGTGAAAATAACCCCCAGAAGTATTCAACTAATGCCACAAAACACTAGATCAAGTATGAGTGCCACCTGGATGTCCCCTAGTTGTCAAGTATTCATGCCACGCGGATGTGATGGGCTAAGTTTGGTCCAAGGACCTGCAACACACTCCCAGTGTTTCATGCTTTCAATGGATATTATATAACATCTGCCATTTGTGGAAGAGACAAGAAAACTGCCTGAGACACTTGGAATACCTATCCAGAAGTTACTGAAGCTTTTGCTGAACTCTTAGGGCCGTACAATAAAAACTAAATGCCAGTATTGATGCAAGTGAGCATCTGATGTTCCTGTTTTTCATACCATAAATAAATCTGCTGTTCATGCCAGGCGTTCGTCACCTGGTTATGGCGTAAAATAGTATTGGAATATCAGAGGAGGATAAACGCCACAAGAGACCACCCTTTCATATAACAAATTTAAATATTCATAAATATGATAACCGGTATACCATTTATAAAAACTGAATAATTCAGGAATCAAATTTTCCCTAGCAGGCTAAAATATATGAGAAACACAAGGTTGTTCAAAAGATTTTACAAGACTAAACGCTTCCGTAATGAATACGAGTAAACGAAAACTATGGTGGCATCGTGGCGCATAATATTTGAGTTAGGATATTAAATTATGCTTCCAAGTTTATTTCAGACTACCTGTGTACTTTCTGAATAGATTTTTGAAATGGCAACTTTTTGAAAGTTTGTGTGTTAGCCAGCTCAGTGCTTTAGTTAGCACATTTGAGGGCAAGCCAGTAAGCTTTTGCCTCTAGTCCAACATCACTGTGACACTTCTTGCATATGAAAAGTCATGAATAAATGACGTGTAAGAAGTGCATATACAATATTATATTACACAGCAGAAATTACACATATCAGAGTTTGGTCAGCATTGGTAAATGGTTAGTTTGGTTTGTATTCACCTGTTTTAGTGTTCTCTTACAGTTAAGTTTCAGAAATTGATAATAAAACAGACAGAAATTTTTCAACAGTACCGACAGGTATGTGCAATCACTTAAGTTCATTCTTAAACAGTGTGATTCGTTTTTGCACCAAAATAAATTGATAAGCTGATGTAGTTAAGATAGTTGGGTAAGGTTACCAGATACCGGTATGAGTGAATTTGTTGGTTAGGATGCTGGCTGAAATATTACCTGTTTCAATCAAGCACTCAGATTTGAGCACAGGTGTGTAGGCTTTAAAGCAAAACATGTTAGTAATGCAGATTTTTTCATGCGAATTAAAAAAAAAAAAAAAAGGCATCTTCCTATCCCAAGGGCTGTTCTTACTTACAAATAGCTACAGGCCTAAGAAAATGGGCTGTTCCATGCATAAATAATATAAAAACTAGTTACAGTAAATGGATGGAAATGACAGTTATTGTAATGGAGGAGTAGATAGGTGTTGAAAAGTCATGGAATGTTGGTTAGGGTGGAAGGGTTATACAAAAGCATGAAAGGTGCAGTTAAGCAATGACACAAACAGGAAGTAATGAGATTAATATTTAGTGAAGGAGACAAACGTCAAGCATATGACCAGAGTAGGAGAAAGCTAGGAAAACAGAACAGTAAACAGTCTGAGAATATATAAAACAGAACTGGATGAAAGTACTATAGAAATGGAATGATTTATGGGAAACAAAAAGGAAAGCATGTCTAGCAGACTGGGACTGAAATAATTAGCTACTGTATATACCATGTAACTTAGGAAATAATTGCATACTGCTTGAAGGGAAAGTTAATGCTAAAGAATGTGAATCTCAGAGTAGTATAATTACTGAGCTAAACTGGAAATTTACTAGTAATACCTCAAACAGGGAAGGTGACAATAATGTGGGGAAGAAACTATAGCTAGATTTATAGAAAGTGAAAGAATAACTGTTACAGTACAAACATCTTATAACCTATATTTTCCAATATGGACTGCTGGTCATGGCTAGATAACAGGTGTGGAAAGAAGCAGCTGAAACAGAAAGGAGTGTTACTGCATCCCTCTTGTGTTGGTGTTGCAATGAATGTCACCATTCAACCAGCTTTGTAAAGAAGTAAATTAGTTTCCATGCTAAAAATATTACTCCAGTACCTTGTATTTACATTTTGCAATATAAAGTTAGGAACACATGATGTACTGCTGCATGAGTGAAAGTGCACATAACCTGGATAAACTGCTGTATAATTCATGACTGGTGAGCTGGCCAGGAACAACATGGAAATCTATGAGGAATGCAATAATACATTCACTTTGCTCGTATGAAATCAAGTCTGGATAATCTCAATAATTATTTTCATGCAAAATAACTGCAAAAGGAGGATGAATCATAATTCAGTCTAGGCTATACAGTACACTGTAGCTTTCTTGTAAATGCATCCTCTTTATGCATTCTACCATCATGTGATACCAAATCTAGTGCAAATATACTTATTTCGTTCATAAAAATAACAGTTTAGAATGGGTTAGCGAAGTGTCTGGTTCATTAAACAGAAGGAACATTCAGAATTTGCGCGCTTTTAGTGCTCATGCAGTGCATTCTCGCCTAATCTAGCGACTGTTGTGGCATTCAAACGCCAGAAATGGGTTTCGCCGAGACTGACGGTCCAGATTTTTTTATAATAAGGATGACTGACGGTCAGGAACGTCTGACGACTGAACGTCGCCGTTGGACCGCCTAAACTCTGGGTTTTTATAGTACGGCCCTTAGAGATACCAAAAGATGTGAGCGAGCATTCACTGTCGCACTTATAGCATTTTGTGGTGCTTATGTATGACATGACCAGAGCTGCTATGGAAGTAAATGAAACAAGGAAGCAACTTTTCTCCCAGAAGTCAAGAAGCTTAGAAAACATACTCCCAATACAGGAGTCTTTGAAACAGCACATTAACCCCTAAAATACTATGACTAACGATCTTCAGTTTTGCTAATTTGCCACATAGAGTCGAATGATTGACGATCATAGAAGGTCTATCAAAAACTGCCTAGCACTAAGCCAGCCCTTTTTATGATGTACAGGATTCCTACCCAATCACAACTATAGTCGTTCTATTTTATGAAGGCAGTTTGGGTGGGACGCTCTGGGACCTCACTCTGTTAGCTCTGTTGCCACATCGTCGCCACACACGTGCTCTCTCTCTCTCTCTCTCTCTCTCTCTCTCTCTCTCTCTCTCATATTTATGTTTACTACTAATTGTATTTTCTTTATTTTTTCTCTTGTTTTCGACTTTTTTTCCACACCACCCCTGAGGTAAAAGTCTATAGGTGCGTTTTTTTTTATATAGCTTCCATGGCGGGAGACTGACCGAGTATGACCCGCTCACGCAGGGCTGTCCCTCGTGTCACCACCTGACACCGTCGCGAAAGCAACGTTGACAAGTCTTATGAGATTTATACTATACTTTAGCTTTTTTATTGAATTACATCTATACAGAGTGTTTAAAATTCACTTATAAGTAGTTACTAGCTTAAAATAGGAGTATGAGAGAGACAGAGAGGTGAGCACAAATAATTACACGTGTGTCGGCGGCGATGTGACAACAGAGCTAACAGTGTGAAGTCCCAGAGCGTCCCACCCAAACTGCCTTCATAAAATAGAACGACTGTAGGGATGAGATGGTAGGATGGAAGATGCCACCCCCTCACCAGGTCTGTGGAGGTACCTCCCCAGCCACTTCTCCACCTCCATCGGGCTGATTGGATATAGCCAGCTCTCTCCCCTCCCACCCAAATTACTAACCAATACCACATCTACATCGTATGGGGGTCTCATCCTCCCTCACCCCCACCAGAGAACTCCCACCCCTCCTCCATCTCCCTCCACACCCCCTTTCATATCGAATGACTCAGCAATTTCCCTGCTGTGATCACTTTCTGTGTTTCCTCCCACTATAATACCCCTACACCACCTCCCCCACATTTGGGGAATGTCTCATCCCCACTCACCCCCACCATAAACCCCCCACCTCTTCTCCACCTCCCTCCACCCCCCCTTTATATCAAATGCTATGGCAATTTCCCTGCTATGATCCTTTTTGTGTGTATTTCCTCCCACCATAATACCCCCCACACCACCTCCCCTGCAACAGGGGTGTCTCATCTCCCCTCACCCCCACCAGAGACCACCCACCCCTCCTCCACCTCCTTACAGCTCTCCCTTTATATTGAATAACATGGCAATTACCCTGCCATGATCAGCCTGTGTCTGTGTACTCAATATTTTTTTGTGTGTGTGTTTTTTTTTTAGGTGTGTAAATTCAAGCTCTTCAAATCTGTAAGAAAATTTTTTACCTTGGTAAAAGATGAAAAATCGACCCCGAATTGCAGCAAGGGTGTAACATTGCTTCAGAGAAATGAGATCTTTAGGGGTTAAGCGTGCCACATAACAGAGTCGTCACTGAACGACTGGTACTACAACTAGTCACACCTCACATTCCCCGAGCCCAGTCACAACATGGGTTTAGGCCACTACACTCCACAAACACCCTTCTTACAGACCTTACACAGAGAGTTTTCGATGGCATGAATTCAGCTAGGCCACCACACAGAACACTCCTAATCACACTAGACATTAGCAAAGCTTTTGATGCCATCCCTCGCCACAACCTCACAAACAAAATACTCAACACAAACATGCACAATAACACAAAAAGATGGCTGGCAAACTACTTAGCAGGCAGATGTGCACACGTAACATTTGTCGGTCAGTCTTCTAACATCAGAAACTTCACAAACGGCGTCCCCCAAGGATCTGTTTTGTCCCCTACACTCTTTAACCTATACATGAACGACGTACCCACACCCCACACACCACAGATACACATAGCTTCCTATGCAGATGAATTATAACACTTAACATGTACACATCAAAACGCAAACACATCATTCAACCTTACCTCAACACACTACACGAATGGTTCACCACAAACAGGCTCAATATAGCCCCAGCCAAATCTACAGTGACTCTTCTCACAAACTGAACAGCAGAACACAGTCACATCCCACACCTCACCATAAACAACACTCCCCTACCACACACACACACACACACACACACACACACACACACACACACACACACACACACACAAAATCCTTGGTGTAACATACAATACATCAATGTCATATAAACAACACATCACAAACATTAAAAATAAAATAACATCAAGACTCAGTGCTTTGAGGTCACTTCCCCATACAACATTCGGACACAACAAAGAAACCACCACAAAAGTATACAAACAATACATACGTTCAGTGATGAATTATCCAAGCCCTGCCTGGGCTTCTAACCTCACCAAAACACACTACAACACTCTGCAGACCATACAGAACAAGGCCCTAAAAATAATCACAGGCTGCACAGCTACTACACCCACAGACCACCTACATCAAGAAACCAAAGTCCTCAAAGTCAAGGATCCTCATTCGTCAGCCTGTCTCTCCATGTGACTCCACAGGCTCCTCTTAAATAACTCATTTCCACTGCTCTCACTCTTGACTTGTGTCCTTCCAACAACGTCCAAGCTTCACTTCCGTACGTTAGAGTTGGTATCACAATACTGTCGTGTAGTAGCTTTTTCACTTCCATGCTCACTTCCCTGTTTCTTATCACTGCTTTCAAAGAACCAGCAACCTTTCTTCCCTGCTGTACCCTTTCAAGCACTTCACCCTCCAAACCTCCATCCTTACTCATCACACTACCCAAGTACTTAAACGTACTCACATTTTCCAATTCCTCACCATCCAACCTCGCTGTACATTCACTGACTTCACCTCACTCAAAGACAATCACTTTACTCTTCCCTACATTCACCTTTAGATTCCGTTTCTTACACACTCTCCCAAACTCATCCACCAAGCCTTGCAGCTCCCCTTCGTCTTCATTCAACAACACAGTATCATCTGCAAACAACAGTACAGGGAGTTTCCAAACACTATCCTCTCTCACTAGGGCCACTCCAAAATCCACTACCCTACCTTGTACCTCTTTTATTACCCCATCCATGTACAGATTGAACAACCATGGAGACATGACACATCCCTGTTTCAACCCAACCTTCAAAGAGAAAAATTCACTTAGTTCACTATCCACACACACTGCAGCCTTAGCACCATCTTACATACTCTTCACAGCATTCAACAACTTCCCATCTACTCCATATATTCTTAACACTTTCCACAATCCTTGTCTGTCCACCCTGTCATATGCTTTCTCCAAATCCATGAAAGCCGCATACAACTTCTTTCCCTTCTCTAGAAACTTTTCCATAAAGATCTAAGAATGAATATCTGATCTACACAACCTCTTCCCTTCCTAAAGCCTCCCTGTTCTTCTCCAACTAATTTCTCTGTTCTTTCTCTAACTCTGTCAATAAGTATCCTACCATACACTTTTCCTATTATACTGAGAAGACAAATGCCCCTATGATTACCACACACTTCTTTTTCCCCTTTTCCTTTGTACAAGGGAATAATTATACCTGACTTCCAATCCTCCGGGACTCTACCTCCCTCCCAGGCCAATCTGCACATCTTCCACATCCATTCTACTAGTATCTCTCCCTCATGCTTCAGCATTTCACCACACACTCCATCAATTCCTGGGGCTTTCCCCGATTTAACTTTCTTCATTGCTTCCACAACTTCTATCCTACTGATTTCTTCCTGTCTTCTCACCTCCCTCCTTCTCCCAGCCATTCCCCAGCCACTTATACTCGCATTACTTCCATCCTCTATGTTCAACAATTCCTTAACGTGTTCTCTCCATCTGCTCACTTTTTCTCCCTTCTCCACTAGTAATCTACCATTTTTATCTTTCACTCTCCTGCTAACTTCACTTCCACCCTGTCTTACTCTTTTCACCTCTTTCCAGAACATTTTGTTACAGTCCCTCCACTTTACACTCAAATTTCTTCCAAATTCCTCATCCACTCTCTTTTTACTCTCTCTTACTAATCTTTTCACCTCTCTCTTTATTTCTACATATAACTCTCTCTGCCGCCCCTCAACTTCTTCAACGCCCCTATTTCTCATCCATTCATTGTATGCTTTCTTCTTTTGTGCCACAGCCTGTTTCACCTCTTCAGTACACAACCCTCCGTCTTCTCTTCCTTCCACACACCACATCACATGCTGCACGTATTTCTTTTGTAAATATCCTACACACACCTTCCACGTCTCCCATCTGCTCCAATTCATATTTGCCCAATCGTTCCTCCACTTCACTCTTATACTCTGCCTTTTTCTCATCCTCTTGTAACGTTTCCACTCTCCTTGCAACTACTCCTTCCTCTCGTCTTTCTCTTCTTCTATTCCTCCATCTTACTTGAATTCCAATTCTGGCCACCACCAATGAGTGGTCAGAAAGTCCACTCCCCCAACCTATATAAACTCTTGCATCCATTACACATCTTCGCATTCTTTCATCCACACACACAAAATCAACCATTGCCTTCCTTTCATTCAGTTCACCACCCACCCTTCTCATCACTCGCCATGTATACCTGTGGATTATTTTATGCCTGAGGAGGATATTGGCTATCACCAACCCCCTCCCAGCACAAATGTCCACTAACGCACTCCCATTCTCATCTATCTCAGCAGGCACACCCCACTCACCAACTATTCCATCCACCTTCACATTCCCAACTTTACTATTCATATCACCAATCAAAAACACTCTCTCATTCCTTCCAAACTTTTCCATGCACACTTCTACATTTGTCCAGAACTCTTCTCTCACTCTTCTAGCACGATCTTGCGTTGGCGCATACACACACAGCTAAAATCATTTTCAGGAGTGCAAGGAAGAAACTGATTAAAAAAAAAAAAGATATGCCCACCAGGATCCTTGGCTCATGCCCGGTGTCAGACCACCGGGCAATGTTTGATGATTTCCCTCAACTACGGACACTGGCTGTCCATTGGTTTGCATATCAAAGTTGCCACAAAGTGTTCGATGACGGGCTTTAAGATAATATAATTGATTTGACTTTATTTGTGTATCGCTTACCGGCATCACTATCGATTGTCAGGATGTTTACCGTGTGCGATATAGCTGCGAGATGAGCACGGCGATGATTACAACACATATCTCGCAACGGTTTTATATCCTTTTATCTTTTCCAAGAAAATTCATTACAATCATTAAATAGGACATGTTTTCTAATGTGGTGCAAATGAATACAGGGACGGCATGGTAATCAATTATTAGGGTTTGTTTTTGCCGAACATATATTTGTCACTAATGTTAATAATGTTTCAACTCTACTAGCCTATATCTCATCATTGGTAAGCATAGAACAAAATCATAATAACTTACAGCAAGTTTATTTCCTGACATAATATTCATTCTTCATAACGTTATATAAAATTATTCTCTCCCAAATAACGTGTGATCTATATATGACAAATAAATAATACTCCTGTTTTATTCGGAAAACTGTCCAAACGAATATGATATTTTACCATAACAACATCATTGGATGCAATTATTAACTCAAAATAAATCTGCCACTTTAATTACACTCACAATTTGGGCCAATATTGTTAATGTTTGGGAACCCAACGAGGAAAGGATGCCACAGCAACTGTTGCATCACATGATGAGAGAGTGGGAAGTTCTCTTGAGAAATCCTCACATAATTCACCATCATGTAGCGTCACTACCTGACCGCCTTCATGAGGTGACTGCCAGCAATGGTCTCTGGACAAAATTTGAGTGTAATTAAAGTGGCAGATTTTTTTTATTTTTTTATTAATAGTTTCATCCCATGATGTGTTGTTGTTATAATCTTGTATCCGTTTGGACAGCTTTCCGAATAAGACAGAAGTATTATTTATTTGTCATATATAGATCACACACTGTTTTGGAGAGAACATTATTTTATGATGTTATGGGGAATGAATATTTTGACAGGAAATAAACTTGCTGTACAGTATTATGATTTTGTTCTATGCCTACCGATGATAAGATATAGAAGAGTTCATTAGTGACAATATATGTTATGCAAAAATAAACCCTCGTATTTGTTTACCAAGCCGTCTCTGTATTCATTTTCACCACATTAGAAAACATATTCTGTTTCATGATTGCGATGAATTTTCTTGGAAAAGATGAAAGGAGATAAAACCGTTGTGAGATGTGTGTCGGAATCAGCGCCGTTCCCATCTCGCTGCTATGTCGCACACAGTAAACATCCTGGCAATCGATAGTGAATGCAGGTATGAGACACAAATAAACTAAGCAGCTTATCAAAGCAACCATATGATCATAAAGCCCGTCATCGAACACTTTGTGGCAACTTTGATGGGCAAACCAGCGGACAGCCAGAGTCTGAACTTGAGGGAAATCACCAGACATTTCCCGGTGGTTTGGCGCCGGCCATGAGCCAAGGACCCTGCCTTCCTCAAAAAGTTGCCTCTTTAACCAAAATGTTTTTCTGCGCTCTCCATTTTTTTTTTTTTTTTTTTTTTTACAATTGCAACAAATCATATGCTATACCGAGCAATTTTTTTTTCTTTGCAACTGCGTTTCACATGGTCATATCGCACTCAAGCGCTGCCGGCCACCTACTGACTGCTGGTTGACTTTACTGCCTGACCAGCTACTCAGCAGTGTGAACAACATGACAGTCATGCCTGACAGACTGTGCCCAACAGGCGAGAGTGTGGATGGGGCTTAACTTACATGCGGGGACTGACTAACGTCAAGCACTATAATTATGTGTTCAAATGAAGGAACAACCTCACGGCTGCCAATGTTAATTGACGCTAGTTACCCATTTGGTAACCTCTTCATTCCACTGTCTTCATCGTTGTCTCTTTCCTACCATCTCCTCCAAACACTGTTGGGGAGGGATCGGTCTTGGTTAGGTGCCGCAAATTATAATTGAATATTTGGTTACCTAGTTCCTATTTGATGTTACAGAACGATGTCTTACGCACCTCATGGATGTGAATATAATTAAGTGGAGCTGGCTACGAAGAATTTTAACCCTAGATAGGTAATGTGGGGTCTCAGAGACCCCAGTCCCCGAAATTTAATTTTAAAAAATATGAGCATAAGGTCTACAGATCTGTCCCTCTCATTACCTTCCTGCCTAGTGATGCTCTTCATGGGGATTATGGGGTCATAGTTGTACCTGGCTCTGATTTTGCTCTATAGAGCTATTGTTAGACCCAAGATTACCTATAATGTGACCTCAGTTGAGCCCTCTTGTGATTTTTTTATTTCAATTTGCTGTCTTTCTCCTTTTGTATACAGAAGGTCCCAACATCGGTCTACTGCAGACCACCCAAGGAATTATGATATTACTTTTCAATTTTGAAAGATTTAATTTTAAAATTTTTATACCTAAAGTTAACCATTTTTTTTATAAACTTAAAAAAAATATATATATTTTTTCGATTAAACTTTATTTTCTCAGGTCCTATTTACAGATAATGGGTTGAGTTATTTGTATATTGAAGCAATTTGAAATATCTCAAACGGAAGTATTTTTTTTTTATTTTTTTATGCGTGGGGTCTGTCAGACGCCACGTTACCTAATATAGTAACAAAATCAAGATTATCTTACAAGGGTTAAGGAAACCATGTCATAATAAGTGAATGTTGCTGATTATCTTACTATAATGTGTTTCTAATGCAATGCATTTATATTTAGAATGAGCCCCGTAAGGTGGTATTGTCTGCGGAGACGTCGGCGATACTTCAAGGGTTTTCGCGCCCCTTCGGTCCCGAATCAACCCTTTTCAGCTCTTCAACTGTCCCTCGTTTCTTTCTTTTTTTCCTCGTGCTTGCTGTCCTTCCTCTCTATTTCCTTCTTCCACGTACTACAATGTCTTAGTGGTTTCTTACAGTCTTCCCTCTTTCTATTTTCAATATAACATATTTGGTGAAATATAAAAGATAATAAGACAACAATTAGTTTTGCATTAAGTTTCTGTCTATGCATATTGACAGATATGATGTGTCATAAAGCATAATAACTCTTGAAACTAATGAAATGTAATACCAATATTACATCTGTTAACCCTTTCACCACGATGTCGCCTTTCATCTCATTTTATTCCTCCCAGTAGGCTACCAGACGATTTTCTTCAAGAGGGACGTCTGGTAGTGAAAAGGAGTCAGAAACAATAAGTCCTTCATGTTCGGTATGTCAGTTTTATCTTTGTTTAAATCTTGATACTGCACCATGATTTTCCACGACAAATCTCTCGTAGCGAAGGGGTTAGAAGGGATTGCTGGTTCTTTTCGTCAGAGGTCAACATCTTTTAATCTGATTCACTAGACTTCGTTTCCACTGTTTCGAATATTATGAACAAACGAAACTACCAGCTGACATGCTCTTCTGGGCTATATTGCCAGTTACGTTTTACAGATTGCTGATGCTTATTACTCTATTATACTCCACGTTCGATCATTAAATACTGTAGTATTCTCTACACATTCTCTTGTGTCACTTATTAGTTATTAACTTTGATTTACGTATAATATGATGAGAATATTTGCTTCACCACCACTCAAAAGTTCAGCCAATCATGTTCCGCCATACACAGGCTCTAGGTTCTGAGTCATTCATCCATAATGATACGTGGATATACTATAGGGAACTGCCAGATGTCTCTATATACCCCAATACTTTTTCGCACTTCCTACTTGCTCGACTGGACAAGAAAAGCTTAAAAGAAAGACTGTTCGGGAGCTGGTAGTTTCATTTATTCATAATATTCGAAGCAGTGGAAACGAAGTCTAGTGAATCAGATTAATAGATGTTGACTTCTAACGATTGAACCTGCAGTGCTTTCTTTAACGAATGTATTATTGGTATTACATTTCATCAGTTTCAAGGGTTATTATGCTGTGTGACATGATATCTGTTAATATGCATAGGCAGTAAATTAATACTGAACTGTTTGTTGTCTTACTACCTTTTATATTTCACCAAATATATTATATTAAAATAAGAAGAGAGAAGACTGTATTAAACCAGTAAGACCTTGTAGCGCAAGGGAGAAGGAAATACAGGGGGATAGTAAGCACGAGGAAAAAACTAAAGAAACGAGGGACAGTTGAAGAGCTGAAAAGGATTGATTAGGGACCAAAGGGGTGCCAAAACACTTTAAGTATCCCCCACGTCTCTGCAGACAATACCCCCTCACGGGGCTCATTCTCAGTAGAAATGTATTGCATTAGAAACGTAAAAATATAGTAAGATAATCACCAACATTCATATATTATGAGAAGGGATGGTTACCTTAAAATTCTTCCTAGCAGCTCCACTCAATTACTTTCACGTCCATGAGGTTCATAAGACATCGTTTTGTAACATCAAACAGGAACTAGTTAACCAAATATTCACTTTTAATTTGCAGCACCTAGCCAACACCTATCCCACCCCCACAGTGTTTGGTGGAGATGGTAGGAAAGAGACAACGAAGAAGACAGTGGAATGAAGAGGTTACCAAATGGGCAACTAGTGTCATTTAACACTGGCAGCTGTGGGATTCGTCCCTCATTTTAATACATAATTATGTTGCTTGACGTTAGTCAGCCGTGAGATGTAGGCTAAGTTGTTAAGCACCGTCCACACTCTCGCCTATATGGCAGTAGCTGGTGGACTGTGCCCTTATAGAGCACAGTCTGTCAGGCACGACTGTGGTGTGGTCCAAACGGCTGAGTAGCTGGTCAGGAAGTAAAGTCGACCAGTAGTCAGTAGCGATTGAGTGCGATATGATCATACGCAACGCAGTTGAAAAGAAAAAGAAATAACTCAGTATAGTATATAAATTGTTGCATTTGTAAAAAAAAAAACAATGAAGAGTGCAGAAAAACAATATGGTTAAAGAGGCAACTTTTTGAGGATAGCAGGGTCCTTGGCTCATGGCCGGCGTCAGACCACCGGTAAATGTTTGATGATTTCCCTCAACTACGGACACTGGCTGTCCATTGGTTTGCATATCAAAGTTGCCACAAAGTGTTCGATGACGGGCTTTTAAGATAATATAATTTCTTTGACTTTATTTGTGTATCGCTTACTGGCATCACTATCGATTGTCAGGATGTTTACTGTGTGCGATATAGCTGCGAGATGAGCACGGCGCTGATTCCAACACGTATCTCACAACGGTTTTATATCCTTTTATCTTTTCCAAGAAAATTCATCGCAATCATTAAATAGGACATGTTTTCTAATGTGGTGCAAATGAATACAGGGACGGCATGGTAATCAATTATTAGGGTTTGTTTTTGCCGAACATATATTTGTCACTAATGTTAATAATGTTTCAACTCTACTAGCCTATATCTCATCATTGGTAAGCATAGAACAAAATCATAATAATTTACAGCAAGTTTATTTTCTGACATAGTATTCATTTCTCATAACATTATAAAAAATTGTTCTCTCCCAAATAACGTGTGATCTGTATATGACAAATATATAATACTCCTGTTTTATTCGGAAAACTGTCCAAACGAATATGATATTTTACCATAACATCATTGGATGAAATTATTAACTCAAAATAAATCAGCCACGTTAATTACACTCACAATTTGGGCCAATATTGTTAATGTTGGGAACCCAACGAGGAAAGGATGCCACAGCAACTGTTGCATCACATGATGAGAGAGTGGGAAGTTCTCTGGTGAAATCCTCACATAATTCACCATCATGTAGCGTCACTACCTGACCGCCTTCATGAGGTGACTGCCAGCAATGGTCTCTGGACAAAATCTGAGTGTAATTAAAGTGGCAGATTTTTTTATTTTTTTATTAATAGTTTCATCCCATGATGTGTTGTTGTTATAATCTTATATTCGTTTGGACAGCTTTGTCACGAATCAATTCGCGACATTTCCCTTTTGTGAGAAGCCACGAACTATTAGTGGAAAACTCACTGCGTATCGCTCAGCTAACCGTTTCTCCCTCCATTTCGGGGTACACTTTTCAAAACATTCGTCACTGTTTTCAAAAGTGACCGATTTAATGCACGTCACTAAGTGCTGTACTGAGCGATACTATTGTGTTCTTTATTGTTCGCCCCTGCTTGCACTTGATCGTTAAAAATGCGGCCGAGTGCTCCGCTTTTGTTCCCACGACTTACTCAGTCCAGTTGTTGCTGCGACGGAGAGAGGTTCTGTGTCAGCAGTGTGAGGTCAGCTAGTACCCAAACTCCACAGTTCTTCAGTACTTCCATCCTAGTTCAGCTTGGGTGATACGCAGCATTCATCGACTATAGTATTTCCTTCTTGTATTTCCCTAGTTATAAGAGTTTAATTAAGGTGTTTTTCCTACGCGTAAGTATTTAGCTTTTGTGCGAGTGAGTGAGTGCGTCTCATTGATTCGATTTGAATTGTAACGTTAAATTTATTTTTTGTAATTAATAAATTTAACAGTTTTTTTTCCTTGAGCTTAATGTAAAGTAAAATCTTGTTTCATTTCTCCATAATTAAGCTTATTTTCCATATAGCTCCTAGCTTGCATAAACGTTTGCTTTCATAACTGGTACTTAGACCAGTCTTGTGGTATTAACTTAAAATCCGTTGTGCCAGATAGGAGTTAATGCATCAGCAAGAACCTGATGTTATTATTATTAGTATTAGTTATTTATTGTCAGGGGTGATGTAACTTTCTCCAGAGGCTAACAGTACAGTAATTCAGCAATTGTGAGTAATTAGTCTCTGCTGTGTACTGTTGAGAAAGTTTGTAAATTCTCATTCTGAGAGAATCGTGCGAAGCAGGCCAGCGTAAAGTAATCGTTGTTTGATTTAGTAAGATAATCATTGTCCCTGCTCTTCAATATTATTGAATATTATTATCAATTTAAATAACATTTAACCATTTATTTAAAAAAACACAGTGATATTATAAAAACCCCGTGACAATTGGCGACCTCATTCCAGGATATTAACTCCTAGCTATAAAGCTATTCACGAGATAGTGCTCACTCATTCATATTTAGGTATTTATCATTAAAGTTTATAGACGCAAGTTTACTGGTGTTTACCGTTAATTTAGCAAGTGAATTTTGCTTTATCAATCCATAGAGTACTTAACTCTGGTTTATTTTGGTAACGCCAGACGATTTTATTCGCTCCTGGGAAGTCGCCGTACCCATTGTGTTTATTATTGAGTCTTCCCAGTCATTTACATTTTTGATTTATTCTTTGCCAGTTAACTAGATAAGACTGGTCACCACTAGCTTGTGTCTGTATTCTTTACTTGTGTTTATTAGTATTCGTCGCTAAGCAGTCAGTACTCAGTTTCGGTTTGCTTAATAAATTAGCACTATGGCTACCACCATATTTTTACAGGAAGCCAAAGATATGGGTCTTTCGGACCCAACCGAAATGTAAGAGTATATACTCTCACGGCATAATCAGGAGCAGCAGCTGAGAATGATGCCCGTGAAGAAGCGTAGATTCAGCAGCGATCTGGCGAGAACAGCGTGAGGAACGTGAAAGAGAGCGTGCATATGAACAAGAGCAGCGTGAGAAAGAGCGCGAATACGAGCGTGAACAACATGAACGCGAGCGGGAACAACGGGAATACGAGCGGGAACAACGAGAACACGAACGTGCCGAACGTGAGGCACGCGAAAAACATGAACTTGAAGTGCTGAAGCTCAAGCGAGATTCCTTGGCTTCAGACACTTCTGCTGCAGTTGGTCCAAGCTCCACGAGCGTTCTTCCTGCACATGTCCTGGCGACCCCACGCATCAAGCTTCCTTCATACAAGGAAAGCGAGCGAATCGAGCCGTACATAGCTCGTTTTGAGGACATGGCAGACTTATATCAACTGGATGAGGCAGCTAAGCGGCTTCAGTTTCTTAGCCTATTTGAGGGCCCTGCCCTCGATATTCTCCACAGAATTCGTGGAGACAATCTCACATATGAGATGATGAAAGCTGCACTCATTAAGGCGTATGGTCTCACAGTAGACGACGCCAAAGTTCAGTTCATGCGAGCTCGTCTCCAAGACAAGGAGACAGCTGTTCAGTTCCTTGATCGTCTCACAGCTTACTTAAATGAGTGGATGGAGAAAGATGAAACTCCTTCCACGCGTGAGGGGATAATTGACCTTATGCTGCGTACACAGCTAGAGAGGTCGTGGCCTGCTGAGCTCATAGCGCAGCTTAAGATCTGCCAGGTGAAAGATGCCAGCCAAATGGCAGAGAAGGCTGACGCATTCTTTACTGCATACGGGTATCAAGCTCGTAAGCAAAACACCTGGAGCAGAAAAGATACTGCCAAGTCTGGGAAGCCGTCTCAGACTGAATCCCAGCACGAAGGCCGTTCTCAGAGTAATGGTCAAGGTCCAAGCAAACCACAGAAGGACCAGGGGCAGAACACTCAGAAACCTGAGTGGAAGCGGTATAACAAGCACCCCAACCAGCAGCAGTTTCCCAAGCATCAGCAGCAATACAAGGACAAGCCACGTAACCCTCAGTCAGGTCAATTAGTGTATCGGAGGCAGGAGGCAAATGCAGCCTTCATTCCACAAGTACCCGGTGGTGCCATCTCTACCAGTACAGGTACTTCCCAACACTTCACAAGTCCCCCTCCGACCATGAACTCTCCTCAGACACCTAGTTCCCAGGGCGCCACGTTTGCTGCATCGGTTGTTCCGCAGTCTCATGAATGACTGGCTGCTACCTCCTCAGACCCTTCCACCAGCAACACTGCCTTTCTTGTTCAGCCAGGGTCTGTGGGAGGTGTTTCTGTAAATGTCCTGAGGGACAATGGTTCCTCAGGTTGCTCTGTTAAGCAGAGTTTAGTTCGGCCTGATGAGTATACAGGCCGACAGATCCAAGTTAGACTTATTGATGGATCAGTGAGATTGTTCCCTGAGGCACGTATCCAGGTGGCGTCTCCATTTTTCACTGGCTTGACAGCTGCAGTTGTCATGCCAGAACCTTTATTTGACCTCATCTTAGGCAACATACCTGGCATCAAAAATAGTTGTGCCGTAGATGTTGCTACTCAGACTTCGGCTGCTGCGATAACACGAGCCATGGCCAAGGCTCCAAATCGCGTCCTCCGTTGACCGTCGCAACGCCGCAAGATCTGATTCGTAGTCAAGATGTTGTCCAAGAGCAACAGACTGACTCGACACTTGCCTCAGTGCGCAAGAAGCTGGAGGGTAAAGTGATCAAGTATTCACGGGGAGGACAAGCCAGGTTCCTTCGTAAGCGAGGACGGCTGTACCGTGAGTCACAGACACCCCGGGGTGAGGTTCGACTGCAGTTTGTCGTTCCTGCAAAGTATCGCCGAGCAGTGTTTGAATTAGGTCACTGTTCAGCGATGGGAGGTCATATGGGTCAAAAGAAGACCTCTGACCGCATCCATGCTGACTTTTTCTGGCCAGGAATGGGACGGGAAATAACGAGGCTCGTACGTTCTTGTGATATGTGTCAGTGCACCACTGACCGGGGACGTGTCCGTCCTACGCCATTGAAGCCAATGCCTATAATCTCTGAACCGTTCGAGAGAGTAGCAGTTGACATAGTTGGGCCAATCTGTCCTAGGGCTAGTGATGGATCAAAGTATATCCTCACTATAGTTGATTTCAGCACACGGTGGCCTGAAGCCGTGGCCCTTAAGAATATAGAGGCCGTCACTGTTGCTGAGGCATTAATTGAAGTGTTCTGTCGTGTAGGTGTCCCTAAGGAGGTCTTAAGCGACCGGGGTTCGCAGTTCACTTCGGCAATGATGAACGAAACGTTCAGGTTGCTGTCCATCCGAGGCTTACGAACTACGCCGTATCATCCCATGTGTAACGGGTTGTGTGAGAGGTTCAATGGAACTCTCAAGAAGATGTTGAGGCGCATGACCGCCGAACAGCCAAAGGAATGGCCGCGGTTCATTGCTCCTCTTCTATTTGCTTATCGAGAAGCCCCACAGCATTCATTGAAATTCTCACCCGTTGAACTGGTGTATGGGAGGTCGGTCCGGGGCCCACTTCAAGTCCTTCGTGAGTTATGGGATGATGAAGAACCCGACCCTGAAGTGAAGACCACCTACACCTACGTCCTTGATTTGGCTGACCGCCTCCAGTCGACATGCGAGTTAGCTAAGGAAGAACTGATCAAGGCGCGTGAAGTTCAAAAGGCTTATTACGATAAGAAGGCAAAGCTTCGGAAGTTTAGTCCAGGCGAATGCTTGGTATTACTCCCCACTGCCCAGAACAAGTTGTTGGCGCAGTGGAAGGGTCCATTCAATGTAGTAGAGTGCATTTCAGACCTCAACTACATAATACAGATGGGGAATCTTTGTAAAAGGTTCCACATTAACATGTTGAAGGCTTATCATGAATCAGACCCCAAGGAGACTGGCCTACGAGTAACTGATGATAGTGACCAGCCACTGGAAGAAACCGGGGCAGCTGCGGTGATCCCAGCTGATGACCATGATGACGAGCCCTTAACCGCTCAGTCCCATCAGGAAGAGACTGTCGGAGATGTTTCACTTAACCCTGACTTAGCAGTAGGGGACCAGAATGCCTTATGGCCACTGGTCTGTCAGTATGCTGATGTCTTCTCAGACCAACCTAGACTTGCAAAGGTTGCGTGTCATAAAATTGAGTTGACCAGCAATGTTCCTATAAAGGTTAAGCCATATCCGATTCCCATGCGACTACAGGGTGCGGTAGATAAGGAAATTGCTGACATGGAGACTGCAGGCATTATCGAAAAGTCCTCATCTCCTTACTGTAGTCCGATGGTAGTAGTCCGCAAGAAAGATGGTGGAGTCAGGATTTGTGGCGACTATAGAAGGCTCAATGCAATCACCAAAGTGGATACTGAGCCAATGGGTGACCATAATGCCATCTTCTCCAAGCTGGCAGGGTCACGATATTTCATGAAGCTCGACCTAGCGAAGGGATTCTTCCAGATTCCCCTTCATCTTGAGAGTCGTCAGTTCACTGCCTTTGCTACTCCTAGGGGGTTGTACCAGTATAAAGTCCTCCCATTTGGACTTACCAATTCCCCAGCAGTATTCAATCGTGCCATGAGACAAGTGCTCCATGGTATTGTAGGAGTAGAGATGTTCGTTGACGATGTCCTCGTTCATTCCGCCACATTGGAGGAGCACCTCAGACTCTTGGAAATTGTCTTCAGTAGACTCCAGAGTTTCAACATGACTGTGAAGCCTAGCAAATGCAAGATTGCTCACAGTGAGGTGGAGTTCCTCGGTCATATTGTTGGCAACAATCACTGCAGGTGTCAGGGTGACAAGATCAGGAAGGTTAAAGAAGCCCCGAGACCCGTGACCAAGAAACAGGTTAGGGCATTTCTTGGCCTAGTGGGATATTATAGGAGTTTTATTCCCAACTTTGCTCTCATTGCCCAACCGTTGTACGAAGTGCTACGGAAATATGCTCCAAACACCATTGAATGGGAAGAAGCACAAGAGAGATCTTTTGCCACCCTCAAGAATATGTTGTGCAAGGAGCCCATTTTGCAGTTGCCTGATTCCAGCAAACCTTTCATACTGCGCACTGATGCTTCACAAGATGGAGTAGGTGCTGTATTGATGCAGGAATCGGAAGGTGGAATCTTCCCAGTGGCATACCACAGCCGTAGGCTAAAACCCGCCGAGAGGAATTACAGTACTGTTGAGAAGGAACTCTTGGCTGTGGTTGATGGTGTTAAAAAATATTATTATTATTTATTTGGGGCATCATTTGTTCTGGAAACTGACCATATGCCACTCACTAGTCTTAGCACGACCAAGACGGCTAATGCAAGATTGACACGCTGGACACTATATTTACAGCAGTTTAACCTTGTTGTGAGATACATCAAGGGAAGTGATAACGTAGGTGCAGACCTGATGTCTCGCCAACTAACTGCTGACTAACATGGGCAGTTGTTGTATGCTGGGTTCCGTGATAGGCATCCTCAGAGATTTGAGTAATCCAAGGACTAGCCTGGTTCCCAGTCAAAAGTGTAGACCTGACGTCTCACTTGTTGGCCCCACAGGACACAATATGTCCAGGGCCTGTACATACACATGTACTGTAGGTTAAAGGGGAAAGAGAGAACTCCGCAGAGGTGACTTGAGGCTATGGAAGACCCAAGTTTGCACGAGGATTCTCAGCTCCCCGATACTAATATAAGTATTGTAGGTTAAGGGGGAAGTTCGAGAGAGAACTCCGCAGAGGTGACTTGAGGCTATGGAAGACCCAAGTTTGCACAAGGATTCTCAGCTTCCCGGTACTAATATAAGTATTGTATTGTAGGTTAAGGGGGAAGTGAGAACTCTGCAGAGGCGACTTAAGGCTATGGAAGACCCAAGTTTGCACAAGGATTCTCAGCTCCCCAATATTAATATAAGTACTGTAGGTTAAGGCACAGGTTGAGGACCCGTGTGCAGTTCGAGGCTATGGAAGACCCGAGTTTGCACAAGGATTCTCAACTTGCCGACCATAATTGTGTGCTATAATTAATGGCGACCTCGAATGTACGTCGTACCACTGACTGCTAGGCAGAGAGTAATTGTAACATAATAAAATTTTGTCTCATTGACACTTCTGATGCTCCACCTCAATTGGTTTTGCAGGTTCAGCAATGGGTGTAGCAGTTTTGCTGTGTGGGCCAGCTGATCGTCTGCCGCACGCTGCCGCCTCTTCTCCTCTGCCTTCGTCGTCGCCATGTTATTATTTACTATGTCATTTTACACATAGGTACAGTTACACTACAACTGTCACACCTACACCGTGTATTACATACAGCACGCTACACAACAATTAGTTGTCAGTGTAAATGTAGCGAATTTTCGCTCAGTTTGACCTGAGTACAGGATTTTCACCGTCGTCACGGAGTTTTTCCCTCAAGCTTGCTTCTATTAACGTAAATACGAGGTTTTTTCGCTCACTGACGACTGCGACTTTCTCCTGTAGCAGGATAGCACACACACCACAGTGTGAATCTTGTGTGAATGACTTAGGATGTGTACATATATATATATATATATATATATATATATATATCCATCCACAAATTTTTTCCCATAAGGAAAAAATTTAATTTCGTAGGGGCGTAATGTCACGAATCAATTCGCGACATTTCCCTTTTGTGAGAAGCCACGAACTATTAGTGGAAAACTCACTGCGTATCGCTCAGCTAACCGTTTCTCCCTCCATTTCGGGGTACACTTTTCAAAACATTCGTCACTGTTTTCAAAAGTGACCGATTTAATGCACGTCACTAAGTGCTGTACTGAGCGATACTATTGTTTTCTTTATTGTTCGCCCCTGCTTGCACTTGACCGTTAAAAATGCGGCCGAGTGCTCCGCTTTTGTTCCCACGACTTACTCAGTCCAGTTGTTGCTGCGACGGAGAGAGGTTCTGTGTCAGCAGTGTGAGGTCAGCTAGTACCCAAACTCCACAGTTCTTCAGTACTTCCATCCTAGTTCAGCTTGGGTGATACGCAGCATTCATCGACTATAGTATTTCCTTCTTGTATTTCCCTAGTTATAAGAGTTTAATTAAGGTGTTTTTCCTAGGCGTAAGTATTTAGCTTTTGTGCGAGTGAGTGAGTGCGTCTCATTGATTCGATTTGAATTGTAACGTTAAATTTATTTTTTTGTAATTTATAAATTTATTTTTTTTTTCCTTGAGCTTAATGTAAAGTAAAATCTTGTTTCATTTCTCCATAATTAAGCTTATTTTCCATATAGCTCCTAGCTTGCATAAACGTTTGCTTTCATAACTGGTGCTTAGACCAGTCTTGTGGTATTAACTTAAAATCCGTTGTGCCAGATAGGAGTTAATGCATCAGCAAGAACCTGATGTTATTATTATTAGTATTAGTTATTTATTGTCAGGGGTGATGTAACTTTCTCCAGAGGCTAACAGTACAGTAATTCAGCAATTGTGAGTAATTAGTCTCTGCTGTGTACTGTTGAGAAAGTTTGTAAATTCTCGTTCTGAGAGAATCGTGCGAAGCAGGCCAGCGTAAAGTAATCGTTGTTTGATTTAGTAAGACAATCATTGTCCCTGCTCTTCAATATTATTGAATATTATTATCAATTTAAATAACATTTAACCATTTATTTAAAAAAGCACAGTGATATTATAAAAACCCCGTGACAAGCTTTCCGAATAAGACAGGAGTATTATTTATTTGTCATATATAGATCACACACTGTTTTGGAGAGAACATTATTTTATGATGTTATGGGGAATGAATATTTTGACAGGAAATAAACTTGCTGTACAGTATTATGATTTTGTTCTATGCCTACCGATGATAAGATATAGAAGAGTTCATTAGTGACAATATATGTTATGCAAAAATAAACCCTCGTATTTGTTTACCAAGCCGTCTCTGTATTCATTTTCACCACATTAGAAAACATATTCTGTTTCATGATTGCGATGAATTTTCTTGGAAAAGATGAAAGGAGATAAAACCGTTGTGAGATGTGTGTCGGAATCAGCGCCGTTCCCATCTCGCTGCTATGTCGCACACAGTAAACATCCTGGCAATCGATAGTGAATGCAGGTATGAGACACAAATAAACTAAGCAGCTTATCAAAGCACCCATATGATCATAAAACCCGTCATCGAACACTTTGTGGCAACTTTGATGGGCAAACCAGCGGACAGCCAGAGTCTGAACTTGAGGGAAATCACCAGACATTTCCCGGTGGTTTGGCGCCGGCCATGAGCCAAGGACCCTGCCATCCTCAAAAAGTTGCCTCTTTAACCAAAATGTTTTTCTGCGCTCCCCATCTCTCTCTCTTTCTCTTTTTTTTTTTTTTTTTTTTTTTTTTTTTTTTACAACTGCAATAATTCATATGCTATACCGAGCAATTTCTTTTTCTTTGCAACTGCGTTTCACATGGTCACATCGCATTCAAGCGCTGCCGGCCACGTACTGACTACTGGTCGACTTTACTGCCTGACCAGCTACTCAGCAGTGTGAACAACATGACAGTCATGCCTGACAGACTGTGCCCGACAGGCGAGTGTGTGGACGGGGCTTAACTTACAAGCGGGGACTGACTAACGTCAAGCACTATAATTATGTATTCAAATGAAGGAACAACCTCACGGCTGCCAATGTTAATTGACGCTAGTTACCCATTTGGTAACCTCTTCATTCCACTGTCTTCATCGTTGTCTCTTTCCTACCATCTCCTCCAAACAGTGTGGCGGAGGGATCGGTCTCGGTTAGGTACCACAAATTAAAAGTGAACAGTTGGTTACCTAGTTCCTGTTTGATGTTACGGAACGAAGTCTTCCGCACCTCATGGATGTGAAAATAATTAAGTGGAGCTGCTACGAAGAACTTTAAGGAAACCATGTCATAATATGTGAATGTTGCTGATTATCTTACTATAATGTGTTCCTAATGCAATGCATTTATATTTAGAATGAGCCCCGTAAGGTGGTATTGTCTGCAGAGACGTGGGCGATACTTCAAGGGTTTTGGCGCCCCTTCGGTCCCGAATCAACCCTTTTCAGCTCTTCAATTGTCCCTCGTTTCTTTCTTTTTTTCCTCGTGCTTGCTGTCCTTCCTCTCTATTTCCTTCTTCCACGTACTACAATGTCTTAGTGGCTTCGTACAGTCTTCCCTCTTTCTATTTTCAATATAACATATTTCGTGAAATATAAAAGATAATAAGACAACAAATAGTTTAGTATTAATTTTCTGTCTATGCATATTGACAGATATCATGTGTCATAAAGCACAATAACTCTTGAAACTAATGAAATGTAATACCAATATTACATCTGTTAGAAGGGATTGCTGGTTCTTTTCGTCAGAGGTCAACATCTATTAATCTGATTCACTAGACTTCGTTTCCACTGTTTCGAATATTATGAACAGACGAAACTACCAGCTGACATGCTCTTCTGGGCTATATTGCCAGTTACGTTTTACAGATTGCTGATGCTTATTACTCTATTATACTACACGTTCGATCATTAAATACTGTAGTATTCTCTACACATTCTCTTGTGTCACTTATTAGTTATTAACTATGATTTACGTATAATATGATGAGAATATTTGCTTCACCACCACTCAAAAGTTCAGCCAGTCACGTTCCGCCATACATAGGCTGTAGATTCTGAGCGATTCATTCATAAAGATACCTGGACTTACTACTGGAAACTGCCAGATGTCTCTATATATCCCAATATTTTTTCGCACTTTCTGCTTGCTCAACTGTATATACATATATATATATATATATATATATATATATATATATATATATATATATATATACCGTCTGCTCAGGAAGATTTAAATATAGAAACAGGAGAGTTGAGGCTTGCAGAAGTGGAGAAAGCAGTAAAACTGTTAAAGAATAATAAGGCACCAGGGGAGGATGGTTTATTTCCGGAAATGTTTAAAGTGGAGGGGGATAGATTAATAATGATCTTGACCAAGCTATTCAATAAGATATGGGTGACGGGGTTACTACCATCAGTTTGGAAGAATGGTGTAATTGTTAAAGTTCCGAAGAAGGGAGACCTGAGTGAATGTGGTAATTGGAGGGGAATCTCTTTGTCACCGATAGCTTTGAAAGTTTTCAGTAGAGTGTTGTTAAATAGGTTGGAGCCGGTGGTTGAGGGTATTCTGAGGGATGAACAGGCTGGTTTTAGAAAGGGACGTGGTTGCAATGATCAGATCTTTATAGTTAGGCATCTGATGCAGCAAGTTAATGAAATGAGAGTACCGTTAAGTCTTTGTTTTGTTGATTTTGAAAAGGCTTTTGATAGTGTTTCGAGAGGGACTATGGGGAAGATCATGAGACATTATGGAATACCAGAGGAGTTTGTGAGGGTCATTATGAACATGCATGAGGACACATTTTGTAAAGTGATGGTTGATGGTTGTCTGAGTGATTCGTTTGAAGTCAAGTCCGGAGTAATTCAAGGTGGTGTTCTATCGCCTTTACTATTTATATTGGTCATTGATTACATTATGAAACGCGTTGGAACAGAAACCGGTGCAGGTATACTTTGGGGAGAGAACAGGAAACTTTTGGATTTAGATTATGCAGATGATATAGTTTTGATTTCTGATGGGCCAGAAGAGATGCAGAGAGTGTTGGACTGTTTGGTGAGTGAAGGTCGCAAGGTGGGTTTGGTTATTAATTGTGGAAAAACTGAAATAATCAATATGAATATGGAAAATGCGCAGGAATGTGTAATTGGAGGTATGGTTGTAAAGCAAGTTGATAGGTTTAAATATTTAGGTACTTATTTAGCCAAGGATGGTTCTTTGAACTTTGAATTCGAGGAAAGGTTAAAGAAGGCTAATCAGGCAATGGGAATGCTTAAAAATATTTGGAATAATAACAATTTTTCTGTGCATACAAAAATCAAACTTTATAAGGTAATGGTTAGGAGTATCTTAATTTATGGACACGAGTCTTGGTACAGCACAGTGACTATGGAAAATAAATTCTTGGTGTTTGAAAACAAAGCACTTAGAAGAATATTACGAGTTAAGTGGTGGGAAAGGATACCAAATAGTAGAATTAGAGAAATAACGGGAGTGCAGCCGGTCGATGAATATGTTAGGTTCTCACGATGGAAGTGGCTAGGACATGTGTATAGAAGACAGGGAATAGTACGAGGTACACCAGGGTGGGTGGCACTTGGTAGGAGAGGTAGAGGAAGGCCAAAAGAGACGTGGGTGAGGACAATGAGACGGGAAGCTGGAGATGAGTGTTGGGGAGATCTTGAGGAGTTAGCACAAGATAGGATGTGGTGGTGTGAGTTCATCGAGGCCCTATGCATCCCCGAGGGTGCCACAGGAAATGATTGATATATATATATATATATATATATATATATATATATATATATATATATATATATATATATATATATATCTGGTAGGTGGGGGCTCTCACCATCCACTCACTCGATGCAGTGCTGCTGTCGGGTGTCTGCCCTTTCCTCTCCTCCATCCTTCATTCCTTCCATCCTCTTCTGTCTTGCTTTCCTTCATTCTTTCCTTGTCCTTCTGCCTACGGATAACTTTACACTCCCTCTTCTGTCTCCCTTTCCTTCATTCGTTCCTCTTCCTTCTGCCTGTGGGTGACTCTACACTGAGTGACAAGCCAAATGGTTTCCTGTACACCTGGAAACCATTTACAATGCTGGGTGGTAGCCATATACCCAAATTTTGGCGCCTGGTGGTTTAGTGGGTAACTACTGCGCTCCAATCGGATTGAGCCGGTGAAGGTTTATATCCAAGGGATGGTTGGGGTTGATTGCTCATGCAATGCCACTCAGGGTTGAGTGAGGCTGGTCACTCTCATCTTAAATGTCGGACCAACTGCCTAGCCCTGGACTCCTTCGCTCCTCATGGGGTAATGTAGGATTAAATGATGGATGGATGGAATATATATATATATATATATATATATATATATATATATATATATATATATATATATATTATGGAGCCTCTGTGGTACAGTGGTAAAGCGTGCGTTTCCGTACACTGAAGAACGAGGATTCGCGCCCCGCCAGGTTAATAAACTTTGGGAGCGTTCTTCTGGCCACGTACTGTATTGGCGGACCCATGGGGAGCTGTGGTTGAACCAGTGTCGCATACTATAAAGTATGCTTGCACCCAGTCGGCTTGCGCGGGCCGATTACATTCGGTTCACAGACTACACACACATCCAAAGCAACTCCAACGCTACAATTACACTTACAAGCACTTATCCTACATACAATCTGTATCAGACAGCCTAAGCCACTTGGTAGAGATACATTGGCTGTATCGTCCCCACTTCGGTAGGGATAGGCCGGTCCTGCAATGGACGCTGAAACGGCTGATGGTGATGATGATGATGATGATGATAAATATATTATACAGAGAGAGAGAGAGAGAGAGAGAGAAGTAGATAGAGATAGAGATGGAGATAGAGACAGAGATAGAGATATAGAGATAGAAATATCGGTATAGAGACAGAGATATCGGTATAGAGATTGTGATATCAGCATAGAGATACAGATGTAGATTTAGAGAGAGAGAGAGAGAGAGAATTTTTATTTAAAACAGGTAATATGCTCACAATCCACTCATTCAATGTAGTGCTGCTCTCGGGTGTCAGCCCTGTCCTCTCCATCCTTCTTTCATTCCAACTTCTTCTATCTTTCTTTCCTTCATTCTTTCCTCGTCCTTCTGCCTACGGGTGACTTTACCCTCTCTCTTCTGTCTTTCGTTCCTTCATTCTTTCCTCTTCCTTCTGCCTGTGGGTGACTCTACACTGAGTGACAAGCCAATTGGTTTCCTGTATACCAGGAAACCATTTCTTACGCTGGGTGGTAACCATATAACCAAATTTTGGCGCCTGGTGGTTTAGTGGGTAATTATTGTGCTCCAATCGGATGCAACTGGTGAAGGTTTATATCCAAGGGATGGTTGGGGTTTATTGCTCACGTAATGCCACTCAGAGATGAGTGAGGTTGTTCACTCTCATCTTAAATGTCGAGACCAACTGCCTAGCCCCGGGCTCCTACGCTCCTCATGGGGCAACGTAAGATTGGATGATGGATGGATGGATGGATGGTAATCGTATAAATAAATCAATCCTATGGATATATATTACAGTATAAAGATAGAAAGTGAAGTCATTAATGTGTATTATTTATCAAAACTGACAAGGACATAATGTTTTATAGTTATGTTCGGAAGCACATCTAGCATAGGCACGGAGTGCTTGCGTAACATGCAACGTGTGGGGGTGGATTAGTCTCCATGGTGTTGGTGAGATCACAGAGATGAGGAAATGTTCAGGGCCGTGCAGCATCGGGAGATACTAGAGGAGGTGATGCTGCCTACTGTCCGTGCATACACCCTTCCATATCATGAGAACATCATTTTCATGCACGATATTGTCCCGTGCACACAGCGAGCGTTGTGCGAACATGGTTTGAGGATCAGCTCCATCTAGAACTTTTGCCTTGGCCTAGCAACAGCCCTGACCTAAATCCCATTGAGAACGTTTGGGCCAATATTGTTAATGTCTGGTAGCACAATGAGGAAAGGACGCCACAGTGATTGTTGCGTCACATGATGAGGGAGTGGGACGTCCTCAGGAGAAAGCCTCACACCATTCACATTCATTTGGCGTCATTACATGACCGCCTTCAGGATGTGATTTTTTTTTTATCAATGAAAGATTTTTTTTATCCATGAAAAAAGGAACCAAAGGCCACAGGCCCGAAAACCGTTCCTTCCAAGAAAAAACAAAAACAATACAAAAGAGAGCCAAGTACAAGATCCGTTCATTTCGAGATGCCTGGACACACTGTGTTTGAAAGACTGGAGATCATAGGAAGTAGGAAATACAGACAGAGGGAGACAGTTCCAGAGTTAACCTGTTGCATAAATGAAGGACTGGGAGTAAAGGTTAATTCGTGCATTAGAGAGTTGGACAGAAAAGGGATGAGAGTTTGTTGCTAGACGGGTGCTACGCGCCCGTCGTAGAGGTGCAGGGATGCAAGCAGACAGTTAAGAGAAGCAGCGACCATTGTAATAGTGATAGAAAAGAGATAAAGATGCAACAGTGCGGCGAAGAGACAGAGATTGAAGGGAGCCAGTAAGACAAGGAGAGCTGATGAGACGAAAAGCCTTTGGCTCCACCCTATTTAGAAGAGCTGTATATGGGGAGCCTCCCCACACATGAGAGTTGTACTCTACACAGGGGCGAATAAACCCCGTGTATAAAGTCAACATCTGTGCAGAGGTAAAGAAGGTACGAAGTCGGCTTAGCGCACCTAATCTCTTGGAAGCAGATTTTACAAGAGATGCAATATGATCTTTCCAAGATAGACCAGAGTGAACGAAACCCCAAGCATGTTAAAGGATTACCAGCATTGGTCTCTGGACAAAATATTGAGTGTAATTAAAGTGGTAGATTTATTTTGAATTAATAATTTCATCCAATGGTGTTCTTATGGTATAATATTATATTTGTTTGGATAGTTTTCCGAATAAAACAGGAGTATTATTTATTTGTCATATATAGATCACCAGTTATTTGGGAGAAACATTATTTTATAATGTTATGAGGAATGAATATTATGTCAGGAAATAAACTTGCTGTAAATTAATATGATTATGTTCTATGGTTACCGTTCATGAGATATAAGCTAGTAGAGCTGAAACATTATTAACAATAGTGACAAATATATGTTAGGCAAAAACAAACCCTAATTATTGATTACCATGCCGTCCCTGTATTCATTTTCACCACATTAGAAAACATGTCCTATTTAATGATTGTAATGAATTTTCTTGGAAAAGATAAAAGGAGATAAAACCGTTGTGAGATATGTGTTGGAATCAGCGCCGTGCTCATCTCGCAGCTATATCACACACTGTAAACATCCTCACAATCGATAGTGATGTCGGTAAGCGATACACAAATAAAGTCAAAGAAATTATATTATCTTAAAGCCCGTCATCGAACACTTTGTGGCAACTTTAAAGCGCAAACAAGTGGACGGCCAGTGCCCGTAGTTGAGGGAAATCATCAAACATTTACCGGTGGTCTCGCGCCGGGCATGAACCAAGGACCCTGCTATCCTCATTGTTTTTCTGCACTCTTCATTGTTATCTTTTTTTTTTTTTTACAATTGCAGCAATTTATATGCTATACTGAGTTATTTCTTTTTCTTTTCAACTGCGTTGCGCAAGGTCATATCGCACTCAATCGCTACTGACTACTGGTCGACTTTACTGCCTGACCAGTTACTCAGCAGTTTGGACAACACCACAGTCGTGCCTGACAGACTGTGCCCTTTGAGGGCACAGTCCACCAGTTACTGCCCGGTAGGCGAGAGTGCGTACGGGGCTAAACAACTCAGCCTACATCTCGGGACTGACTAACGTCAAGTAGCATAATTATATGTATTAAAGTGAGGGACGAATCCCACAGCTGCCAGTGTTAATTGACGCTAGTTGCCCATTTGGTAACCTCTTCATTCCACTGTCTTCTTCGTTGTCTCTTTCCTACCATCTCCACCAAACACTGTGGGGGTGGGATAGGTGTTGGTTAGGTGCTGCAAATTAAAAGTGAATATTTGGTTAACTAGTCCCTGTTTGATGTTACAAAACGATGTCTTATGAACCTCATGGACGTGAAAGTAATTGAGTGGAGCTGCTAGGAAGAATTTTAAGGTAACCATCCCTTCTCATAATATATGAATGTTGGTGATTATCTTACTATATTTTTACGTTTTTAATGCAATACATTTATACTGAGAATGAGCCCCGTGGGAGGGTATTGTCTGCAGAGACGTGGGGGATACTTAAAGGGTTTTGGCACCCCTTTGGTCCCTAATCAGTCCTTTTCAGCTCTTCAACTGTCCCTCGTTTCTTTCGTTTTTTCCTCGTGTTTACTATCCCCCTGTATTTCCTTCTCCCTTGCGCTACAAGGTCTTACTGGTTTAATACAGTCTTCTCTCTTCTTATTTTAATATAATATATTTGGTGAAATATAAAAGGTAGTAAGACAACAAACAGTTCAGTATTAATTTACCGTCTGTGCATATTAACAGATATCATGTCACAGAGCATAATAACCCTTGAAACTGATGAAATGTAATACCAATAATACATTCGCTAAAGAAAGCGTTGCAGGTTCTCCTCGTTAGAAGTCAACATCTGTTAATCTGACTGACCAGACTTCGTTTCCACTGCTTCGAATATTATGAATAAACGAAACTACCACCTGACATGCGGCTCTTCTGTGCTATGTTGCCAGTTACATTTTACAGATTGCTGACTATTTTTTTTATATATATATTTTTTCATGTGTCTGACTCTGGGCATAGGCTTCACAGCCTGCTATCGAGGCCCAGCAGTCCTCCTACATACCATACACTTCTATTACTCTATTATACTCCACGTTCGATCATTAAATACTGTAGTCTTCTCTATGCATTGTTTCGTGCCACTTATTAGTTATTAATCTTGATTTATGTATACTGTGACGAGAATATTTGCTTCACCACCACTCAAAAGTTCAGCTAATCACTGTCCACCTTACACAGGCTCTAGGTTCTGAGCGATTCATTCATAAAGATACCTGGACTTACTACAGGGAACTGCCAGATGTCTCTATATACCCCGATATTTTTTCGCACTTCCTACTTGCTCGACTGGACAAGAAAAGCTTAAAAGAAAGACATGTTCGGGAGCCTCTTTTTTTCGACTGAGCGGAACTGGATTTTCTTTCTACGTTCTCCCTATCACAAAACGATTTTTTTAGTCTATGTTTCTGTTCACTCAAGCAGTCAGTTAAAGACTTATATGTAAATTCGACTGTCGTATGTGGTATTCTAGGGGGTGATTGTGACTTGATAGAAAATGACCATCTGCTTTAATTAATTATTGCTGTACTGTAGATGGGCATTAATCCTACTCCATGTTTTTCAACGCTTTTGCCAGCAATAATATAACTGATCTGTGTATTGACTCCATTGTGCTGTTGATTGTCCGTATGGAAGTGTAATACCAATATATATATAATGATGCTGTTTACTAAAAAGATATGACAGTATGGACTACATTCAAATAGAGTCTAAGCTGGACCAAGACAGCTGTATGACCTCAGTAAAGGCAATTGCTAAATGTGGGTATAACTCTGACAGTACAGTAGTTGTGTGATCAGCGTTATCAATTAATTACCAAACATGTAGGTGATATGTATAAAATGAGTCTCTCAACAACCTCATAGACACTATTTACAAATACTTCCTTGCATCTAGAGAACTCTTTTTAGTTTATTCTTGTTAACAACAGATAATTTTGATCAGCTAAAGGAGATCTCTATATATCTGAAGGTATTGATGATAGCTGCATCTAATGCCTCAAGTTCGAGAAATCTCTACTTGGCTGAGTATAATCATGTTGAGAGAGCAAAAATTAACTAAAACTAAAAGAAAGTAAACAGATTCCAGGGATTTTACCCGGGACAGTCAGTATGTGCCTGATACCAACGACATTAATGTTGAACCTGTCCTGTAGGCAAATCCTTCAGTTACTGGCAAATTTAATGTTAAGTGAATAAATTACTTTATTGTTGGGTGATTGGATTATATAATTGTTGAGTGATTGGATTATGTAAATGTTTAGTGATTGGGTTATATAAATGTTGAGTGACTAGTTGAAGTATATAGAGGAGTGATGGGGTTATGTATATGTGAGGTGATTGGATTATATAAATGATCAATGACTGGATTATGTAAATGTTGAGAGATTAGAATATATAAATGTTGAATGGGTGGGTGATGTAAATGTTGAATGATGGGAATAAAATATATTGTTACGTCCCCGTCCCACACTGCCACAGGCTTCAACAGCAGTAGCTCAGTTTAGGAAGGACGTTGCCCAGTGAGTTGTTCTTCCTATGGTCAGCCTTTAGGTGTACAGTACACAAGATCAGCTGAGGCGAAAATAAACTCTGGCTCCTTAATGTTCACTGTCTTTATTTTCCAAATAATTCCACTTAATGCTGTCAGCTTCACTTCACTGTTTTTACAAGCAACAGAGCTATACACACTTTACTGATTGCAATTACACTTAATGTTTAACAACACTTCACAGTTAGTACAGTTAATGCTTGCCAACACTTTACTGTTTTCTCAAGTACTAATGATATACAAACTTCCATAACCCGTCACTGTTTGCTACTGACACTGCACTACACTCAAACTGACCTGAAACCCGACTAAACTTATATTTTTTTTTTGTTCTGCCTATCGACCATTGGGGCCGAATCCCCTGGTCATTAAGGCAGTTATATATTTATATATACAGTGAGACATATATACATGTATATACAAACGTATATATAAATATATATATATATATATATATATATATATATATATATATATATATATATATATATATATATATATATATATATATATATATATATATATATATGTTTCATCAGCCCTCAGGACTAGTTCCTGGCCATTCCCTTTTGCTGAACTTTTTCAGTGTCTCAGTTACACAGAGAGTAGCCCAGCATGCTCTCCAATACAAATTTCTCTATCTACACCAAACTACATGCACAGTACACACTACACTTCTTTTTCCAAAATTCAAAAAAAACAAAAAAAAAACATGGCGTCTCATCACCCAGCCTCGGAGTCCCCAGGCAGGGAGACCATAAATGCCCCCACCTTCCGCCCCTCTCCCGGTGACGACTCGAGGAGCCTGGAACCAATGTCTGACTCCCTTCTTCTTCATTTCTGCAACATTCGCGGCCTTTCCTCTAACTTTCGCTCTGTTGAACACCACCTCTCCTCCTCTAAACCTCACCTTCTTTTTCTAACTGAGACTCAGCTGTCTGAGGCAACTGACAGCAAACCCTTTTCTGTATCCTCCTACTTTCTATATACTCATTTCAAAGCCAAAGGTGGCTGTTGTGTATATATACGCAACGACTTATCTTGCTCTCGTGTTCCTGAACTCGATTCTTTTGAATTCTCTACACTCTGGCTTTGGCTTTCATGTCATTCTCTGACTAAATATATCTGTGCTGTTTACTTATCCCCTAATTCTACTGACTATCAGAAATTCTTCGACTATCTTACTTCTACGATGGAACACATTCTATCCATTTCTCCTTTCTCTGATAACTCCATTCTAGGAGATTTCAACGTTCACCACCACCTTTGCCTCTCCTCTCCTTTCACTGATCCACCTGGTGAACAAGCCTACATCTTTTCTATCCTTAATGACCTAGAGCAGCTAGTACAGCACCCTACTCGTATCCCAGACCGCCTTCGAGAAAGCTCCAACATACTTGACCTCATCCTAACAACTAATCCTTCTGCTTACACTGTTAATCTTTTCTCTCCATTGGGCTCCTCCGATTACAGCCTTATCACCTTAACCTGTCCTATCACTCCGGTACAGCCTGTGGACCCTCCAGGGAAACGTCGTCTGTGGCATTTTGGAGCCGCGGACTGGGAGGCCCTTAGGCAGTACTTCTTTGATTTTCCCTGGAATGATTATTGCTTCCATGGCCGGGAGTCATCTGAGTGTGCCTTGCGCATTACGGAGGTTATTCTCTTGGGCATGGAAGCATACACTCTTTTCTCATATCCTTTGACTAATGCAAGAAAGCCTTGGTTTAATCACGCTTGTTCTAATGCTGTCCGCAACAAGGAGAGGGCCTACAAAAGGTTCCGGAGCCAACCCACCCCTGAATCACATCATCTTTACGTTTCTGCCAGGAATCGTGCTCTGTTCTTCGTTCTGCTAAAAATAATTTCATCCGTACTAAATGCTCTCAACTCTCCAACTTGAATTCTTCCCGCTCCCTCTGGCACCTTGCCAAAAACCTTTCTAACAACTTTACCTCATCATCCTTCCATCCTCTTTTCTAGTGTGATGGTTCTGTAGCTATTTCTTCTACTGATAAAGCAGATCCCTTCGCACAGACTAACTCCTCCAATTCCACCTTAGACGATTCCGGTGCTGTTCCTCCATCACTTCCTGCCTCTGACTTCCTCATGGCTGACATTAAAATTTCTTCAGCTTATGTATTTTCTGCCATCACTGGCCTCAGTACTAACGAGGCTTATGGGCCTGATGGAGTCCCTCCTGTTGCTCTCAAGAACTGTGCTTCTGTGCTTACACTCTGCCTAGGCAAACTCTATCGCCTTTGTTTATCAACTTGTACCTTTCCTTCTTGCTGGAAATTTGCTGTCATTCAGCTAGTCCCAAAGAAGGGTGACCACTCCCAACTCTCCAACTACCGTCCAATGGCTTTAACGTCTTGTATTTCAAAAGTTTTCGAGTCAATTCTCAATAGAAAAATTTTAAGGTATCTTTCCAATCACAACCTTCTTTCTGATCGTCAGTACGGGTTTCGTTAGGGATGCTCCACTGGCGATCTTCTCACCTATCTTTCAGACTCCTGGTCATCCTCCTTTCGGGACTTTGGCGAAAGCTTTGCCATTGCACTTGACATCTCAAAGGCTGTCGATCGAGTCTGGCATAAATCTTTAATTTCCAAACTGCCTTCTTACGGTTTCTATCCCTCTATCTGTGCCTTCATCTCTAGCTTCCTTTCTGGTCGTTCTATAGCCACTGTTGTAAACGGCCATCGTTCTTCTCCTAGATCTATCAACAGTGGTGTTCCTCAGGGCTCTGTCCTATCACCAACTCTCTTCCTTTTATTCATCAATGACCTTCTAAGCTGTACATACACTCATACGCTGATGACTCCACCCTTCACCTTTCCATTCGGTTCCTGCAACGCCCATATCAGCAGTTACTTCAACAAACAAGGAATGAGGCTATGGCACACCTAATGTCTGACTTGGCTCGTATCTCTGACGGGGGTAAAAATAATCTGGTTGTTTTTAATGCATCTAAGACTCAGTTCTTACACCTATCAACTCATCAAAATCTTCCACAGGTATACCAACCAATGTTTGTTTAACAATATTCAGCTTAATCCTGCATCATCCTTGAACATGCCTGGGGTTTCAATTACTCGGGACTTATCTTGGAATGATCATATTACATCTCTTGTAAAATCTGCTTCCAAGAGATTGGGTGTGCTAAGCCGACTACGTTCTTTCTTTACCCCTGCACAATTGTTGACTCTATACAGGGATTTTATCCGCCCCTGTGTGGAGTACAACTCTCATGTGTGGGGAGGCTCTCCACATACAGCTCTTCTCAATAGGGTGGAGTCAAAGGCTTTTCGTCTCATTAACTCTCATCCTCTTACTGACTCCCTTCAACCTCCGTCTCTTCGCCGCACTGTTGCATCTTTATCTCTTTTCTGTTGCTACTTTAATGGTCACTGCTCCTCTGAACTGTCTGCATGCATTCCTCCACCTCTATGACGGGCGCATAGCACCTGTCTAGCAGCAAACTCTCATCCCTTTACTGTCCAGCTCTCTAATGCAAGAGTTAACCATTACTCCCAGTCCTTCATTTATGCAATAGGTCAGCTCTGGAACTGACTCCCTCTGTCTGTATTTCCTGCTTCCTATGATCTCCAGTCTTTCAAACGCAGTGTGTCCAGGCATCTCGAAATGAATGGATCTTGAACTTGGCTCTCTCTTGTATTATGTTTTTCTCTTGGAGGGAACTGTTATTGCGGGCTCATGGCCTTTGGTTCCTTCTTCCTCGCATTATATATATATGCATACACACATCCATGCATATGAACATAAAGACTTTCATGCACACGTACATACAGTATATATATATATATATATATATATATATATATATATATATATATATATATATATATATATAATAATTTTTATTTCATAATTTTTTTGTATTTTCATTTATTATTATTATTATTATTATTATTACTTTTTTTTTTCCCTTACATTATAACCAAAAATGCCTAATCTAAAGAACCTAAAACTAATCACCTAACTGACAAATCGCTAACCTATACTAAATCCTAGAGAGAGAAATAACTAAACCTACACTAATTGTAAAAAGACCTCGACCAAGAGAACACCATCGACTGCAGATATGTAATGCCTTTCAACAGTACATACCTGCACTCATCACCTGGTGACTGTCAGTCGAGGCACAACCTAATATAGGGTACATCAATATATGAAAGAGAACCAGACGAGTCAGGAACATTTCCATATACGTCAGCTGTCGGCCCTAATTAGAATAACTTAAGCAAGATGTTAGAATATATTTACATATTATGTACAAAAAGTGAAGAACCTCGCCCAACAGACCACCATCGACTGCAAATGCCCAATACATTTCTATATTGCACACTTGCACTCATCAGCTGGTGACTGTCAGTCGAGGAACGGGGTTTAATGTAGGGGACATCAATATTAAAAACAGATCAGTGGGTGGAGGAACTATTTCAAATACGTCAACTGTCAACCCTAATTAACAGTACAATATATACATATTTACGGTTGATAAAAACCATAACCATACAGTAAAAAAGTCACATCACTCTGATCAGTCCGATCTCTCTCAGGAAAGCCATCAATTTATCAGTCATAACAATGTCCCCATCATCCAGGATGGAGGAAAGGATGAAGGGGACGTCTGCTGCGCCACAGTAATTTATAAGTGAAGCATGTTCACGAATAAATCGCCGACAGCGCAGGATGATATGACTGATAGATAACACCGCATCACAGATGTCACAGTGCGGTGGGAATTGTCTTTCCATATAAGGTTTCATGTGCGTTAATATGGTGGCATTAAGCTGTAATCGCGCCAACACTTTTTCCTCAAGACTACTGGGACGGTTGGCAGTGTCCCAGAGGCCCAGGTACAGCTTACAAGTTGGAAAACTTGTATTAATCTCTACCCCATCTTATATGAGCTTGCATTACTCTCGAAACTTCGTGTTTACTCTCGACGGACAATAGTTGCCAACTCATAAACAGCCCAAAACATGCCAGTGTTGTCTTACATTACATAACACTGTAAATCATTAACCATATGAACTTAAATTATATAATTTAACAAGCAATCACTTAAATAAAACATTATTGAGAATAAGAGCACAAAAACTGACGCATAACTTACGAAATAACTAAGCCCACAAAAAGCAGACAAACTGGCAACTCTGATGATTCGTACCGGAACTTACGGTACCAGAGACGTTCCGAAGGTACGAGACTACCTACCTGGCAAATCCCCCTTCATACTATATGTTGAGTGACTGGATTACATAAATGTTGAGTGACTGAATTATATGAATGTTGAGCGACTGGATTATATAAATGTTGGGTGACTGAATTATATAAATGTTGAGTGACTGGATTATGGAAATATTGAATGATTGGATTATATAAATGGTTAGCGATTGAAATATGTAAATGATATAATTTACGGTCGTTCCAGGGGAGGGTTCGGGGGCCGGCGACGGTTGCAGCAGTAGCAGCGGCAGCAGCAGCAGCAGCAGCCCAGCCCAGCCGTAGCAGCAGCAGCAGCCATCCCCTCCCCCTCAACATCGCACCTAATTCACCTATTTCCCTGACGGGCTTTATCCGCCCGTGTCCATACCAACATATTATATTGGACGAATCTAAACCAACCAACCAACCAGCCAACTGGTCGTTCCAGCTAGACCAACAAATTCGCTCCCATTCCCTGCTTTTCTTTCCCTTTCCCTGATAACCTTTCCTCCCTCCTCCCCTTCTAATTCCTTCCGTTCTCTTCTCTCTTCTTTTATCCCTTTTTCCCTACCCTTTCTCTCTCCTTTCCTTTCTTTTCCCCTCTCCTGTATATCACCTTCCTCTGGTCACTTCTTCTCTCCCTTCCCTCACCTTTTTTATACCTCTTCCATTCCCATTCGACCTTCTCTCCTCGTCTTTCCTCTCGTTTTCCCTGCCTATCCTTCTGTTCATTCATTTCCCCTCTTTTCCCTTAATTTCCCCTCACTTCCTTCCTTCATGTCTCTTCTCTTTCCACCCCCTCACTTTTACCCTTCTTTCCCTTCCCCTCACCTCTCCTCATCTATCCCTTCATTCCTGTCCTGTCTACTCCTTTCCTCTCTCTTCCCTTCCCGTCCAGCCCCCTCTTTCTCCCGCCCCTTCGTTGTTGCCTAGTTACTTTAAAGAATTTCGTAATATGCAAATTATGTTTGACAAAATAATAGTATATCTATTTTGATTACCTGGCCGGGTAAAATGTTGGAAGTGTTAATATTACTGCAGCAACCAGCACCATCAAAACTACGGTCACTACTGGCAATACTACTATTAATGTTACTATTACTACTATTTCCACAGCTGCCACCACTGTTACATCTGCCAGAGACACATCAGTCCTACAACAACTATAACCACTACTTCCATCAATATACACACCATATCTGTCACAACCACATTCACAACCATAACCCCCATTAACACCACAAATGTAACAAATGTGATCATCACAACAAAAACACTACTACAACGCCACAATTACCCTCACGAACATTATCCGTCACTACCACCACAACTGTCACCAGAACAGTAATCACAACAATCACCACAACCACTGCCACAAACACCACTACACCTACTATCACCAACAAAAGCCCAAATCCCACAACATCCCTCAAAACAACTTTAGTTGTTGCCAAAATTACCACCAAAACTGCAATAAAATCCACGCACATCCATTTACAACCCTAGACAATTGTATGTCTCATAATAGGTATGCTTTCTACTAACAAAACTGTTGCAAATTATATGGAAATTTTCCAGGAGTTTGTTTTTTCCGACATGTGTCAGAACTGAAGATAATGTGAAGTTGGGGCTTGACAGTAGTTTGATCAGTTGATGATGTGTGACTGTCTGTCTCTATGTGTTTGCCCTCCCCCCCCCACACACACATTTTCTGTTTGCTTCTCTGTCTCTGTCTCTGTCTCTCTCTCTGTCTCTGTCTCTCTCTCTCTCTCTCTCTCTCTCTCTCTCTCACACACACACACACACACACACACACAGATGCCCATGAGACAGCGCAGGAATCTGTAAACCATTCTAAATTTTTCTGGTCGTTTAGCGAAGTTGGTAATTTCACGGTTGCTGACCTTTCGTTGTATACGTAAGGAAGGCCAGGAAGTTTTCGACACTATCCTTTAATGTGTAATTTAAGTGGCATAAGACACTGAGTAGCATCTCCTCTTTATTGATGCATTTTGGTGTTACATTTTAGCATTACCATGTACAATATACAGTATACAGTATATAGCGTTTTAATAACGACATAGTTTGCATCAGTAACATCCATGAAAATATTGAGGTGCAATGTTTAGGACAAACTGCTAAAGAACAGGTGTTGCGAAATTCCCCAAAGCCATTTGAGTACATTATTTCTTTAGTAATTTCTGATCAGGGGAAATACCTATGTTAAAAAGCCTTGAGGATGTTGTCTGTACAGTTGTAGACGGTGGTGTATGAAGGCTTTAGGGTCTGATGTTGAAAAATGTACATTGTTTGTAGGCGAGAAATAATGCCTAGTGGCTTAACTAGTTAAAATGCTCCAATCGGATTTGCTTCATAATTGTTTAACCCGCTGTGTGCCAGCAGATTTTGAACCCTCATGGAGCCGTGGTGCAGGTCAATTTTCGATCTTTTTTTTTTTTTTGGCCAGATAGGTTAGAGATGCTGAGAAAACATGGAGAACAACCATAAAAGTACTCACGGAAGCCATTTAGGTCGATTTTGAGGTCGATTCTCCATGAGCAGGCGGCTGAAAACTTCGGAGTATCCCATAGACTTTATCGGCTGCCGTCAACACCCATTGACTTGAGGTAGATCTTCGTTTTCTTCATTGGTAACTATGCTATTCGAGCCAAGGACACACTTGTTGCGTATATAGATGATAAGGAAGTGGGTACAGATATGGGAAGGGTGCGTGTGTGTCCATGCTGGTCATCTCACGCCTAATTTGAAAATTCACGTGTTGACAGTGGTTGCAATAGCAGACCATATCTGTATGGATCCGGCACTCGGCGGATAATACAGTGGATGACTGGGAGTTTTGCTCACATAACAACACTCGTGGAAATGCATCTTGCCACCCTCGCCTTAAATGTTTGAACCTTGTAGCCCAGACCCGAGCCCCTACGTTTCCAATGGGGTAATAAGGAAGTAGTTGATAGATGGAGGATACAGGCATTGGTAGGGAAGGGCTGGGGTAGTATAAATTGTAGTAGTAGTAGTAGTAGTAGTAGTGGTAGTAATAGTAGTAGCAGTTGTAGTACAGTAGTAGTAGTAGTAGTAGTAGTAGTAGTTGCAGCAGCAGTAGCAGCAACAACAGCAGCAGCAGCAGTAGTTGAAGTAATAACGGCAGCAGTATGCTGGACAGCAGCAGCAGTAGAAGTAGTAAAGGCAGCAGTATGCATGGCAACAGCATTAGTAGTAATGGCAGCAGTATGCTTCACAGCAGCAGCAGCAGCAGCAGTAGTAGTAGTAGTAGTAGTAGTAGTAGTAGTAGTAGTAGTAGTAGAAGCAGTAGTAATAATAGTTATTTTTGGTGTTGTTGCTACTGTTGTTGTTTTTGTTCAGTAGTAGTAGTAGTGGAAATATGGGGTCTGTCAAAAAGAAAATCGAACTTTATAAGCAGCTCACCAACTTGTCGGCACAGTGTGATTCTGACGGGATCGCTGGGTACTGGTGACGATGAACTTGGACTAATACTACCTGCATCATCCCACGTCAGTTAGTCAACGAGGTACACAGGCTTCAGTGAATGTATATTTTTAGTGCACTTGGCGAATTTTCTTCCCTCTTGTATCATTTGAAATCGGCGACCTTCAGGATGAATTCCAAATCTAGGAAAAAAAAAAAAAAAAAAAAAAAGAGTCCACAGGGGCGAAATAGGGAAAAGTAGAGCAGTTAGGGAGCGATAGTCGTTTCTTGCTTAACCAAAAACTCACTGATAAGAAGCAACGCATGAACAGGTGCAGTGTCATGGTGCAGCATCTTGGTTTTGTCTGTCCACGCCTCAGGCCTCTTCCTACGCACTGCCTCTCTCAAATGCTTCAGGACATCAAAATAAAACCTTAAGTGGCTGTCTGACCACGTGGAACAAACTCATGATGAGCAACATCCTTCCAATGAAAAAGATGATCAGTGTCACCTTCACATTTGAGACTCTGGTGTGATTTTTTTTTTTTTGGGGGGGAGGTGTCGCGGTGGTGATGTTTCAGCCCCCTGTGATGACTGGCTTTTTGTTTAGACATTGTATCCGTACACCCACGTTTCATCATTCGTTATAACAATTTTCAGAAAGTTTTCATCAACATTCAAACTATCAGACAGCTCTTGACTGACAGTGACACGTTCTCTTTTTGCTCATCTAAACGTGGCACAAATTTTTCTGCTACAAGATGCATCTTCATTCTCTTGGTTAAGATCGTGTGGCATGAACTTTTACAGATCCCTACCTCTTTGGAAATTTCACAAGCATTCAGGACACGATTTTCATGGATCACAGCACACACTTCTCAATGTGATCATCGTCTCTTGACGTGGAAGGCCATCCAGATTTGGGATTGTCTTCTTTGGATGTTCTTCCCGATTTGAACCACTGGGAACAATTGTAACACTCCACACGGCTCAAACAATTCTCCCCATAAGCCTGATGCAACATTTGAAAAGTCTCCACAAAAGTTTTTCCCAGTGTGAAAGAGAATTCTTCAAGATTCTTCATTGTTCAACTTGCAACATGTCTAGGCACTAAAGACACGTTCACTCAAGAGCGTATACCTCGGTGACTAAGTGACGTGGCTTGAAGATGAAAGCTCAAAGTTGTTGCTACACAGTGTTCACTTTGCGATCACACTACTCTGACTATTGTGCGCAATTTAAAAAGTATGGTGTCTTTACGAACAGACCTCATTGAGTGTGGAAGAAGGCAATGTACACATAAAGAGGAACAGGACCTTTAGGTCAGGATGCAGAATGATGGATAGCAATCCTCAGCAACAACAGATTTGGGGAGGTGACAACACATCTGAGTAACACCATTGCCTCACTGGTGAGGAAGCTGGCTTCAAGCGGATGCAACCATACAGAATCACTAATGGCTAGGAGATTAATACCCCTCGATAAGATTCCAGGATGCAGGTTCATCGGAGTAAGTGATGTCATAATGCTGATAATAGGAAGATGCATCATGGAGGTGGTGAAAGATGATGTTAAGCAGCTAGAAACCTCAAAATGTGTGCAGACCACTAGACAGGAAGTAAAGCAGCAGTTCATTCTATAAGGAAATTCTTTTAGGAAGAGGAATGTATTGCAGCAGTATTGGAGGCTGATTGCTCAAGCACATTTAACTCCCTCAGTCAAGAAGCAATGCTGCACAACATAAAATGTAAATTTCTAACATTTTCTCAGTGTTCGGACAAAACCTACAAAGAACCAGCTATCTTTTACAGTATGAGTAAGATGGCTGATCATGATGTCAGTGTCATCCGGTCTGCAGAAGAGACTTCACAGGGGGGCCCCAGTGGCCATGGCCATGCAAGCCCTGATTATGACAGTGCTGCATCAACAGATCAGATATGAGACCACCAGTGTAAAACAAGTAGCCTATGGTTGATCTCACAGGTACTAGCAAGGTGAAGGATGCTGGGCCCTAGTAACATTTCATGGCCCTGAAAAGGGTAATTTTCCTTGTGGAAGCAAATCCATCCTGACTGTGAAGGCAGCTTACCATCAATATGCACTGACAGCTTTCAGGGACACATGGGTAATAATGAAAACAGTAGGTCAGAGGCATCTACTGTAGATGCAGTGGCTGAAACTTGGAAATTTATGGATGAATATATCAGTGATAGAACACATGGCTGGAAGAAATACATATACTTTTTAAACACACAAAAACTGGGGCCCTTGCAGCCTACGAAACGTTTACATACTCGTTTGGTGTAAAGCACAAACGGACCATCCTGATACGAACCAAATCAGGAATAGAACTGCTGCTACAACCACTGGAGGATCTTATTTGGGAAACCATTACTGACTAAAGGCCACATCCACACACCAGAGGAGTGGGATGCTCTAGCACTACCATCCAGGATGGGAGGCCTTGACACTAAATCCAGCAGCCATGGCAGGCCTAGAATAAAGAAATTCAGTCAGGCTCACTGACTTTTTGTCAAAGAAATTTGGGCCTAGGATGAGACGAGTGATATCTATCCACAATGCCAGAATGATATAAAGACACAAGTAAGCATACAGCAGAAAGCAAGACAAAAAGACCAGCTGCAGCACACGACTGAAAATCTTACACGTGGCCAGCATAGAAGAGTTGAGATGGCAGACGAGGTTGTGGCATAAAACTGGGTGATGACCCAGCCTCTCAAGGCACAAGGCTTACACTACATCAAATAAGAATTTATAGATGACATGGTCTTCAGATATGGATGACCAACAGAAAACATACCAAAACAGTGTCCCATGGGTATTGTCTTTTGCATGCTTTGCAAGAGGAAAGGCATATGTGTGTAAGTAATGAAATTCGTGACCTCCCTGCAGAGATCCATCCATCCATTGCCAGATGCTCCAATCCCACAAGGGGTGGCCACAAACAAATTGCCTCCATGTCTCCCTGTCCCCCACTATTTCGTTGTCCTGCTCCCAGCTCACACACCCCTCTCTCATATACCTCTCCAATCCATCCCACCACCTCATCCTCGGCCTCCTCCTCCATGTCCCCCTCCACCTCACTCACATACACTCTCCTCGTCATCTCTCGCTTTCCATTCTCTCCACATGGCCAAACTGCCTCAATGTGTTTCTCCTAATGCATCCTATCACATCCACATCCACACCACAGTGCTCCTTCACTTCCTCATTTGTCAGTCTGCCTTTCCATGTGACTCCATATGTTCCTCTCAGAGAACACATTTTCGCTGCTCTCACTCTTGACTTGTGTCCCTCCAACAAGGTCCAAGTTTCACTTCTTTACATTACAGTTGGTATCACAATACTGTCATGCAATAGCATTTTCAGTTCCATGCTCACTTCTCTGTTTCTTATCACCGCCTTTAAGGAACCAGCAACCTTTCTTCCTTGTTGTACCCTTTCAAGCACTTAACCCCCTAAACTTCCATCCTTACTCATCACACTACCCAAGTATTTAAATGCACTAACATTTTCTATTTCTCCTCATCCAACCTCACTGTACATTCAGTGACTTCATTTCTCTTGAAGACCATAACTTTACTCCTCCCTACATTCACTTTTGGATTCCGTTTCTTACACACTCTCCCAACCTCTTTCACCAAGCCTTGCAGCTCCCCATCACCATCACTTAACAACACAGTATCATCTGCAAACAACAGTGCAGGGAGTTTCCACACACTGCCCTCTCTAATTAGGGCCACTCCAACGTCCGCTGCTCTACCTTGTATTTATTTTATAACCCCATCCATATAGACTGAAGAACCATGGAGACATGGCACATTCCTGTTTCAATCTAACTTTCAAATAGAACAATTCACTCAGATCACTGTCCACATCCCCGCTGAGGGGGGGGTCACCTTGACGTGGTGGTGGGGCTTGAAGCGTGGCTGGCAGTGCCACCTACTTGGAAGGCATGCCTACCTTTGTAGGGCTCGGTATTTGTCAGCCCCGTGGACCAAGCATCCCCTGCATCACTTGTGAAGGAGGCCTGCTGGTGATGTTAGTCCCCACCTTTTTGCCATCTAGAGCGGGACTGTTGCCTTACCCACGTGTTTGCTGTGCGTGGCATCCTGTAATGCTGGGAGACAGGAGTCCTGGGGGTTGAGCAATGCTGCACGATGCATCCTGCAGCTAGCAATACACCTCTTTGATCCCTTATTCTGGCTAGACGGGCGGCCTGGTTGGGCCCAACCAGGTCAATCGGCTGGTCATGTGTTGGCTAGGGTCAAGTGGGCACTAGGGGGCCTGGTGGCTCCTGTTGTCCTGGGGTCACCCTTGCCCAGGACCCCCGGTGGTTACCCACATATTCTCCCCTGCTACCCCTGAGGTTGCCTGTGGCATCTGGCCTCCCCTTGCTGGGTTCCATGGTGGGTGGGGGGATGGGGAAATGAAGTTTTTTGTGCTTACTTATGGCAATCAGTAATGTGCCTCAACTTGCCTCTCTCCCAGACCTCAGCACGTCTTCTCGGCCTTCACTTGTGGCCACTCTGGAGCCTTTCCAGGTTCCACGTAGCTCTGCAGAGGATTCGGCCTCCCTTGACTTGCCTCCCCGGTCCGGTGGCTCCCATATAAGGGGTCGCAGGTGGAGGTCAAAGAGTATACCCGGCCCTCAGGGCCCACATGATCGATATTTGGATTATTTTAAAGTTGCTCCTCCTCCTGAACCTTTTGTCAAGTTCATTGTAGTTCATGGCCGAGCTGCGGTGGCCTTCAGAAGGTGCGATATTTTCCGTACACATCGAGAACTTGTTGCTGCTTGTGGTGCGGCCCCTAAAGTGGTTCCACAGGCTGATGGCAATTTGTTGGTGGAGGTGTCTGATCCTTCTCAGAGTGCGGCTGTTCTATCTTTGTCCGTGCTTTCCGGTCGGTCTATTACATGTTTCCCCCATGCTTCACTGAATCATTCTTGTGGTGTTGTGTATGCTAAGGAATTACTGATTTATGATGAGGGACGCCTTGTTGAAGAGTTGTCAGCCCAGAATGTAATAAAGATTGAGAGGATTAAGAAGATAAATGGTGACATTGTGCCAACTCCATCCTTGATTGTGACTTTTGATTCATTGAGCCTCCATTCTGTTCTTAACGCTGCATGGTACCAGTACAGAGTTAGGCCCTATGTCCCTTTGCCTCGTAGATGTTTCCACTGTCAGTGTTTGGGTCATACTGGTCGAACTTGTAGGCGCCTTGCCCTGAGCCTTCCAGCAGTCTGTGTATCGTGTGGTTCAGATGTTTATGGGGGTGTGGAATGCCCTGGTCCAGTGTCTAGTGTCAATTGTGGTGGTGAGCATGCTGCTTCTTCTAAATCTTGTGACTGTTACAAAATGGAACATGAAATTCTGTCTCTCAGAGCCACGGAGAGGCTGAGTTTTACCAAAGCTAAGGACCGTGTCAAGTCTATGTATGTTCACCCAGGTGTGTCCTTTGCTTCTATTCTTTCTGGGTCAATGCCTGCTGTGTGCCGTCATGGGGTCCCTGTTCCATATTCTGACCTTCCTCCTCGTCCCTTGTCAGATACTGGACGTCCTACTCCTCCTCCTTGTGGTCTCCCAAGGACTCCGGTACCTTTGTAGTCTTCATGTTTTCCGGCTGCTGCTTCTGTACCAGCTGCTACTCCTGTACCACCTGCTACTCCTGTACCAGTTGCTACTACTGTACCAGCTGACACTCCTGTATGGGCTGCTACTCCCGTACCGACTGCTGTTCCTGTACCATCTGCTCGCTCTGCTACTGGTGTTCATTCTTTTTTACAGTGTGCCACTACAGTTTCTAGTGCTTCAAGTTCTGGTGCAGAGATGGAGGTTGCATCTGCCAACCTCAAACGGGTGAGGAGTGAGGAGTCTTTGGGTGACTCCCCTCCTTCTAAGGTTCAAACTTCTGTACCGCATGAGGATTCTGAGGGGGCTCTTTGCTCGACAACCCAGCCAGTGGTGGCGTCTAAGTCAGTGAGTGTTCGTGATGGTCCTACCAGGATTCCAGTCCCTGCCTCTTGCTCAGGTGTGGCAGAGCCTGGGTCTTTAGAGACTCTAAGAGCTCAGGCGCTTGCTCCCTCTGATCTGTCACCCAGCAGTCAACCTTTGGTTGATTCGGTTGGTCCTGAGGTGCCAGCTGGACCCTCACGTGGGTGTGCAGACGGGGCGAGTGGGTCTTCCAAGAAGGTCTCTGTTCTTCGGGCTCATTCTGGCAATGGGCGGCGTGTTTCGGGGTAAGGGTACTGCCACCCATGGAAACTCTAAATCTTCATTGTCTTCTCGGTTGGTGAGGGTGAGCTCCACGCCTAGGAAGAAGGGCTTTCATTCTCTTCCCAACAAGGTTGCTACATAGCCTTGGTGTTTCTCAATTAATAATATTTAATACTAATCAGCATGGCTCAATCGGTACCTATCTGTCTTCAATGGAATTGTAGAGGTGCCATGGCAAATTGGGAGGATTTGCAGATATTGCTGTCTGCTCTGAGCCTGCTCTGTGTCTGTCTCCAGGGGACAGTGGTAGGGGATAGACAGTTTCCTTCTATCAGGAGGTATGAGATCTTCCATGCATCTCCTGGCAGTCACAGCGGTGGATGTGCCATTTTGTGCTGATCTGATGTCCCTTTTATTTCCCTTGCACTGCAGTCTCCCCTTCAAGTTCTAGCTGTACAGATGAACGTTGGGAGGTGCTATACCATCTGTTGTCTGTATCTTCCACCTTCTGTTCCTGTTGCACGTATTGATCTGGTGACTGTTATCAGTCAATTTTCACCCCCTCTTCTACTCCTTGGTGACCTTAATGGCCACCATCCCTTGTGGGGTGACTCACTTTCAAATCCCCAGGGTGAACTTCTTGGCTTTTTGGTTGGGGATTTAGATTTGGTTGTCCTAAACGATGGGAGGCTGACCCATTTCCATGTTCAGACTGGCACGTGCTCTGTCATTGACTTCACCATCTCCTCCTCTGATTGTGCCCTTGATTTTTCTTGGGAGGTTTTGGATGATCTACATGGTAGTGACCATTATCCTGTGTTGGTCCAGACTACTCACTCTATTCCTGCAGCCCGTATGCCATGCTGGTGTCTGGATAGGGGTGATTGGCCTCTCTTTGAGGAACTATGTGTATTTGCTTACAGGGTTACTGATTTTTCGACTATCGACGATGCTGAACATTACTTTACTAAGACCATTTTCTCAGCAGGGATTCATTCCACCCCACGGACTTCTGGTGTTTTTTCCAGGAGACCTGTGCCATGGTGGAATGACGACTGCTCTATAGCAAAGGGAGCTTACAAAGTGGCTGCCCATCAATATTTTGCCAATCGTGATGTTTTTCAAAAAATCCAGTTTCACAAAGCACGTGCCACTACAGATTTGTCATGAAGAATGCTTGCCGAAACTCGTGGAGGTCGTATGTTTCTACAGTTACGTCCTCTACTCCAATGCCCAGTGTGTGGAAAAAGGTATATAAGCTTTCTGGTAGATTCATATACCCCTCCTCACCAGTGTTGAGACTTCACGGAGATCTAGTGTTTGCACCTGATGCAGTAGCTGCTGCTTTTGCAGATCAGTGTTGTGCTGTCTCAAAAAAGGATCCTTCTAGGCCGTATGCTAGCTATCGTAGGAATCAGGAGAGGCTGGGTCTTGGCTTTAGCTTTCCTGGTGGAGAGCCGTATAATTTAGACTTTAGCCTCAGTGAGCTGCGTGCTGCCCTCTCGGAGTGTGGTGACACTGTTCCTGGGCCTGACGACATTCCATACGTTACGCTGCATCATCTGCCAACTGATTCAATTCAATTCTTATTGGACCTTTTTTAACAGGGTTTGGAGTGAGGGCTCTATTCTCAAAAGTTGGAAGTTGGGTGTTGTCCTTCCCATTCCAAAGCCAGGTAAGGACCATTCCCATATCTCCAACTATCGCCTTATTAGTTTGACATCATGCGTGTGCAAACTATTTGTAAAGTTTGTCAATGTCAGGCTTATGTGGTTTCTGGAGAAGGGTTGTTTTTTCTCTCCTTCGCAGAATGGCTTCCAAAAATTACGGTGCACTTCAGACAACCTTATCAGGCTTGAGGCATCAATCTGTGAAGCTTTTGCCTCTAAGCAACATCTGGTGGCTGTGTTCTTTGATCTAGAGAAGGCTTATGACACTGCTTGGTACCATGGCATCCTTCAGCAACTTCATGCCTTTGGTTTACGTGGTCGCCTGCCTTTGTTGCTTCGAGACTTCTTGATTGATCGTGTGTTTCAGGTTCATGTGGGTTCTACCCTCTCTGCGCCACTGTGCCAGGAGGAAGGTGTCCCACAGGGGAGTGTCTTGAGTGTTTCCCTATTTGCGTTGGCCATCAATGGTATTCTCGACACTGTGCCCACCGGGGTATCCTCATCCCTTTATGCGGAAGACTTAGTCATAAGGTTTTCTGGCTCCCACATGTCTGCTATTGAGTAGTGTATGCAACTTGCCTTGGACAAAATTTCTGTCTGGGCCATTTCCAAGGGTTTTCAGTTTTCCCCTTCTAAGACTGTGGCTATGCAGTTTTGTAGGATGAGAGGGGTACACCCAGACCCTAATCACCAGCTTTGTGGCAGGAGACTCCAATGTGTGGAAGAGACGAAATTATTGGGCCTGACATTTGACTGCCGTTTGACTTGGGTTTCACAATTGGCAAGTCTTAAAGCATCATGTATGAAGGCTCTCAGTCTCTTGAGGGTTCTGTCCCATACCTCTTGGGATGCTGATCGGAGGACTCTCTTGCATTTGTTTCAGGTTTTTGTAGCCTCCAAGCTGCCATATGGCTGCGAGGTCTACTCCTCTGCCACAGAGCCCAGACAAAAAACTCTAGATGATGTCTACCATGCTGGTCTTCGCCTTGCAGCTGGGGCTTTTCGGTCATCTCCAATTCCCAGCTTGTTGGTGGAAGCAGGTGTACCACCCTTAGATCTACTGTGTCAGTCTGTTGCAGCACGGTGCTGGCTCTGGATTCGTCGCCTTCCAGACTCACTTGTCTGTGAGTGTGTGATGCAACAGTCTTGTTTTTTGTATTATAATAGTCACCCTCGCATGCCTTGTCCATTTGGCTGTAGGGTTTGGGACATCATGGAGTTTGGTTTGTCGACAGTACCTGTCAGTCCTGTTTGGATCCCGAGGGTTGCTCAATGGATCTTGCCCAAGGTGACCTTCTGCAGGTTTTTTTTGCAGACTCAAAGGATTCTGTCGCTCCTCAGTGTCTTTTACAGCTATTTTTAGAATATTCTTCTAGTCATGGTGGATCTGTGCCTGTGTATACTGATGGCTCTAAATCCGCCTCTGGTGTTGGTTTTTGAGTGGTATTTCCCAATTTTAGCCCTGGAGGTAGTCTTCCTTTGGCTACTTCAGTTTTTACTGCAGAGTTATCAGCTATCGTTTTGGCCCTGAAGTTGGTGGTTGTTCACCATGGCAATCATTTTACTATTTTTAGCGACTCTCAAGGGGCACTTTTGGCCCTGGACTCTTTTAACTCTTCCCATCCTATAGTTTTAGCTATTTTGGGGTGGCTGTTCCTCATTTGTCGTCGGGGGAAGAGAGTGGATTTCTGCTGGGTTCCTGCACATGTTGGTGTCATAGGTAATGAAAGGGTAAATGCACTAGCTAAGGCTGTGGCCTTGCAACCTGTACGTGCTCCTTGTCCTCTACCTGCTACTGATTTACACACTTCAGTATTGTCTGCTGTTCGTTCTTGTTGGCAGTTGCGGTGAGATAGCGTTCCTGTTAGCAAGCTAAAGAAAGTCACCAAGTTCGTCTCTCAGAGAGTTTGTTTTACAATGCCTCGTAAGTTAGAAACTGTTCTGGCTCGCCTTCGCATTGGACATACCAAACTCATACATAAGTTCCTCATGTCTGGAGGCGTGCAGCCATTCTGTGATGACTGTTTGGTTCCCCTTACTGCCAGGCATTTGCTGGTTGAGTGTTCCAGTTTGGGCAACGTATGTCGGAGGCTGCTATTGAGGCACTGAGAGGAGGGTGATGTTTACTGTCTCTCTTCGATGCTTGGGGGAGAGCCTGGTACGCCTGGGAACGATGTGTTTTTATTTCTGAAAGAGGCTTGCCTTCTTCACCTTTTATGATTGCACTGTTTTTACTCTGATGTCTAGTTTTTAATATGGAGTTTAGTTTTTAATATTTTTATATTTCTACTGCTTATATTTTTGCTTATACGGCACCATATGACCTTGTTGTTGTGGTGCCACGTGTTCTATCAATCAGTCAATCAATCACTGTCCACACGCACTGTAGCCTTAGCACCCTCATACACCCTCTGCTTATACATTCCTGTGAAGATGCTGCAGAGAATTTGCCATAATGTCGCCAAAGAGCTACCTCTGCTCCCTCGTGATGGTGACCACCTCATCCACAGAAGAGTAAACACATTAAATGTAGCCACTGTGGATGCCAGTGCTCAAAGTTTCTGGACATGTAGAAAGAAATCTTTCTTCGACACTAGGATAGTGGATACAATGACAACATGTTACTGCAAACTGTCTCTCAATGTTGCTCTCCACCCTCATCCCCCCCCAAAAAAAAAGCTATCTAGAAAGATTGCAATATGTAGATCACTCTCGATTCACTCCCATTGCGTTCTGAGCAAATATGGGATGGTTCCAGAGGCAAAGACTGAGAAAGGCTGAGGTTTTTGTCTGAGAAGAAGCATCAACCCTGGAGCTCTCTTATGGCCTGGATCAGATGTCGACTCTAATTCTCCCTCGTGAGGTCTGCACTTTATACCTCAGGAGTACAGGTTCATCAGCTCCCAGGCCTGTTTTTCTGGTGAATATGGACCATGATGCTGCTGCGGTCGAGAGATCCACTGTCCAGAGGCTCCAGTATAGTAACGTTTTTGTCAGCATTGTAGTACAGATTGTAAAATAAAAATAATGCAAATAGTTGTATATGGTTGGTAACCAGAATCGCTGATGTGTTTGGGACCAGCGGATTGCTTTATGAAGGTTAGTATTAACTTTCACGATACAGCTCCATATGGTGAATCATATTTATAAGACTGGTGCTGATCTTCCAAACATTATTTTCAGATGGATGGAGGTAGTAAACAAAAAAAAAGTAGTATTAATAGTGTGGTAGTGGTAGTTGTAGTAGTGGAGGTGGTGGTGGTGATGGCAGTGATGATGTTGGTGGTGGTAGTAGTAGTAGTAGTAGTTGTAGTAGCAGTAGTAGTAGTAGTAGTAGTAGTAATAGTTGCTGTTGTAGTAGTAGAAGTAATTCCAGTAGTGGTAACAGTAGTAGTAGTTACAATCTCCGGTTCATCTGAACGTGAGCCGGATTGACTGTAGACTGATGTTACCTTCCTTCTGTAACTCACAATCCTCCATCTGAGATAGCCAGAAGTTAAGGGATGTTTGCATAACTGGGTAGCTAAGCAGTTCGACTACATCGGTGGCATGAAAGCGTCTCTCTCCATCACCAGAGAGAATGGTAGGAAGGTAATTCAGGAAAGAGAGATAGGTAAAAGTGGAGGCTTGAATAACAGGGAGAAGAGGAAATCATAGAATTATTGCCTGTCGACTACATAGGTACCTTTAGGGAAGATAACCTTGTTTTTAGGTTCCAGGCTTCCCTTTGAATACGACACGCAACAACCAAATTTACACTGAGGTCCCCAAACATACTACTAGTTCAAGAGGTACAAGGGAGTGGGAGACGGCAAGCTAGGTCCAACAGTTTTACCGGCCCGGGCAGGAAGGAAGGGTCAGCAGGGCAGATAAGGGGTACAGGCTCAGTTGAAAGAGAGAGAGAGAGAGAGAGAGAGAGAGAGAGAGAGAGAGAGAGAGAGAGAGAGAGAGAGAGAGAGAGGGAGGGAGGAGCACGATATGTGATCTTGATGATGTTGACGGAAATGAATAACAGTAAATCAGTGGAAAGGGGTAGAAAGATGGAAAGAGAATATCGGAAAAAGAGTCAAGTAAAGGGAAGAGAGATAAGTAGCGGAAGGGGAACATGGGAAGGTGGGAGTATATGGGAAGTGAGAGGAGGGAAGCACGAGATATATGTTACCTTCCACATATGCGCAATTTAAACTGGTCTACGGATGGACAGTGAACTGCTGAAAGGAACTGAGTGGAATTGTGGGACCAGGGGGGAGACAGGAGGTGAAAAAAAAGAAAAAGGAGAAAAGGAAACCATAGGAAAAAAAGAGGAAGGTAAGATGTGTTCTTGCAGTCCATTTAAAGTACACAACATGACAAATATGACCCGATTGGTGTTCATTGTGAGGTGCAGCCAGGATTTTGAAGGCTTTCTGAATGACTTTATCGCCATATTCTTGTAGCCATAGAAGTCTTATTAGTAACTCTTCGTCATTATATATATATATATATATATATATATATATATATATATATATATATATATATATATATATATATATATATATATACTGTATATATATATATATATATATATATATATATATATATATATATATATATATATATATATATATATACTGTATATATATATATATATATATATATATATATATATATATATATATATATATATATATATATATATATATATATATATATATATATATATATATATATATCCAGGGGCAGGATCCCACTGCTACCTGATGCATCCCCGGGTGGCAGATAGGGGAAGGCCTTGTAGATATACAAGGTAGCCTACCATCTTAGACGGCGCAGACCATGGGACTCCCAATAGATATATAGGGCTCCACCGAATATAATGAATATGGTAGCAGAAAAATTACATCTCACCAGAAACACTGTGGGAGGAAGGTGAGATTATTTGCAATCCTCCCAACGAAACATGAGTTCAATTGTAAAATATTTGATGGGCGTTCCTGTTGGATCATCGTCTACTAAAGGTCCAACCGCACTGCCTCTTGTGCTTACAGGCAGTGTGCCACCGAAAGTGAGTAGGCACTGTGTTGACAAGTTAGAGACTGGGATATTAAACACTCTTAAATCAATGAAGGTCTATGCATACAATGTAAGAAGCCTCGCTGAAGATTACAAACTTGATAACTTAATGGCTGAACAGGAAAACATTTGTTGGGATAATGTAGGTTGAGTGACACCAGTGCTGGGAACGCTACTAATAAAAAGTGGCGGGGCTCCCATTCCGGTTACTAGCTCGAAAAAGTAGTGGCGTGACTGGTTTCGCTACTTGATACGAAATGTAGCGGCGCTCCCGCTCCCGCTCCCGTTACTTTGGATAAGAAAAAGGTAGACGAAGGAAAGGTTGACAAAAATCTGTGATATAGCAAATACACTCTATACTGTTTTGATAATATCAGTCTGAGTGGTTATGTTGTGCACCAGTAATGTCAGTATATACTTATAATGACCAAAAAAAAAAAAAAAAAAATCATATACATGTCGGTGTCATTGAAACTTAGAGCCGAAGGTACAGGAAAAAGCTATTTGCTGTGTAATGTAACAAATGTTCTTTTACATTGTTGCCTAGTATACCTACTGAAAGTAACATACATAAATTAAAGGCAAAAAAATGTGGCCTACCATTAATATTATATAGATTTATTATATTTTTAATGATACCTATTTAAGTTATGTACGAAAACGAAGGTAAAAATTAACTGTTGCTTTCCTTTAAAGGCTGTTTATAGCAATTTTTTTTTACCATTACTTTAAACTGAAAGTAACATACTGTGATGAAATAATAATGAAGTGAGTAACAATTAGTCTGAAAGAGAGAGTGAGGGAGAGAGCGGGAGTTAGAGACGAGGATAGTTAGAGGTGTGTGTGTGTGTGTGTGTGTGCTGCCTACATGTAGCTGACATCCTTATTTATCTTTAGGCTTACTTAATTTAAATGATAGATGATTAACTAGAAACTTCCTGTCTAAATATTGCACATTACTAATAAGTAATATATATAGTTAATAAATTACTGATGTAATGTAGAACAAAAATCATTAATTGACACATTTGACAAAAGTATTATTTTTCGTCATTAATAAATACAACCAAACCGTCGGCATATCTGTATGTACTCACCGACTCCGGACCTGTATTCGTCGCGTGAGTAGCGAGGAGCGCGGTAACGCCTGAGCACGGCCAAAAAGTAGCGGCGCTCTCAGTTCCGCTACTGTCTAAAAAAAAGTAATGGCGTTACCACCAATTAAAATAGTAGCGGAACTATGTAGCGCCACTACTAATAGTGTCGCTATTCCCAGCTTTGAGCGACATCCACAGAAAAGAAGAAAGTGTAATTCAGCTCGATGATAGTGGCCACATATTTCACTACAGAGGAAAGGAAAATGAATGAGTTGGTGGTGTAGGATTTCTGATTAACAGAAATCCTGCAGACAACATCGTTAAATTCAGCAGTGTATCTGACAGAGCACCAGTGTTTGTAATCAGACTGTGCAAAAAATATACCCTGAAAGTAATACAAGTATATGCACTTCTCAGAGATCAGATGAAGAAACTTGAAACATTCTGTGATGACATCTCCCAGATTATGGATGAGGAAAAGACCACCTATACTATACTCATGGGAGACTTCAATGCAAAAGTTGGAAAATCAAAAAATGGATAAGCATGTATGGGGAAATTTGGAGTGGGAGAAAGGAACGAAAGAGGAGAAATGCTGGTAAACTTTGCAGAAATGTTTAACATGAGAATAATGAACACATTCTTTCACAAAAGAACAGGGAGAAAGTGGACCTGGAGATGCCCAAATGAAGAAACAAAGAATGAAATCGACTTCCTTATAGTAAAGAAGAATAACATGATCACAAATATCACAGTTATCAACAAAGTAAATATCGGAAGTGACCATAGAATGGAGGGTTGCACAGCCAGATTCAATTTCAATTCAATTTCAAAAGTGAAAGAAAGAAGATGATTAAAGATAAAAAGATATGTCCAATAAAAGTCAATGAAAACAAAGCAGCCTTTCAGTTGGAAATAAGGAACAGATTTCTGGCTCTCAGTAATGCTGAATGTGACACTGATGAGATGAATGACTAACAAAAGTGCTAAAAGAATCAGCGGAGGTAGTAGGAAAACCTAATACAACCAAAGCCAAGGAGTATTCAGAAAAGACGCTTGAGCTTATGAAATGAAAGTAAAAACAAAGAAAAACGAAACAGAACGAGCGGAATTAAATAAGCTTATCAACACAAGACAAAGAGAGGAAAAAAGAAAAACATGGATCAAATCAAAGAAACCATCAAAAAAGGAAAGTCTGAAACAGGTTCAAAGTAAAATGGTAATTGGAAAGCAACAAATTACATCAAGACAAAAACGGTGAAGCCATTAAATGCAGAGATAAGATGTTGACGAGAGTTGAAGAATTTTACAAAGAACTGTATGCATCAAAAACAGTAGTACCAACAGTTAAAGTTTCAGTTGACACAAGTGAAATACCTGAGGTAACACCAGAAGAAGTAAATAATTCTCTCAAAATTATGAAAAGAGGGAAAGCTCCGAGAGAAGATGGAATAGTGGCAGATTTACTGTTGGATGCAGGAGTAGAAGTACAAACTTTTTTTTTTTTTTTATGCAAGGAAGAAGGAACCAAAGGCCATGAGCCCGCAGTAACAGTTCCCTCCAAGAGAAAAACAAAATACAATAGAGAGCCAAATTCAAGATCCGATCATTTTGAGATGCCTGGACACACTGCGTTTGAAAGACTGGAGATCATAGGCAGCAGGAAATACAGACAAAGGGAGACAGTTCCAGAGCTGACCTGTTGCATAAATGAAAGACTGGGAGTAACGGTTAACTCTTGCATTAGAGAGTTGGACAGAAAAGGGATGAGAGTTTGCTGCCAGACGGGTGCTACGCGCCCGTCGCAGAGGTGGAGGAATGCAAGCAGACAGTTCAGAGGAGCAGTGACCATTAAAGTAGCGATAGAAAAGAGATAAAGATGCAACAGTGTGGCGAAGAGACAGAGGTTGAAGGGAGTCAGTAAGAGGAGGAGAGTTAATGAGACGAAAAGCCTTTGACTCCACCCTATTGAGAAGAGCTGTATGTGGGGAGCCTCCCCACACATGAGAGTTGTACTCCACACAGGGGCGGATAAAACCTCTGTATAGAGTCAACAATTGTGCAGGGGTAAAGAAAGAGCGGAGTCGGCTTAGCACACCCAATCTCTTGGAAGCAGATTTTACAAGAGATGTAATATGATCTTTCCAAGATAAGTCCTGAGTAAATGAAACCCCAAGCATGTTCAAGGATGATGCAGGATTAAGCTGAATATTATTAAACATTAATGGGTATACCTGTGGAAGATTTTGTCGGGTTGATAGGTGTAAGAACTGAGTCTTAGATGCATTAAAGACAACCATATTATTTTTACCCCAGTCAGCGATACGAGCCAAGTCAGACATTAGGTGTGCCATAGCCTCATCCCTTGTTTCTTGAAGTAACTGTTGAGATGGGCGTTGCAGGAACCGAGTGGAAAGGTGAAGGGTGGAGTCATCAGCGTATGAGTGGACAGGGTTAGATGTACAGCTTAGAAGATCATTGATGAATAAAAGGAAGAGAGTTGGTGATAGGACAGAGCCCTGAGGAACACCACTGTTGATAGATCTAGGAGAAGAACGATGGCCGTCTACAACAGCGGCTATAGAATGACCAGAAAGGAAGCTAGCGATGAAGGCACAGATAGAAGGATAGAAACCGTAGGAGGGCAGTTTGGAAATTAAAGATTTATGCCACACTCGATCGAAAGCCTTTGAGATGTCAAGTGCAATGGCAAAGCTTTCGCCAAAGTCCCGAAAGGAGGATGACCAGGAGTCTGAAAGGTAGGTGAGAAGATCGCCAGTGGAGCGTCCCTGACGGAACCCATACTGACGATCGGAAAGAAGGTTGTAATAGGAAAGATGCCTTAAAATTTTTCTATTAAGAATTGACTCGAAAACTTTTGAAATACAGGACGTTAAAGCAATTGGACGTTAATTGGAGGGTTGGGAGTGGTCACCCTTCTTTGGGACTGGCTGAATGAGAGCAAACTTCCAGCAAGAAGGAAAGGTACAAGTTGACAGACAAAGGCGAAAGAGTTTGCCTAGGCAGGGTGTAAGCACAGAAGCACAGTTCTTGAGAACAACAGGAGGGACCCCATCAGGCCCATATGCCTTGTTAGTACTGAGCCCAGTGATGGCAGAAAATACATCAACTGAAGAAATTTTTATGTCAGCCATGAGGAAGTCAGAGGGGAGAAGTGATGGAGGAACAGCACCGGAATCGTCTAAGGTGGAACTGGAGGAGAAAGTCTGTGCGAAGAGATCTGCTTTATCAGTAGAAGAAATAGCTACAGAACCATCAGAGTAGAAAAGAGGAGGGAAGGATGATGAGGTAAAGTTGTTAGAAAGATTTTTGGCAAGGTGCCAGAAGAAGCGGGAAGAATTCGAGTTGGAGAGTTGAGAGCATTTAGTATGGATGAAATTATTTTTAGCAGAGCGAAGAACAGACTTAGCACGATTCCGGGCAGAAACGTAAAGATGATGTGATTCAGGGGTGGGTTGGCTCCGGTACCTTTTGTAGGCCCTCTCCTTGTTGCGGACAGCATTAGAACAAGCGTGATTAAACCAAGGCTTTCTTGCGTTAGTCAAAGGATATGAGAAAGGAATGTATGCTTCCATGCCCGAGAGAATAACCTCCGTAATGCGCGAGGCACACTCAGATGGCTCCCGGCCATGGAAGCAATAATCATTCCAGGGAAAATCAAAGAAGTACTGCCTGAGGGCCTCCCAGTTCGCGGCTCCAAAATGCCACAGACGACGTTTCCCTGGAGGGTCCACAGGCCGTACCGGAGTGATAGGACAGGTTAAGGTAATAAGGTTGTGATCGGAGGAGCCCAACGGAGAGAAAAGATTAACAGAGTAAGCAGAAGGATTAGTTGTGAGGAAGAGATCAAGTATGTTGGAGCTCTCTCAAGGCGGTCAGGGATACGGGTAGGGTGCTGTACAAGCTGCTCTAGGTCATTAAGGATAGAAAAGATGTAGGCTTGTTCACCAGGTGGATCCGTGAAAGGAGAGGAGAGCTAAAGGTGGTGGTGAACATTTAAATCTCCAAGAATGGAGATTTCAGAGAAAGGAGAAATGGACAGAATGTGTTCCATCGTAGAAGTAAGATAGTCGAAGAATTTTTGATAGTCAGTAGAATTAGGGGATAAGTAAACAGCACAGATATATTTAGTCAGAGAATGACAGGAAAGCCGAAGCCAGAGTGTGGAGAATTCAGAAGAATCAAGTTCAGGAACACGAGAGCAAGATAAGTCGTTGCGTATGTATACACAACAGCCACCTTTGGCTTTGAAATGAGTATAGAGAAAGTAGGAGGATACAGAAAAGGGTTTGCTGTCGGTTGCCTCAGACAGCTGAGTCTCCGTCAGAAAAAGAAGGTGAGGTTTAGAGGAGGAGAGGTGGTGCTCAACAGAGCGAAAGTTAGATGAAAGGCCGCGAATGTTGCAGAAATGAAGAAGAAGAGAGTCAGACAGTGGTTCCAGGCACCTCGAGTCGTCACCAGAGGGGCAGATGGCGGGGGCATTTATGGTCCCCCCCCCCTGGGGACTCCGAGGCTTGATTAATAGACGCCATTTTTGTTGATTTTGGAAAAGGAAGTGTAGTGTGTACTGTGCATGTAGTTTGGTGAAGATAGTTAGAGAAATTTGTACTGGAGAGCATGCTGGCCTACTCTCTGTGTAACTGAGACACTGAAAAAGTTCAGCAAAGGGGGATGGTCAGGAACTAGTCCTGAGGGCTGATGAAACGGGAGCTCCAGCACTCCCTGTCATCAGCTTTCCATCCACCTCGGGAGTACTGCCCTGCTCGACTGGTGCTACAGGCTACTCCCCAGATTAGGCTTGCTTACTTATTTACTCAATGTATAAAAAGGAAGAAACTTCCCAAAACATGGTGTAATGCAATAGTTACTTTACCTTACAAAAAAGGTGACTCAAAAGACCTCAGTACCCATCGACCCATTAGCTTGCTATCAGTCATTTACAAACTCTTCACTAAAGTCCTTACAAGTAGAATAACTACAAACTTGGAGGAATCCAGCCTCGTGAACAGGCAGGATTCCGAAGCGGGTACTCGACTACTGATCATCTACACACAATGAATCAGTTGAGAAAACTACAGAATATAATAAACCACTGTGCTTAGGTTTTGTTGATTATGAAAAGACTTTCGACTCAGTGGAGCACATAGCAATTATAAATTCATTGCGAGAACAAGGAGTGAATGAGAACATTGTAAAACTGCTCGAAAACATATAAAAGAAGGAACTGCTACAGGTAAATTACATAAGGATTCAGAAAAAAATAAGATTGAGAAAGGCGTGTATCGGGGAGATACAATTTCACCCAAGTTATTTACAGCATGCCTAGATAGTATTTTCAGAAAGCTAGACTGGGAAAACACAGGAGTGAGCATAGATGGAGAAAAGCTAAACCATTTAAGATTGCAGTTGACATTGTCCTAACCTCAGAAACAGCAGAGACATTACAAGAAATATTAAATGACCTGAACAGAGAAAGTCTCAAGGTAGGGCTAAAGATGAACCGGAGTAAAACTAAAATAATATTTAGTCCTGAAACACCAAAGAGCATCATCAGAATAAGTGGAGACATTCTTGAAGAAGTCGAGGAATACAATTACCTGGGACAAAAACTAAAATGAATGAAAGATAATTATAGCGAAATAAAAAGACGCATTACAATTGGATGGAAAGCTCTCGGTAAACATAGGGACATTATGATAAGTAGCCTGCCAGTTTGTATGAAACGAAAAGTATATAACGAATGTATATTTCCATCTATGACGTATGGTTGTGAGACTCGGAACTGACAAAATCGATGGAAAATAAATTAATTCGTTCTCACAGAGCAATGGAAAGGTCAATGTTGGGAATATCTTTAAGAGACAGGAAAAGATCAATTTGGGTGAGACAGCAGACTAAAGTCAAAGATATTATAGAAGTTGTAAAAGAACAGAAATGGAGGTGGGCAGGCCATGTAGCAAGAACAAGGGATAATCAATGGAGCAAGAGTTTGACTGACTGGACACCAAGAGACTGTAAGCGTAGCAGAAAGAGGCCAGACAGGAGGTAGAGGGATGAGATAGAGAAATTTGCAGGGAGAACGTGGCAATGACTGGCTGAGTCAGGGAATTCGTGGATAAGGTTGGGGGGAGGCCTTTGTTCAGCAGTGGACTTGTAATGGCTGTTGCTGCTGCTGCTGTTATATATACATATATATATATATATAATATATATATATATAAATATATATATATAAATATATATTATAAATATAAATATATATTGTGTGTCACACCTTAGCACTCTCTTGCATGTAATTTGTTTCGTTTTATTATCGTGTTTGCATCATTAACATACAAGAAGATACTGAAGTGCAATGTTCTGAATACATCCCAAGGAAGGGGTGTTGAAGCTTGAGGATCACTTTAACACGACCCAGTGTGGCCACTTTCACTGGGATACTTCTACATTTGTACGCTCACTTTCTTTTGTTTCCAGATCCTTTCTAACCCGATTGCTTAGATGGGAGTTAGGTTTATGATAATGATGATGATAATGGAGGATTAGGAAAGTGGGTAGAATAACAATGAATAAAAATGAGAAGGAAATGTTGCTGTGTGTTGCATGAGGAAAGAAACTCGAAGAATCGGTTGGAGCTGTTTTTGCTGGGAAAGTATTTTTTGTTGATAGATGGAGGAGGAGGAGAAGGAGGCTCAGGAGGACGAGGAGGAGATGGAGTTGAAGGAGGTAGAGAAGAAGAACCAGGAGTAGGTGGAGCTGCAGTAGCAGAGGAAGAGAAGGAAGAAGAAAAGAAAAGAATAAGCAGAAGAAAAAAAAGAGGAGGAGGAGGAGGAGGAGGAGGAGAAGGAGGGAGAGGTGGTGGATTTAAAGCGAAGTATAAATAATGTGACGGAGGGGGAGAGGGGAATTAACAGCATGAGAAATTATGCAAGGTGAGGAGGAGTTTGCTATTATGAGAGAGGGGAAGAGGAATAATGCCTGAGAGTCTAATGAGGAAAAGGAGAAGGAATAGGAGGAGGAAGCGGAGGAGGAGGGTTAGAAGGTGAAGGAAGAGGAAAAGGAGAAACGAGAAGAGGAAGGAAGAAGAGGAGGAGGAGGAGGAGGAGAGGTGGGAGAAGAAGAGGGAGATGAAAGAAGGATGGAGTAAGGGATGAGGAGGAGGAGGAGGGACAGGTAGAGGAAGGGGAAATAGAGAAGTGGGAGGAGGAGGAGCAGCAGCAGGAATAGGGAGATGGAAGAGGACAGGGAGAAAGAGAGGGTGAGGAAGGAGACAGCGGGACGAGAAGCCTAGGGCGGAGAAGCAGGAGGAGGGAGGCCAGAGGTGAGGGAGGAGAGGAGTCGTGTGTAGTGAGGAGTGATGAGTTTCTGTGGACAAAAGAGATGATGCGGCGGAAGAAGGAAATTGTGAGAAGATGACTAGGCGGGTGGGAAAGCAGTCAATTTAACGCTTTAAATACAATTATGTCCTTTTCTTATTCTTGCAGTATCCAGACCATTTTACAAGACTTAGGAAATTGTGTTAAATGAAGAGGTTAGATATGATTTTCATTAACTTCTTAAGCTAAACACAGAAGGCAAACGTTAGCTTGAATGACATGAAAATGATAGCATGGAATTAAAGGTTTTAAGGAGATCAGATATCGTTTATTGCGATTATAAATTGGTCATAATCTTACTCAGACACTCAGTGAATTCGATCTATTCGGATATTAAATATGACTGACAAAATCACGTGGGTGTAAAATAACGTAAGTGTCCTTTCACGCAATGTGTGTCGAACTGATAGCCTAGAGTACCCTGACTCCCTGTCCCACAAATCAGAGTGGTAAATAGCGCTGCGTGTTATTGTAAGAGACTTACACATCACCATAATATGCAGCACTACAGTAGACAGCACACACACCACACTCCATAAATTTACCACAATACGCACCACACTCTAACACCACAACACATACCGCACTCCATTACAACACCACAATATACATTACACTCAGTTTTAGCACCGCAGCCACACTACAACCTTAGGTGACAGTATGTAGTGATTCGACGGTTGTGAGGGAATGACAGGGAAGATTTTTTCTTTTTTTTCTTTAATGACTACGCTGAGTCTATCCTCATAGAGACTGTACTGTTCTCAAGATGGGCTCTGAGCAGTATGAAAGATTAGAGAAGTAAAGAATTTAAAGTTTTTTATTTTTATTTTGCTTCCTTCTCACCCACTCTAGCCATTTGTCACTATGTATCAGCCACAGTGATTTGGCTACCACCACGACCACCACTACCACGCAGTGGCTGGTAGATCTAAATTCATTTTGTTTTCGCCAGGCGGAACTTGGTTGCCCCCGAAACTTGAATACTAAGTCGTGCGTGTATGAAATTCGATGAACCTTAGTTAAAAGGAAGGAATGAGTCTCCATTGTTACTAGTCAAATCCATCCTCCAATCTGAATCCCTCCAATGTGATGCACTTGGTCATTACTAAGCTGAAAATCTTAGGGGTACTCATCAGGTTAGAAAAAATAAAAACGTTCTATAGGCAGGTGGTGGAGGAACGTGGATGTCTCCGGAGGCGGCGGTTGACTTAATATATATTACACCTATGGACGGACGACATGTGGAGTCGCCCTAAGCCGCACGGCCATTGCTATCAGTAAAAGTTAGCCGTCCGCGACCTTCCCCACAGAAAATGGCCGACGCGGGCATACAGCCACTGAGGAATCCTCATTAATACTCCATTTTACTGGTAATCCCTGATGGCAACCCATTTCATGAAATATGTGAAAATGTTATGTTACTTTCAGGTGTTTCTTGTATGCTCATATGATGCAAGAATTACAGAGCCTGCATTGCATGCTACATTGTATTTCGCTAAATCATACCACCGGACATTATTCCAGTAGTTTTGCTTTTAACAACTTCGAAAGATATGACTTTTATGCTAACTGCCTGTTTGCATATGTGCGTCACCTGTTGTCAGGTCTCAGACACTGAATAATAGTACAAAGGATCATTTTCTGACTGACTTGCTAAACTTGAAAATACAGGTTTGTTTGAAGCGCTGTCAGTACATTACTGACATTTATTTGTAAGCAGGTCCTAACAGTTTTGAGTATGGTGATTTTTACTGAATTTGCTTTCATGTCACATACAGCAAAGCCATATTTGGATGGAAAAGATAATTTCCTTTTCCGTTTCACAGTGATTAATGACTGCGATGAATTTTCTTGGAAAAGATAAAAGGATATAAAATCGTTGTGAGATTTATGTTGGAATCAGCGCCATGCTCATCTCGCAGCTATATCGCACACGGTAAACATCCTGGCAATCGATAGTGTTGCCGGTAAGCGATACACAAATAAAGTCAAAGGAATCACATTATTTTAAAGCCCGTCATCGAACACTTTGTGGCAACTTTGATATGCAAACCAATGGACAGCCAGTGCCCATGGTTGAGGGAAATCATCAAACATTTACCGGTGGTCTGACGGCGGGCATGAGCCAAGGACCCTGCTATCCTCAAAAAGTTGCCTATTTAACCATATTGTTCTTCTGCACTCTTCATTGTTTTCTTTTTTTACAATTCCAACACGTTATATGCTGTACTGAGTTATTTCTTTTTCTTCTCAACTGCGTTGTGCATGGTCATATTGCACTCAATCACTACTGACTACTGGTCGACTTTATTCCCTGACCAGCTACTCAGCAATTTGGACAACACCACAGTCGTGCCTGACAGACTGTGCCCATGAAGGCACAGTCCACCAGCTACCGCCCGATAGGCGAGAGTGTGGACGGTGCTTAGCAACTTAGCCTACATCTCGGGACTGACTAACGTCAAGCAACATAATTATGTATTAAAATGAGGGAAGAATTTCACAGCTGCCAGTGTTAATTAAAGCTAGTTGCAAATTCGGTAGCTTCTTCATTGCACTGTCTTCATCGTTGTCTCTTTCCTACCATCTCCACCAAACACTGTGGGGGTGGGATCGGTGTTGGTTAGGTGCTGCAAATTAAAAGTGAATATTTGGATACCTAGTCCCTGTTTGATGTTACAAAACGATGTCTTATGCACCTCATGGACGTGAAAGTAATTAAGTGGAGCTGATAGGAAGAATTTTAAGGTAACCATCCCATCTCATAATATAATTATGAATATTGCTGATTATCTTACTATATTTTTACGCTTCCAGTGCAATGCATTTATACTAATAATTGATTACCATGCCGTCCATGTATTCATTTTCACCACATTAGGAAACAGGTCCTATTTAATGACTGCGATGAATTTTCCTGGAAAAGATAAAAGGATACAAAACCGTTGCGAGATATGTGTTGGAATCAGCGCCGTGCTCATCTCGCAGCTATATCGCACACAGTAAACATCCTGGCAATCGATAGTGATGCCGGTAAGCGATACACAAATAAAGTCAAATCAATTATATTATCTTAAAGCCCGTCATCGAACACTTTGTGGCAACTTTGATGTGCAAACCAATGGACAGCCAGTGTCCGTGGTTGAGGGAAATCATCAAACATTTCCCGGTGGTCTGACGCCGGGCATGAACCAAGGACCCTGCTATCCTCAAAAAGTTGCCTCTTTAACCATATTGTTTTTCTGCACTCTTCATTGTTTTCTTTTTTTACAAATGCAACAATTTATATACTATACTGAGTTATTTCTTTTTCTTTTCAACTGCGTTGCGCAAGGTCATATCGCACTCAATCGCTACTGACTACTGGCCGACTTTACTTCCTGACCAGCTACTCAGCAGTTTGGACAACACCACAGTCGTGCCTGACAGACTGTGCTCTATAAGGGCACAGTCCACCAGCTACTGCCCGATAGGCGAGAGTGTGGACGGTGCTTAACAACTTAGCCTACATCTCGGGACTGACTAACGTCAAGCAACATAATTATGTATTAAAATGAGGGACGAATCCCACAGCTGCCAGTGTTAATTGACGCTAGTTGCCCATTTGGTAGCCTCTTCATTCCACTGTCTTCTTCGTTGTCTCTTTCCTACCATCTCCACCAAACACTGTGGGGGTGGGATCGGTGTTCTTTAGGTGCTGCAAATTAAAAGTGAATATTTGGTTACCTAGTCCCTGTTTGATGTTACAAAACGATGTCTTATGAACCTCATGGACGTGAAAGTAATTGAGTGGAGCTGCTAGGAAGAATTTTAAGGTAACCATCCCTTCTCATAATATATGAATGTTGCTGATTATCTTACTATATTTTTACGTTTCTAATGCAATACATTTATACTGAGAATGAGCCCCGTGAGGGGGTATTGTCTGCAGAGACGTGGGGGATACTTAAAGTGTTTTGGCACCCCTTTGGTCCCTAATCAGTCCTTTTCAGCTCTTCAACTATCCCTCGTTTCTTTCTTTTTTTCCTCGTGCTTACTATCCCCGTATTTCCTTCTCCCTTGCGCTACAAGGTCTTCCTGGTTTAGTACAGTCTTCTCTCTTCTTATTTTAATATAATATATTTTGGTGATATATAAAAGGTAGTAAGACAACAAACAGTTCAGTATTAATTTACTGCCTATGCATATTAACAGATATCATATCACACAGCATAATAACCCTTGAAACTGATGAAATGTAATACAAATAATACATTCGTTAAAGAAAGCACTGCAGGTTCAATCGTTAGAAGTCAACATCTATTAATCTGATTCACTAGACTTCGTTTCCACTGCTTCGAATATTATGAATAAACTAAACTACTAGCTCCCGAACAGTCTTTCTTTTAAGCTTTTCTTGTCCAGTCGAGCAAGTAGGAAGTGCGAAAAAATACTGGGGTATATAGAGACATCTGGCAGTTCCCTATAGTAAGTCCACGTATGATTATGGATGAATGACTCAGAACCTAGAGCCTGTGTATGGCGGAACGTGATTGGCTGAATTTTTGAGTGGTGGTGAAGCAAATATTTTCATCATATTATACGTAAATCAAAGTTAATAACTAATAAATGACACAAGAAAATGTGTAGAGAATACTACAGTATTTAATGATCGAACGTGGAGTATAATAGAGTAATAAGCATCAGCAATCTGTAAAACGTAACTGGCAATATAGCCCAGAAGAGCATGTCAGCTGGTAGTTTCGTTTGTTCATAATATTCGAAACAGTGGAAACGAAGTCTAGTGAATCAGATTAATAGATGTTGACCTCTGACGAAAAGAACCAGCAATCCCTTCTAACCCCTTCGCTACGAGAGATTTGTCGTGGAAAATCATGGTGCAGTATCAAGATTTAAACAAAGATAAAACTGACATACCGAACATGAAGGACTTATTGTTTCTGACTCCTTTTCACTACCAGACGTCCCTCTTGAAGAAAATCGTCTGGTAGCCTACTGGGAGGAATAAAATGAGATGAAAGGCGACATCGTGGAGAAAGGGTTAACAGATGTAATATATGGTATTACATTTCATTAGTTTCAAGAGTTATTATGCTTTATGACACATGATATCTGTCAATATGCATAGACAGAAAATTAATACTAAACTAATTGTTGTCTTATTATCTTTTATATTTCACCAAATATGTTATATTGAAAATAGAAAGAGGGAAGACTGTACGAAGCCACTAAGACATTGTAGTACGTGGAAGAAGGAAATAGAGAGGAAGGACAGCAAGCACGAGGAAAAAAAGAAAGAAACGAGGGACAATTGAAGAGCTGAAAAGGGTTGATTCGGGACCGAAGAGGCGCCAAAACCCTTGAAGTATCGCCCACGTCTCTGCAGACAATACCACCTTACGGGGCTCATTCTAAATATAAATGCATTGCATTACAAACACATTATAGTAAGATAATCAGCAACATTCATATATTATGAGAAGGGATGGTTACATTAAAATTCTTCCTAGCAGCTCCATTTAATTACTTTCACGTCCATGAGCTGCATAAGACATCGTTTTGTAACATCAAACAGGGACTAGGTGTCCAAATATTCACTTTTAATTTGTAGCAACTAACCAACACCGATCCTTCCCCCACAGTGTTTGGAGGAGATGGTAGGAAAGAGACAACGATGAAGACAGTGGAATGAAGAGGCTACCAAATGGGCAACTAGCGTCAATTAACACTGGCAGCCGTGGGGTTGTTCCTTCATTTGAATACATAATTATATATTGCTTGACGTTAGTCAGTCCCGAGATATAGGCTAAGTTGTTAAGCACCGTCCACACTCTCGCTTATCGGGCAGTAACTGGTGGACTGTGCCCTTATAGAGCACAGTCTGTCAGGCACGACTGTGGTGTTGTCCAAACTGCTGAGTAAATGGTCAGGCAGTAAGGTCGACCAGTAGTCAGTAGCGATTGAGTGCGATATGACCTTGCGCAACGCAGTTGAAAAGAAAAAGAAATAACTCAGTATAGCATATAACTTGTTGCAATTGTAGAAAAAGAAAGCAATGAAGAGTGCAGAAAAACAATGTGGTTAAAGAGGAAACTTTTTGAGGATAGCAGGGTCCTTGGCTCATGCCCGACGCCAGACCACAGGGAAATGTTTGATGATTTCCCTCAACCACGGGCACTGGCTGTCCATTGGTTTGCACATCAAAGTTGCCACAAAGTGTTCGATGACGGGCTTTAAGATAATATAATTGCTTCAACTTTATTTGTGTATCGCTTACTGGCATCACTATCGATTGCCAGGATGTTTACTGTGTGCGATATAGCTGCGAGATGAGCACGGCGCTGATTCCAACACATATCTTGCAACGGTTTTATATCCTTTTATCTTTTCCAAGAAAATTCATCGCAGTCATTAAATAGGACATGTTTTCTAATGTGGTGAAAATGAATACATGGACGGCATGGTAATCATTTATTAGAGTTTGTTTTTCCCTAACATATATTTGTCACTATTGTTAATAATGTTTCAACTCTACTAGCCTATATCTCATGAACGGTAACCATAGAACAGAATCATAATAATTTACAGCAAGTTTATTTCCTGACATAATATTCATTCCTCATAACATTATAAAATAATGTTTCTCCCAAATAACGGGTGATCTATATATGACAAATAAATAATACTCCTGTTTTATTCGGAAAACTGTCCAAACGAATACAATATTATACCATAACAACATCACTGGATGAAATTATTAACTCAAAATAAATCTGCCACTTTAATTACACTCAATGTTTTGTCCAGAGACCAATGCTGGTAATTACATCGTGAAGACGGTCATGTAATGACGCCAAATGAATGTGAATGGTGTGAGGCTTTCTCCTGAGGACATCCCACTCCCTCATCATGTGACACAACAGTCACTATGGCGTCCTTTCCTCATTGTGCTACCAAACATTAACAATACTGGCCCAAACGTTCTCCATGGGATTTAGTTAAGGGCTATTCCTAGACCAAGGCAAAAGTTCTAGATGGCGCTGATCCTCAAACCACGTTCGCACAACGCTCGCTGTGTGCACGGGACAATATCGTGCATGAAAATGATGTTCTCATGATATGGAAGGGTGTATACACGGACAGTAGGCAGCATCACCTCCTCTAGTATCTCCCAATGCTGCACGGCCCTGAACATTTCCTAATCTCTGTGATCTCACCAACACCATGGAGACCAATCCACCCCCACACGTTGCATGTTACGCAAGCACTCCGTGCCTATGCGTAGATGTGCTTCCGAACATAACTATAAAACATTAAGCCGGGTACACACACGCGAACAGAACACCGTATCGTAACAAGGCCGTGTTGCGCGACGAAGATAGGCGTAACAAGGTGTGGAAATGATGAGTCCGTAACCGAACCTCGTCGCGTCGCGAACTTTCATGCGTCCCACCTCTATCAGTCGGAGTCAGTCCGTGTTTGGAGGTTGTACTGACAATGGCAAGTTTACCTGTCGCAGCTGCCGCGTATATTTATATACATTATCATACAGTGAAGAGGAGAAAGGAAAGAAAATGGTGGCAGTCACAGTTATACACAAGAAGAATGGCATACAGTGGTCGGGAATTACTCGCAGACATGAGGTTCCAAGAAGTTTCTGGCCACTACAAAAACTTCACCAGAATGTCGTCGACAGATTTTGAGAGTATCATGAGATTGGTAGCACCTAAAATAATGAAAAAGGACACACACATGAGACCAGCTATCACAGTACAGGAGAGGTTAGCACTTACACTCCGATTTTTAGCAACAGGAGACTCCTACTCAAGTTTGCAGTATCTGTTCAAGATTTCAAAACAGGCTCACAGTGAAATTGTGCCAGAGGTGTGTCAAGCTATCTTTGAAGCACTGCAAGACAATATACAGGTAAGTAAAGCTTACTTTCCATATAATTTCATATCACCCTTCTTAACATGTTAGTAGTTGTTAAATAATAAAAACTACATATACATCATGCTCTGTGTTCTGAACGTAATTTTTTTTAAGGATTAATAATTTAGTATAGTAGACTGGTAGGACACCTGACAAAGGACAGAAAAGATAGCAATTTCATGAATGATTTAAGGTTTAATGAAAAGACATTTTACTAGATAATTTTATTCACACTAGCTCAAGCAAACGGAATTCATGTTCATATACTGTTTTGCTTTTAAGTTCCAATGGTTTGAAACATGTTTCATGGCTGAGTGGTTCCTCCGGGTACTCGAACATGACCGATCCCTGTGGTACATTACGCTAAAAACCTGTGTTATATATTTTTATGTTTAGGGACCAGCCTCATACTGATTACTGAGCAGACTCGGTGTAGCGGCTGTACCCAGTTGATAGGTGTCGGACACACGTCCCGTCCACACATTGCGTAACCTCACCCTGTAACATCCTTTGATGCGACGCGCAAAAACCGACAATTGGTGGATCGGGAGCGAACCCCAACGCTTAACATATATGTTCGCTCGGGTGTTACGCAGTGACGTTACGAGGTCCCGTCCACACAGGCGTTTTTGTTACACGACGGGGTTAAGTTATGATGTTCTGTTCGCGTGTGTGTACCCGGCTTTATGTCCTTGTCAGTTTATATAAATAATACACATTAATGACTTCACTTTCTATCGTTATACTGTAATATATATTCCATAAGATTTATTTATTTATACGATTACACATTACCTATTTTAATTTTCTCTCTCTCTCTCTCTCTCTCTCTCTCTCTCTCTCTCTCTCTCTCTCTCTCTCTCTCTCTCTCGGTGATGATCAAACCAGACTCCTAGAAATACTGCCTGACTCACTTCTGCTTCATTTCTGCAACCTTTTTGGCACTTACTCTAAATTCTCCCTGTTGAACACCACCTCTCCTCCTCTATACCCTATCTTCTCATTTTCACTGAGTTCAATTGTTTGAAACAACTGATAGCAAACCCTTCTCTGCATCCTCCTACTTTCTTTTTATCCATTTTAAAGCCAAAGGTGGCTGCTGACTATACGTAGGCAACAATAAATCTTGTTCTCGTGTTCCTGACCTTGAATTTTTGAAATTCTCCACTCTGTGGCTTTTGATATCTTGTCATTCACTGACTAAATATATCTGTGCTGTTTACTTATCCCCTTTTTATACTATGAAAATTTTTCAGCTACCTTATACATAAGATGGAAAACATCCTACTAATGTGTCCTTTCCTGAAATCTCCACTCCAGGTGATTTCAATGTTCACCACTACCTTTGGCTCTCCTCTCATTTCACAGATCCACCTGGGGAACAAACTTGCATCATTTCTTCCTAATGACCTATAGAAGCTTGCACAACACCCTATCTGCATCCTGACCACCTTGGAGAGAGTTTTAATATCCTTCACATCTTCCTTAGAACTAATCCTTCTGTTTGTGCTGTTATTTTTTCTCTTCATTGGGCTCCTCCGATCACAACCTTATCACCTTAATCTGTCCTATCACTCCAGTAAGGCTTCTGACCCTCCAAAGAAAAGACAGCTATGACACTTTGGAGCTGCCAATTGGTTGACTTCAGGCAGTACTTCTTTGATTTTCCATCGAATGATTATTGCTTCCATGGCCGAGAGCCATCTGAGCGTGCTTTGCACATTACAGAGGTTATTCTCTCAGGCATGGAAGCATACATTCCTTTCTCTTATCTGTGACTAATGCAAAAAAGAAAAAGAAAAAAGAAAAAGAAAATTTTGTTTAATCATGTTTGTTCTAATACTTTCCACAACAAGCAGAGGACCTACAAAAGATACTGGAACTGGCACACCCCTGAATCTCATCTCTTTTACGTTTTTTGCCCGGAATCATGCTAAGTCGGTTCTTTGCTCTACTAAAATTAATATCATTCATATTAAATGTTTTGGTCTCTCTAACTCAAGTTCTTCCCATTCATTTGGGCCTTGCCAAGAACCTTTTAACCACTTTAGCTCATCATCCCTCTCTCCACATTTCCACCCAGCTGGCTCATTAGCTCTTTCTTCTACTGATAAAGCAGAACTCTTCGCTCTGACTTTCTTCTCCAGTTCCACCTTAGATGATTTCGGTGCTGTTCCTCCATGACTATTCCCTTCTGACTTCCTCATGGCTTACATTAACCTTTCTGTGGCTGATGACATCGTATGACGTTTTACTGGAGTGTGGCTGGTGGCATTGACGCAGCACTACCTGTAAAAACTGTAAATATTTTGGGGAAGGGAACCAAGGTCTGGAAGATGTTGACACAGACCTACTCCAGCATCCAAACCATGCAGGTGGTCAGTACATCTAATGAGTCAGTCATGAATTGATGTCCATCTTTTGCTCCCCTCAAGGGCTAGTGTAAGTAAGAATAAGAAGGCAAGAAAGTCAAGAAAAACAAGAAAGTGTATTTCCCAGTCAGTAACTGCTTACCAATGTTTGCTTTTGACCTGGGAAGAGAGGGGAGAGAGATAAGCATTCCTTGGGCTCTCTCACTCTCGCCACTCTACAACCCCCAATTCTACAGCATAAAAGGTAGAGTGTTTTTATCCTATTTATGTCATAATTTCTTCTATTGTACTAATTTCCTCCTAATATTTTTTATATCTGCAGAAAAAATATTGATATTCCTTGTTTACTGTACTTACAACTACAACTTACAACCTCACCAACCTCGTACCCCTCCTCCAGCTCACCATGCTTATCTCTGGTCTTATTGTTTTTGACTGCAATGGTTGTCGCTACACATCTGCACTCATTATCTTTCTCCTCTCTTTCCTGAACCGCCCAGAGTAAAAAAAATAAAAATAAAAAAAAAAAAATAATAAAAAAAAAAAATAAACATAAACATAAAAATGTGGGAAATCATTCATAACTGCAGATGATACTGTGTTGTTGAGTGAAGACGAAAGGGAGCTGCAAGGCTTGGTGGATGAGTCTGGAAAAGTGTGTAAGAAACGGAATCTAAAGGTGAATGTATGGAAGAGTATAGTTATGGTCTTCGAGAGAAGTAAAGTCAGTGAATATACAGTGAGGTTGGAATGATGAGGAAATGGAAAATGTAAGTACGTTTAAGTACTTGGGTAGTGTGATGAATAAGGATGGAAGTTGGGAGGGTGAAGTGCTTGAAAGGGTACAACAAGGAAGAAAGGTTGCAGGTTCCTTGAAAACAGTAATAACAAACAGGGAAGTGAGCATGGAACTGAAAAAGTTACTACATGACCGTACTGTGATACCAACTCTAACGTATGGAAATGAAACTTGGACGTTGTTGGAGGGACACAAGTCAAGAGTGAAAGCAATGGAAATGAGTTTTTGAGAGGAGCATGTGGAGTCACATGGAGACAGACCGACAAATGAGGATGTGAAGGAGCGTTGTGGTGTGGATGTGATTGGAAGCGTTAGACGAAACGCACTGAGGTGGTTTGGCCATGTGGAGAGGATGGAGAGTGAGAGACTGACGAGGAGTGTATGTGAGTGAAGAGGAAGGGGGGAGGAGAGAGAGAGAGGGAGGCCAAGAATGAGATGGAGGGATGGAGTGGAGAGGCATATGAGAGAGGATGGTATGAATTGGGAGCAGGCCAGTGAAATGGTGAGGGACAGGGCGACGTGGAGGTAATTTGTTTGTGGCCACCCTGTATGGGATTAAGGCGTCTGGCAATAGATAGATAGATAGACTTAGGAATTACCAGCTGTATTAGCAAATTTGCCGATGACACAAAAACAGAGGGTATCATTAACTCGACTGACGATTGTCTTAGCTTACAAAAGGACCTCGATATAATGTCCAAATGGTCGAAAAACTGGTAAATGGAATTTAACGTTAAAAAATTTAAAGTACTTAATGTAGGCAAGACAACTGGAAATACTAAATGCAACTTAGGCAACAAACAAATTAGCAAATTGGAATGCTAGAGAGCTCTGGGATTATGGTTAGTAATGACCACAAACGAAGGCAACAGTGTATTGATGCAAGAAATAAAACAAATAGGGTTCTGGGACTTATTTCACGAAGCATAAGCAATAGGACATAAGAAGTAATACTGCAACTTTATCTAGCATTAATATGGCCACATTTTGACTACGCCATGCAATTTTGGTATCTGTAGTATAGAATGGATATAAATTCCTTAGAAAATGTACGAAGAATGACAAAAAGGATACATCATGGTTGCAACCTTTAATATGAAGACAGACTAAAAAGACTAAATCTGCACCCACTAGGAAGGAGCAGAGTAAGGCGAGGCTTAATTAAGGTGTTTAAGTGGATGAAGGGAATATATAAGGGAGATATTAGCAAGGTACTTAAAATGAGCGTACATGAAAGAACTAGAGGTAATAGTTTAAGACTAGACAAATATCGTTTTATTAGGAAAATAGGTAGAAATTGGCTTGCAATTGAGTAGTAGACGAATGGAATAAGCTACCTAGTAATGTAGTTGCAGCCCTTTCCATTGAGAGTTTCAAGCATAGGCTAGATAAGCATATGACAAATAAGGGATGGGTTTAAAAAAAAAAAAGAAGGAAACTCATAACCAGCCCTATTTCATTCTTTTTCCTTTTCAGGTTACAGTATAGCAGTCTCTTTTTCTCCTTTCACACTTTCCAGTAAAATATCCATTCTATACTGCGTGGTGTTCCTTCAGACTTTTTCCTGCCGGCTTCGGCTGGAGGGTTTGGAGAGCGGGGGAGAGCCTTCTTCTTTGCTATCCTTATCTCTTTCTGGTAATTCAATTACTCCTCTAGGAGCCGCCTAACATGGGCCAACTGGCCTCCTTCAGTTATCCCCCCTTCTTGTGTTCTTATGTAAAAATGATCCAACACTGTTTTTTTCCCCCAGGTACATGGTGAACGTCCACTGCTTATATTGGAGGGAAACTTCGGAGATGTGTTGCCGGACTCAAGGTAACATCGATGAGGGGTGGTGGCACGGCTGTAGTTGCTGGCAGTCAATGGTAATGTTGCAACATGCTCGTGCTCACATTGCAACTTCACCCCACGAATGGCTTGAAGGGAGGGGTATTTCCCGCATTTGCCTGTGACAAGTGTACCACTTGGCGATCCTGTCACCCTCTTGTTAAGCAGTTTCACTTTTTTATTGTCAAGTCCAAAAATTCAGGCAAGAGCATTGTGGCACACATGGAAGTCACCGCCATGCACTTCCACAAAAAAACAAAAACAAAAAAGTTAATGAGCCTTCAGCTTACTTCTGCATCAGTGCGTTTCCTTTTCACTGGCTCTGGCCGGATAAGGTCTTGGAGGTGGGCATTTTGGGCATCATAGTTCCCTATAGCGCATAATTAAAAAAAAAAATGCCATCAATTTCGTTCCAACCCACTTTTTCAAACCAACCATCATTGTGGGCAGGCCCAACTTTTCTAGCTGGCATCACATTTTTAGTGCTGTATGCTATGTACTCTACACCAAGCTTATGCTACTTTTCTGAAAGTTCTTCTCCCACTTCTCTCCCTGCCTTTTCCTGACACATACCATGTTTTCAACACTGGTAGTGGACAGCCGTTTGCAGCGCTGTGGTGTGGCCACAACACCACTGGCACCACCACCGCTACCACCGCCAACACCCATTCCACCACTAACACTACTAGCCCCACTTTTCCCAACATCCTCATCACTTTCTCTTTCACCACTCACATTCGGTGGCACATAGGCTAGTGAGGGTCATCAATATTATCATCACTACAACTATCACCACTTGTATTAGCACCAATAGCACATAATCACTCGACACACATGGTGCTTGGCCTGCAACATAGAAGGACTGAGTGATGTAACCAACTCTGAACTGATTCCTGAGGACCCAGGCAGATTTTCATCACTATCAATGGAATGGTGAGACACTGTAGCATACAGTGATGTAAGTTTGTTGATGCTTCAATGATAATGCACGGAATAATCCCGAAGAATAACAGGGAACACAAGGACTCTTGCTAAGGTGACTGCGAGACAAAAGTTACTGACGGAAGTGATGTCAGCTTTGTGTTTTTACTCTCTGGTTGCGTGGAGTGCGTGACCAATCAGAGGGCAGAGCATCACGGCAGCCATGTTTTCAATGGCGCACACTCTTCCACTTGTCCTTACCACCCTGAGGCAGAACCCCCCCACCGCACGCTGGGCAACGGGATGTTCAGACCTTAAGATTACGAACCTGCAAACCGATTCACTAAACACTTAAGGTGCCGGATCTCCTAACGGTGCCTAAAGATACGGTGCTGAGGCAGAATCAGTCATTCACTAAGCATGGGCGCGGCCATCTTGCCACAAGATCTGGCGCCTCAAGTTAAGCGCTTGGGGGACATACCTTAACCTACATCACAACCCGGAATCAGTAAGTTTATCAAGTATGCAACCTCTTGGACTATCGATTGCCTTTGGCCCTCTTCATTTCTAATCAATGTCGTAAAAGAAGAAATTGAACAGACAGAAAAATCAAAGATGTGCCATATTCGTTTTATTGTAGCTAAGAACTCTGGCAATACTTGTTTCTTTGCAAGGTAATATGAATGTGTCAAAAATAATCATGCCACTGGGAAAGCCTGGGGCCGCTTGAGCAGTCAGCTGCTGATGTTTACAGTACAGCGATGGAGCTTGTGGCTGTGCATACACGTAGCCACTGGGGGGCAGGGGGGCAGTTTGCCCCCCTGGGAAAATTTTGGGAAAATGTTGAAAGGGATTTTTGGCTTGTATGACAATACAGTTTTCCTAACTTTTCCACTTGCATATTAAACAATATTATCTATTTCCAAAAATATTTGTGGAAGCAATAATTTCCTTTGAAACTGAAAGCTAGACTAAATATAGTAAAACTTTCGAGGAAAAATGATCAGTTATAACTTAACAATTTCCCCTATCACCTTAGATTATGTGATTAATATTAGAGCTCTAATGATGTTTTGCACTTGAATCTTGATAAGGTGTAAAAGTGGCCTTCGTGTCCCCTCAGCCACATCATCTAACCCTGCAGCCATATCCTCTCATCCTGTAGCCAGTTGCAAACAAACACTGCACAATTACTGTTACAGACAACTGAAACAAGCAGAATTTTTGAAGACTGCATGAAGCGATTTTGATCACCTCAGACTACATTTTAGAAGGTAGGCAGATATAAATATGTGTGCCAGGGGCCTCACTTGAGTGGGGGACAGGGAGACATGTCCCCCCCCCCCCCACACACACACTTTTTGGAGCCTGAGGGACAGAGTATCTTTTGTCCCCCTCACTTTTCTAGGTGAGAATTTTCAGGATGAATAGCTTTACGCCGTTTTTTTTTTTTCCTTAACGGAAAAATCCTTTCTATGCAGTACAATACAGTTCAGGTGATATGAAAATCATTCCCTGCTGAGCGGGGCAGGTCGAGTGGTCACCTGAGTCAAGGATTAAGAAAGGTTAATCCCACCAGATGTTTTTACTTAGGTCAGTCTTGACGTATGCACCACCCCTGATGCTTGAGCCAGTGAGAATCAAACTAAAAGAATAAGTAGTGGAAAACAGAATTTCTATTGCCTACCACTACAGCAGTAGCACAAAACAGAATACCAGACTGGGAGTGGCTGCAGCAGCGAATTTTAATTTATGCATATGTGCTAAGTGGAGAGAGAGAGAGAGAGAGAGAGAGAGAGAACAGCAAAGGAAAATAGAAGAAAAGTGATTCGAATGTGGGTAAGTGTGTGTGTTCGGGACACTCACGCCAGATCTCGAGTTTTCATTGGCCTATCCATTCCGCCATTTTTCTTCCAGCAGCCAATCAAAATACAGGGTTTATTTCTGAATATAAACAGATAGCATGTCGCCATTGCCTCTCGTATGGTAGATGCTGTGCCGATGTGTGGTATATTTCATCATAATTTCGTAGGTTATTACGCAAAATAGTTGTACTTCCTTATATGTACTGAGAGGTAAAGACAGCAGGTAAATGATGTGCTAAGAGTATAGTGTTGACATTGCTTTATTCAGTACTAAAATTGCACAAGAAGTTTGTGCATGTATCGATACTACCATCTACGAGAGTGACCATGATGACCAGTGATGCTAGTGACAAGGAGATGTCTTTGCAATGGAAACCACAGTGCCTTCTAATTTATTGCTGGCGTTTCCTTTTTCCCTCTAATGAAAGAGTAGACCTCTGGTAACATTATGTACTGTTTTTACATACCTCGCCTCTGAAAGAATTATTAGCTATTGAAGTTACTCCAAGAAAGCTGTATGTGGGGAAAAGATAGTTTTTCTTAAAGGCATTGGATCAAATGCGACAGGAGTGACGTAAATTTATTTCTGATGACATAAAGCATCAAATCTACGAAAATTTATGGTAACAGATATTTTGGGGAAATATTCTAAGTGTTTCCCTCCACCCTGGCAAAAATCCTGGATACGCCACTGTGGCTGTGTATTTAGCTCGCCGACATTTACTTTGAGAGAAAAGGTTCAGAGACCCATTAGACCCTCTCCATGTGCCTGATGAGCATTTACTACAATATTATAGGTTTCCACGACATGAAATCAAACTTCTGGCAGTTCATGGGTTGATAATAGATGTGCTAAACAACGACAGTTTGATATACTAAGGTGATTAGACGTATATGAAGACAATAATTTTATTTCAGAAATGACACAGGAATTAAAGTGTTAAATAAACCTAACAAGCATTACCTAAACAATGCCTATGCTACACAGACCATTTCATGCATCAATATACTGGATAAGGTAAAAAGGAAAATCAAAAGGAATGACTTCTTTAACAAAATGATTGCTCAACATAAGACCAAAGCGAAATTATTACTTATTGATGTGATCAACTTAAGCCTTCGGCATACTGGAAATTTTTCTAAGGTAACTGCTTACAATACCAAACGATTCTTAGTCATCAGTGGCAAAAGCACAACCCCACCTACCTCCCTCCAAAATAAGGAAATGACTTCCTAATTTTAGACCTGTATAATCAAGCTAACCAAAGTGTTATAATCAAACCCCACCTCTACCAGTAAAGCCTCATGAATGGGTTAGGTTTGTTTGATATGGTAAGTTAGAACAAACATATTACATTCTCACAAGCACTATGTAACTAACAACAAAAATATGCATTTTTAAAAAATACTTAAAGTTTTTTTTGCCTCCCGCATTGCCTCGGCTGCCTTCCTCTTAACTTGTGATCTAAAATCACGAAATATCCTCCTTACTTCACTGCGCTTCCCAGGGGCGTCCCTAGAGATTTGGGGGCCCGGGGAGCTAGGTTCTTTGCGGGGCCCCTCCCTCCTGGAGGGGGGCCCTCGCAAAGAACCTAGCCCCCCTCATTCTCAAAACTTATCTAATATCTTAGCCGGGATTGTCGGGATGATTATATATATATATTAATAAATTAGCTTAAAATTTGTAGGAGTTTTTTGGGCCCCCCCTCAATTGGGGGCCCGAGGGGCAGTTTCAAACAGCCCCCCCCCCCCCGCCCCCCCTCAGTACGCCACTGGCGCTTCCTCTTCACTATGCTAGCACTATTCACCCTAAAGGTAATACTTTCCCATGCTAGCAGCTTTGCTTTCTTTGTAATGCTTGGGTCTAGTGGGGAAAAAAAAATGTTTTTGTTTTGGAGACTTTATTAATCAAAACGAAGAGGGTAAATATTTCCTTTATTGCCGTTTCCTATTTTTGGTGTTTTTTTTTGGGGGGGTTCCATTTGATAGTTTTTTTTTAGTTATATTGAGTGTTCTGAGGCCTCGTTGGTTGGGCAAATCAATAATAACCATGAAATGACTATGACAATCTGATCGGAAATATTAGTAATTGTGGAAGGGATCGGCCTACAAGTGTTTAACTAAACCTAACCTAACCTAGCTTAGCTGTACTAATAATTTAATCTACCCTTACCTAACATAACCTAATCCAACCAGCCTAACCTAACCTAACCCAGCATCCAGTTGGGAAGTTGGGAAACGAAATCCACCTTTCAGTATGCTGAGCAAGATTCGGTAATATTCATTTGCGTACAAAAAACACATACAGACATACACTACATGATAGCACAAATCCACTGGGTATGGTAAGATTGCCTGCTAAAGAAACGGCAATAAAGGAAATAAATACCTCTAAGAGTTCGTCACTTAAAAAGTTAGGACGTCTCTTCTTTAGTTCTGTTGGACTTGGAGTTTTTATTTCCATTATATATTTCGCTACAAGAAAATATGCCGAGTGAGTCTGTGGTGTTACTTCCACCTGTTGGGATGAGGACTGTGTGTTGTGCATGTTCTCCCCTCTGCGTTTGTGTTTACATTAGGGAGATAAACAGCTGATATGAGGGTTCGCTCCGTGATTGGTTGATCGTGACAAAGCCTCACTTGTAAGATTCTCTATCACTAGCTGAGAAGAAATCAGCTGATGACGGCCGATTTAAGGCACGTACAACTTACGACCGGGATAAGGTGGCGTAAAAAAATTTAGTGAATACCAAACTGTGCTGAGAGATAAGGACCTACAGGAGCGCAATCTGAGATGCCATATCTTGCTCAGGCGCCTCCAATTACAACCTCGTTAGTGAATCCAGCAGATGAACTGGGCGTGCGAAGCTTGCTGTCGATAGAGGCGGGCACTGTAGTTTGTTTTGATTGGCTTTCAACCATACTTCTACCGTTGGAAAGGCCTTACATCCATTCCTAAGTTATAGAGGACAAGTGAAAATAGCGTTATACACCGAAAAACAGTTTTTCCTGGGGGTGGCGTTTCGGCCCTTGAAACACGTGACCCCTCATATTATACAATATATATATAAATATAAATATATATATATATATATATATATATATATATATATATATATATATATATATATATACAGTATATTCCCAAACTATTGACATCCAACATGAATTAGGGCAAGTATAGTCGTCAGCACAAATTCGCTGCAAGCCTGCTCGTGTGATGTGGTTGTTTTGTCTGGCAACAGTGTATAGGAACTAGTTGCCACACAGGCTTTTATACGCTTTAAAGACGTGTTTGTAAGAGTTAGTGCTATAAATCGCCCAGAATGCAATGGTCTTTATATCTGACTAGCATAAAAGTGAGCAAAAGACGACAGAAATATGCTGTAGATCGATGAAACTTCTGCTCTCTCCCTCGTACCCACCCCATGTCCCTCCCCACCCTACCACTCAACTCCCCCCCCCCCATGCTCATTCATTTCCACTCCCCGCTCTCCGCACCCTGACTACCTTATCCACGGCCCAGATCTAATGAACTGCACTCTTCTCCATTTCTTGTCTATTCCTGTAACCTTTTAGCTCCTTACATTCGAGAGTATCTTGCCATGCCTCAGTCTTTTTCACCCACTCTTTACTCCAAACGTGATGCAGTAGTTCGAAACATGATGGGTTCTGATCCTGCTTCATGAATCAGTGAACAGTATGAGGAGGATGGGAACATTTTCCTTGAAACGAGAGACAGACAGACAGACGACAGACAGACAGAGACTGAGACAGACAGAGAGAGAAAGAGAGGAAGTAGGAGGAATGGGCACAAATGTTTGTTTAATTTCGCCTACTGAAATAATAGCCACCAACTGCCAGGCTCACTAAACACACACACACACACACACACACACACACACACACACACACAGTAAGGAATACATCACAAGAACGAGACCTCAAACGTTTCTGTATCTAGCGGCTGTTGGTAGTGACAAGGGGTGGAGAAAAGAATGACAACTGGAATAAAAAGAGAGGGAATCAGACGGGGAGAGTGAGAATGGGATTAGAACAGGAAGGAATATTGATAATTAGCCTTGGATATATTTTATTAAAGCTTTTCGAGCAATTGAGAACAGGACAATATTGGTTTAGTAAACAGTCAAGAGAGAATTGTGATGCACCAGTCGGGTTAGTGCCGTGGATAAATGAATGAAGGTAGAGAGAGTGAGGAAAGGAGAAAGTGGAGAGGCATGAACGTGAGTGGGGAGTAGGAGGGGAAAGGAGGGGTGGGGGGACATCAGGAGGAGAAAGGGGGAGAGAGGGGAAAGGAGTTTAGACACGGTTATGAGGAATGTCAGAGTATTACGCTCGTACGTCGTTTCATAACATTCCGTCAGCTTTTGCACTTTTTTTTAATACTGATTTCATACGGTATACATAATATTGTACTCTAGCCAGCCTTTAGTACGACTTTTAAAAAAACACGTCCTTAAAGTGTATGAAAGGCTACGTGGCAACTTGTCCCCTTACACTGTTGCCAGACAAAAGGACTCATATCACACGAGTAGACTTGCAGCGAATTTATGCTGACGACTGTACAGTTGCGAGCAGATGACTCGAGGCCACCTAGTCCACCAACATGTTGGTGTTTTTTCTGGTAACAGTGGTGGGTATGAACTTGACCGAGATTCAGTCGGCTGTTCCGTCGAAACAAACCCAGTGATAATTTGTCAATGTGCTGTTCTAACTGGTCCCCAGTCAATATCATGCAAGTAAACGTAATAAAAGAGGTACAAGGTAGGGTAGTGGATGTTGGAGTGGCCCTGGTGAGAGAGGATAGTGTTTGGAAACTCCCTGTACTGTTGTTTGCAGATGATACCGTGTTGTTGAGTGAAGACGAAGGGGAGCTGCAAGGCTTGGTGGATGAGTTTGAGAGAGTGTGTAAGAAACGAAATCTAAAGGTGAATGTAGGGAAGAGTAAAGTGATGGTCTTTGAGAGAGGTGAAGTCAGTGAATGTACAGCGAGGTTGGATGGTGAGGAATTGGAAAATGTGAGTATGTTTAAGTACTTGGGTAGTGTGATGAGTAAGGATGGAGGTTTGGAGGGTGAAGTGCTTGAAAGGGTACAGCAGGGAAGAAAGGTTGCTGGTTCTTTGAAAGCAGTGATAAGAAACAGGGAAGTGAGCATGGAAGTGAAAAAGTTACTACATGACAGTATTGTGATACCAACTCTAACGTACGGAAGTGAAGCTTGGACGTTGTTGGAAGGACACAAGTCAAGAGTGAGAGCAGTAGAAATGAGTTATTTAAGAGGAGCCTGTGGAGTCACATGGAGAGACAGGCTGACGAATGAGGATATAAAGGAGCGTTGTGGTGTTGATGTGGATGTGATAGGAAGCGTTATGAGGAACACACTGAGGTGGTTTGGCCATGTGGAGAGGATGGAGGGTCAGAGACTGACGAAGAGAGTGTATGTGAGTGAGGTGGAGGGGGAAAGAGGGAGGGGGAGGCCGAGGATGAGATGGAGAGATGGGGTGGAGAGGTATATGAGAGAGGGGGGTGTGAGTTGGGAGCAGGGGAGTGAAATGGCGGGGGACAGGGCGACTTGGAGGCGATTTGTTTGTGGCCACCCCAAACGGGATTGAGGCGTCTGGCAATAGATAGATAGATAGATAGATTAATTTGTCATACACATGGTAGATATATTTATAACCATAATATTACAACCTAGGCGTCCAAATAGTGGTACGTTCACTCATGCGAGACACGGGTATCGGTAGTGATTTATTTTGTTCGTCTATCGTCGTGAACCAAACAATCTTTACCAGTTTTCAAGAGACGTGCCGTAGGATTATCAGCTTCCCCGCAACCTAGCATGATCACAAATAATTCGTGATGCCCTTCTCCCTGCCTCGTCAACTTGAGACACATAAACCTGTTATCAGCGAATCTGATGCAACTGGGAGAGTTAAAGGTGCATACCACAGGAAGCAGGAGGTGGGACTGAGGAGGGTGGTGGGTGAGGAAGGGTTGGGAGAAGGAGGAGGATGTGGGAGTGAAGAGAACGATGGGTGAGGAAGGGTGGGGTCGAGGTGGGTGTCACGGGGTTTTTATAATATCATTTAATTTTGGGATATAAATGGTTAAATATTGTTTAATTTGATAATAATATTCAATAATATTGAAGAGCAGAGACAATGATTGTCTTGCTACATCAAGCAACGATTACTTTACGCTGACTTGCTAAGATTCTCTAAGAACGAGAATTTATAAACTTTCTCAGCAGTACACAGCAGAGACTAATTACTCACAATTGCTGAATTACTGTACTGTTAGCCTCTGGAGAAAGTTACATCACCCCTGACAATAAATAACTAATACTAATAATAATAACATCAGGTTCTTGCTGATGCATTAACTCCTGGCACAAAGGATTTTAAGTTAATACAACAAGACTGGTCTAAGTACCAGTTATGAAAGTAAACGTTTATGCAAGCTAGGAGCTATACGGAAAATAAGCTTAATTTGGATTAAATGAAACAAGATTTTACTTTACACTGAGCTCAAGAAAGGAACTGTTAAATTTATTAATCACAAAAAATAAATTTAACGTTACAATTCAAATCAATTAAATGAGAAGCACTCGCTCACTCACACAGAAGCTAAATACTTACACCTAGGAAAAACACCTTAACTAAACTCTTAAAACTAGGAAATACACAAAGGAAATACCAGTCGATGAATACTATGTATCACCCGAGGGGTGGGGGTGGGAGTACTGGGATTAACTGTACTATAGTAGCCGCAGCGAGAAATGAACGCTGTGGTGGGGCAGCCGGGATGACCTGGGATTCCCCCACACTAGCCATATTTACATGTCACCGACCATAGAGGTAGGATGTCACCACCACACCGCTGCAGCCCCGCTCCATGATCCTTACCCTGTGTCTCTGGCTTTCTCTTTCTCTCTCGGTTTCTATATAAACTGGTGTATTTCCGAAACTAATTATGAAATTATTATGACTTTTGTTCCACACCACCACTGAGGTAAAAATCAAGGAGAGTTTTCTGTATAAAGGTTTCCCCCCCCCTTGTCTGAGGGCAGGTCAGTTCTGGCGAGTGTATAATTATAGGTCAGGCGGAGGTATCGGCAAGGGCCGCACTCCCCCGCTCATATGCCACATTTAGGAGGGGGGGGAAACCTTTATACAGAAAACTCTCCTTGATTTTTACCTCAGTGGTGGTGTGGAACAAAAGTCATAATAATTTCATAATTAGTTTCGGAAATACACCAGTTTATATAGAAACCGAGAGAGAAAGAGAAAGCCAGAGACACAGGGTAAGGATCATGGAGCGGGGCTGCAGCGGTGGCCGATGGTCGGTGACATCCTACCTCTATGGTCGGTGACATGTGGATATGGCAACAGTGGGGGAATCCCAGGTCATCCCGCGTGCCCCACCACAGCGTTCATTTCTCGCTGCGGCTACTATAGTGGAGCTTGGGGTGCTAGCTGACCTCTCCACTTCTGAGCACAGAACCTTTCTCCGTCACAGCAAACACAAGACTGAATTCAAATCGTGGGAAAGAAAAGCGGAGCACTCGGCCGCATTTTCTAACGGTCAGAGGCAAGCAGAGACGAACAATAAAGAACAATAGTATCGCTCAGTACAGCACTTAGTGAAGTGCATCAAATCGATCACCCTTGAAAACAGTGACGAATGTTTTGAAAAGTATCCTCCGAAATGGAGGGAGAAACGGTTAGCTGAGCGATACACAGTGAGTTTTCCACTAATAGTTCGTGGCTTCTCACAAAAGGGAAATGTCCCGAATTGATTCGTGACAGTGGGAGATCTACTTTCAGGGCGGTAAGGTTGGCTATCCTGTATCAATTATTGGAAATATAGCTATATATATTTTATATATATATATATATATATATATATATATATATATATATATATATATATAGATAGATAGATGATATAGATAGATAGATATAGATAGATAGATAAATAAACAGACAGATAGATAAACATATATAGATAGATAGATAGATATTTATTTATTTATTTATTGGCAAAGAAGTAACCAATGCCACCCGCCCCCCCTTCCATCAGACGTCCCACCTCGTCCCTCCCCTCCTCACCCACCATCCTCCTTATAACTCCCACATCCCCCTCCCCCTGTTCCGCATACTATGGCGTGAACCTTTAACTTTCCCACCTGCTTCGGATTCAGAGGTCGACGAAAGTGAGGTTCACGGTGAGGGATGTCTGGCGTGATGGTATTTTTGTGATAACAATGCGAGGTTGCGGGGAAACGATAACCCTACGGCATATCTCTTGAAAACTGGTAAGGGTCGTTTGGTTCATGGCGATGGTCAAACAAAATAAATCACTACCAATACCCGTGTGTTTCACATGAATGAATGAACCACTACTTGGAAACCTATGTTGTAATACTATGGTTATAAATATATCTATCATGTGTATGACACGTTAATCATTATCAGTATAATACGTTTACTTGCATTATACTGATTGGAGACCAGTTAGAACTGCACAATGACAAATTATCACTGGGTTTGTTTCGCCAGAATAGCCGACTGGATCTCGGTCAAGTTCATAGCTACCATTGTTACCAGATAAAACACCAAACATGTTGGTGGACTAGGTGGCCTCGAGTCATCTGCTCGCAACTGTACATATCACGTTTTCTCAAACTAATTAGTACCAACAGTTTACAACACTTTTTTAAAAAATCCTACAATCGTTTCCGTATTAAACATGCATTGTACAGCATACGATCTTAAACATTCATACTGAGTATGTGCATACATAGGGTTTAGCTGCCAACGCTACAACAAACTCGCGAGGCCCAATTGTATCCATACAGACTAAAAGACCGCTGTAATAATGTAAACTGCACATAAAGCCCCTCTAGGTTTCACGAGACTTCCGAGACCGGGTTGCAAAATAACAGGCCGTTTCTCTCTCTCTCTCTCTCTCTCTCTCTCTCTCTCTCTCCATCATAATTCCAAAACGAAAAAGCGTACACATACCTATTACGCATCAAACCTCTTACAAAAAAAAAAAAAAAAAACAATAACTGGGATTTGCATTTACGTACTTAGATCAACAATCGAGTTTCAGTATTCGAGTTGCAACCTAAAATCATTCACTAACATTCTCTCTCATCTCAGCTATGTAAACTCTGCTGATTATTTTGTGATGCCTCTTTCCAATGCAAACAATTTACAAATACTGTATACCAGTAACTGCATAGTTAATGAGTATATCTTCGATGGAAAATCATATGACAAAATTGACTTGCTAAAATCATCGCTGAGATGTAAGACTGGAATATGTACAGAAGCAAGAGATTGATGTGCAGAAATTGAAAACAGAGAGAGAGAGAAAGAGAGAGAGAGAGAGAGAGAGAGAGAGAGAGAGAGAGAGAGAGAGAGAGAGAGAGAGAGAGAGAAGGCGGGAGGGGTAGCAATGTCATTTCGTATTAAAAAATGAGAGAGGGAGAGGGGAGAGGGGGATAACAATGTCATCTCGTATGCAAAACAGTGGAGTATGGTGGGTGGAGAGCAAAACGTCACCTCGCTTTCAAAGCTACCAGTCCGGCTCCTTGTTTAAAATAGTTCTCTGTCTTGTTTGCTTCCTTATATTGAATTCTTGCTTTGTTTCGGTTATTTGCTTGCCTTGTCCAGACTGGTTACGATGTGTGTGTGTGTGTGTGTGTGTGTGTGTGTGTGTGTGTGTGTGTGTTCTGGCTACTGGAAGAGAAAAAAACACAAATCTACAGCCAGTCACCCTATTTCCATAAAAGGTGGCCAGGAACAAATCGCCTCCATGTCGTTCTGTCCCCTGCCATTTCGATTCTTTCCCACCAGCTTTCACCCCTCTCTCTCATTAACCTCTCCACTCCATCCCTCCAGCTGGTCCACGGCCTCCACCTTGCTTCCACTCCCTCCACCTCACTCACATACACCGTCCTCGCTATTCTCTCACTCTCCATTTTTTCCACCTGAATGTATTTTTCCCAGTGCTTTTTACCACATCCAAATCCACACCACAATGCTCCTTTAGTTCCTCATTTGTCAGTCTGTCCCTCCATGTGAAACCACATGCTCCTCTCAAATAACTCACATCCACTGCTCCCACTCATGACTCGTGTCCATCCAGCAAGGTTCAAGTTTCGCCTCCATGCGTTAGAGCGGGTAGCAGTCTTTTTTTCCCTGTCGTACATTTTCAGGCACTCAATCCTCTAAACTTCCATCTTTACTCATTATTCTACCCATATCCTTAAATGTACCCACATATTCCATTTCCTCACAATCGAATCTCATTGAGCATTTGGTGAATTAATTTCTCTCGAAGACCACAACTTTATGCTTCCAGCATTCACCTGTAGATTCCGTTTCCCACATACTCTTCCAAACTCACTCACCTCTTCTTGCAGTTCCCTTTCGTCTTCACTTACCAGCACAGCATCATCTGCAAACTACAGAACAGGAAGTTTCCAAATGCTGCCCTCTTTCATAAGGGTCGCTTCATCATCCACTGACCTGCCATGTAACTCATTTGTAACTCCATCCATTTACAAACTGAACAACAATGGAGATTTGACCGATCGCTGTTTCAATCCAACATTCATATAGAAAAATGCTCTCAGTTCACTATACACACACACACTGCTGCCTTAGAGCCCTCATACATACTCTTCATTGCATTCAACATATTCGCTTTTATGCCATATTTTATTTTTAATATTTTCCACATTCTTTGGTTATTCACTCTGTCATATGCTTTCTCTAAATCCATGAAGGCTGCATACAACTTTTCCTTGTCTAGAAGCTTTTTCACCAAACATCTTTGGATGAATATCAGATCAGCACAACCTCCTCCCTTCCTGATACCTCCCTGTTCTTCATCAACTAATCGGTCTGTTATTTCCCTATCTCTGACAATAAGTATCCTGTCATATCCTTTTCCTATTAAATTTAGAAGACAAATGCCCTGTGTTTACGAAACACTTCTTTTTCCCTTATCCTTGGTACAGGGGAATAATTATACCTGACTTCAAATCCTCAGGAACTGTACCTTCCTCCCAGGTCAATCTGCACATCTTATATATCCGTTTTACTACAATCTCTCCTCCGTGCTTCAGCATTTTACCAAAAACTCGATCAGTTCCTGGGTCTTTCCCCATTCTTTCTTCATTGCTTCGTTTACTTCCATCGTACTGATTTCTTCCACCTTCTCATCGCCCTCCTCTTCCCAGCAATTCCCCAGCCACCTACAGTCACGTTACTTTCATTCTCTATGTTTAACAATTCCATAAACTGTTGTCTTCTGCTTACTTTTTCTACCTTCTCCACTGGCAACCTGCTGTTATTATCGTTCACTCTCCTACTGCCTTCTTTATCACCCTGCCTTTCTCACTTAACCTCCTTCCAGAACAATTAATTTCGTTCCATCCACGTTACACTTTTTTCTCTTCGAAACTCCTCATCCACGCTCTTCTTGCTGTCTTACAACTCTTTTCATCCCTCTCCTCATCTCTACATTAAATTCTCTATTCAGTCTCTCAACTTCCTTCATGCCAATACTTTCCATCCTCTGATTATACGCATACAACTTGTCTAACCTCTTAATCAATCATGCTATTCCATGCACCCTATTTCGTCTTCTCTTCACCCCACGCACCACCTCACATACTACACATATTTCTTCCGTGAATACCTTGCACTCACCTTCCACCTCCCCAGTTTGCTCCAAACCACATTTACCCAGTCGCTCCCCCACCTCTTTTTTTATATTCTGCATTTTTTCCATCCTCCTGCAACCTTTTTATCATCTTTGTATGTACCTCTTTCTCCTGCCCTTCTTTCCTTGTCATACTGTATATCGCATATGTACCGTGACTCTCACTGCCACCAAATGGCGGTCAGAGAGTCCACATACATTCTCTCGCATCTAGCATATGTATGCTCATCCTCTCATCCCCACATACATAATAATTCATTTGCCTCTTTTCAATCAACTCACCACCCACCCTTCTCATCACTAGCCATGTATACCTGTGGATCATTTATTTGCCTAAAGAGCGTATTGGCTATCACCAATTCCTTCTAAACACAAATGTCCACTAGGGCACTATCATTCCCACCTATTTGTACAGGCACACCCCATTCACCAACAACTCCATCCACCTTCACATTCCTGACTTTTCCATTCATATCTCCAGTTAAAAACTCTCTCACCGCTCTCAATATTTTCCATGCATGCTCCCAAATTAGCCCAGAACTCTTCTTTCGCTCTGCTTGCACGGTCCTCTGCCGGAGCATATACACACACAATCGCCCATGCTTGTACTCCTACTTTCAATCTTCCCCACACAATCCTTGTAATGACTGATCCATACACTCTTACATTCTCATTCCATCTCTTGTACACAACAATACACACACCTTTCTTTGTCCTTTCCTCATTTACTTACCCACATATACCCAATCCATATTCCCTCTCTCTCACTTCACCATCTGGTCTCAGTCAGTCCATAAATGTCCCCTTCCGCATCCTCAAATGCCTGGATAACTCTCTCTCTCTCTCTCTCTCTCTCTCTCTCTCTCTCTCTCTCTCTCTCTCTCTCTCTCTTCTCTCTCTCTCTCATCATCATCATCATCATCTTTCTCGCCCCTCGCATTTCATGCACCAATCCTTAACTTGTCTTTTGTACGGTCCTTGGTCGTCACCTGGAGGTCAGTCTGGGTCCGACGAATTTTGCTCACCGTTTTAGTTAGTAGTTTTCCGGGGAGGATCACTAACCCTCCGCCAACCCACTCTTTAACACATACGGAACACATATAGGTTGGTAATATGGTTACCGTCAAGCGTACTAAACGATTACCTGGCTTACTCTATTCTAGGGTATTTACTCAGCATTTCACTGTTTGAACAGAGAAACTTACTGAAGAATTCCCCTGTAATTTGCCTTAGTTCTCCTCTCTCTCTCTCTCTCTCTCTCTCTCTCTCTCTCTCTCCTGTGTAGACCGAGTAAACAATTAAAACCAAACGAGGCATGGGAAAATAAAAGAAAGGATATCAGAGAGAGAGAAGAGGAAGGTTGGATATTTTTGTATTCTTCACGTCTCTCCTTTGTTTCACCCTGTAGGTATGTCTTAAAATCATTAATGGTGAAAATGTTAAAGATTGATAGACAGATAGATATAACAAAAAAAGGATTAAAACTGTCACCGAGAGATAGAGGTAGGTGGATGTCGATGGATGGATGTATCGATGGATTGGTGGTTGAATGGGTGGATGGCTTGATGGAACAAACAGATAAACACAGATCGATATATAGCTAGATATAGGTAGGGACACAGTGGATAGACTGATAGATGCACAAGAGAAGTTGATTCTTACCTAGGAGGTAAAGCCCTGTTTTTATGTATGTGTTGGAGCCAAGATTACATCTATGAAATGCAGCCACAGGATTTTATTTATGAAATGGAGCCAAGACTGTATCTATGAACTGGAACCAAACTTTTGTCTACGAGGTGCAGCCAAAATTTTTGCTTTGAGCTGGATTTATGATTTTCCCCGGCTGCTCTGTCGAAAATGTACTTTTTTTTTTTCTTTTTGGTTCGGTTCATTCCTGTTCCAGGATTCTATCTGCTAATTTTTTACTAGATGCCAGGAACGCACTTCATAACATATACCCAGAGCTGCATTCACTGACAAGACTAATTTACAAGGTTTAAGGAAGCAAACAGATGTTCTTGACTTGTGATCGATATCTGTATCTAATTACTTTTTCCCATCCTCACATAAATATACGCAAATTGCATCTAAACCGGATCAGGTCTTGACCTGTAACCGATCTTCATCCTACTAGAAATACTTCTTCCGGACCCACGCTGAATGTATGTGTTAATTTTGTTCCTAATATGATCAGGTTTTCTCGAGATATTATGTCAGTATGAACAGACTATAAAGATACACAAATACTGCACAGGTCCGTTCATAATTCGTTCTATATCCAAGGTAGACGGCACCAGCCTCGGTCCACTTTTCTAGGACGGCATGTTATTACCCCGAGCCTCTCATCACCAAGGAGAGAGATGCTTTTAACAGTACAGGTACAGTATATGTCACACATGGAATAATAAACAATGAAATGAAAATAATGTTTACAGTGATGTTAGAAAACCTTGCAAATGATTAATGGTGCGTATAAACCAACATAATGTTGTCACTGAGAAAGAAAAGGAAAATGTAGTTATAAGACTAAAACAACAGAATTTAAAGAGGTCGGAAATAAATTAATTACTCATTTGTTCACATGCATTAACCTAGACTCCATCAATAACTGAGCTTAATATCTTGACTCAGTAGCCATGAAATTTATGTACTACTAAAATCAACTATTGTATGCAGTCAAGACATAAAACCCACATGGAATGCCTGAAGAGCTAGATTCCTGTTCATACGCATAACTGGTTGGGAAACATGTCTGAAATCAAAGAATTAACTGAACGCATTTATCAGCAGTTGCATCTCCTACATGATATTTCCCTTAGACTAATCTTGTTATATGTGTGTGTGTTAGAGAGAGAGAGAGAGAGAGAGAGAGAGAGAGAGAGAGAGAGAGAGAGAGAGAGATTTGGTGGCAATATCCAACTCATGATTCACTTCTTGATACATGTCCGACCTAATCCTCATCCCCTCCCCCCCTCCTCCCTTCAAGCATTTTGTAATTGAAACTGTTACAGTTCTAGCGGCCGTCTGATAGGTGGTGAGAGTTTCGGGGTAATAACGTGCCCATGTAAGGTGGGCCGAAGTTTGTGCCTTGTGTCTCGTGAATAGAAAGAATACTGAACGGAGCTGTATATTCACAGATACGGGCTCGTTCACATTAGCTACGCCTTAGGCGTCGGTAGGAAATATTATTTTTCCCACAGAAACATTGTACTATTCTCATAGCTTTCTATACCCCGTCCGTACGCGACAGGTTTATGATCAGTATTACGGTACATAGATTTACGCTGTGGTAACTGTACATTAATATTGTTTTGATAGCTAAAAACAATCACATTGGTTAATTAGTGCCAATATTGCTGAATTGTTGTGATTGGTTCTGCCTCACCCCTACCACATCCTGCCTCACCTCTCACACTTACCCTCTCTCACTCCTTTCTCGCCTTGCTTCATCCCTCTTATCCTACTTACAACTCTCACATGCCTCCCCCTTGCCTCACTGCTTCACTATCTGCTTTTCCCGCATCGGTGAGGGATAAGTGTACACATGTATATGTATCAGTGAATAAATGCATGCATGGTACATTCGCCTGTGTGGGTGTTTGTGTACCGTAAAAGAGAATGCCAACGTGCTACATACAGGAACAAAACGATAAGCAAGAGATACTCGGTAACCTTAACATTCAGGATCCTTCGACTCGCTCTCAGCTAAACAACAACGTCTAATACTAGCTAATTTGAAATGAAAATTAATCGACGATAGAAGGGCTCCTTACTGTATATTCGATGCTTTGTAATAGTAATAGAAGTAATAGTGATAGTAATGAAATTAGTAACAGTGGTACTAGTACTGTAGTAGCAGTGGTGGTGATCGTGGTGGTGGTCGGAATCACGGGCATATCTCAGCGTGAACCAGGCGGACAACAGGCTGTAACTTCTCTCCTGCAGCACACCATCCTCTTTTTGTGGGATATGTTGAAGTTGAGGGATTTGTATATCCACGCAGCAAGACAGCTAGATGATATCGGTGCCACCACATGAAGGCTTCGCTCTCCAGTGCACCTTCGTTGCGTACAGTGTGTTTGCATCCATCTACGTTAGGCTCGTGAAACACCGTGACGTCGAATAAATAAAGGTTCAAACAATTATATATATATTTCTTTTTTCTGAAAAAAAAAAAAAAGTATTTTACATCGATGGTGCGTTCGGCACCTCATTAAAAATTAAGGGGACACACACACACACACACACACACACACACACACACACACACACACACACACACACACACACACACACACACACACCAAAAGCACTTTTCTTCTGACCTGACAGAGATGTCTAACCTCTCTCGGCTTAATTTATGCCACGTGTGAGACTGGAGGATTCATCTGACTATAGTCTATTTGATTGACCCGTGCACCTGAAATGCATGCGGCAAGTACGGTGTGTTTGATACGCGGCTGCTGGTTGGCCGCCGATGATATCATTGATGTAAATGCAGGCATGTACTGTTATGCAAAATGCAGACGTAGGTGTACACCCTGTGTGGATATTACAGTGCAACATTGTGGACCTAAGTTTACACCGTGGGTGGATGCAGTACAACATGCGGACGTGGGTGTACACCGTGGATGGATAATTTACTTCAAACGTCACTCATCGCTTTATGAAACTTTATAATCAACTTTAATTTTCTTTCACAACGGTAAACTTTTCAAGCTACTTTTGACATCTTTAGCTTAGGAATTTTTTCCATATTTAAACTGGCTGCTTATACTGCAAGTAGTTTACAAATATAGACATATGTGCCAATATAAGAAGAGCTGTAGATTTACATCATCGGCGGCCAACCAGCAGCCGCGAATCAAACACACCCTACTCGGTCCATGCATCTCAGCTGCACAGGTCAATCAGACTATAGTAACTAATGAAATTCATTCCTACCTCATAAATAATCCTCACTGAATTTCAAGCAACCATCACTTAATATTACACATGTAGGAGTGACTCATCTGCATCTGGTGATATTATACTGATTAAAGTAAACCTCACTCTCTGCAGACTTTGTAATTCTAGCTGGAATTAACTAGACCTCGAAACGGGACCACGAAAAAAATACATATATATATAAAACCTGGAAGTAAAACTTTTCTCCTTGAAGAATGAGAGCGTGACGGGATGTATAATGAGGTGAAGGAGCGGCAGCGCTTGGAGGGACAAGGGTAGCATTTGTAATGGATTCGAGTATGTCTCTACGATAATGAAGTCTCCATAGCAGTTAGGTATTGCCACAGACTGTTTGTATCAGACCATCCCATGGGGGCAGTCCATTTCCCGGATTTCACGGGTCTCCAGGGCCAGGCCAAGTCCACCTTGATATTCAGACCTGAGTCGAGCTGTCATGATGTCACGGGAGTGGATGAACGGCTTACAACTTCCCACCCTCTTCGTCTCTGCTGACGTATCCTGTCACACCAGTAATACATTTGCATTATTCTGTTATTCGATAGTACCATTGGTACATCTGACATGACAGTACTATTTTCTGATGTAAGCAGAACTTACCATAACATTCAAATTTATCCAGGAGTTTTATATAGAATTTTGATTTACTAATTCTTTATCACCTGGGCTAATAGTTGTACAAACTCAATACATAGATGGAATGAACACACACACACACACACACACACACACACACACACACACACACACACACACACACACACACAAATAAATCTATGTTTATCTGCCTGTTTAGTTGCCTGTCTAGCCATAATAAGGGACCAAACAGGTGAATTGCTAGCTGCAGGGCTCAACGTGCAGCATCGCTCAACCCCCGGGACTCCCATCTCCCAGCATTACGGGATGCCACGCACGGCAAACACGTGGGGAGGCAACATTCCCACCCTAGATGACAAATGGGCAGGGACTAACATCACCATCAGGCCTCCTCCACCAGTGATGTAGGGGGTGTTTGGTCTACGTGGTTGACAAATACCGAACCCTACAAAGGTAGGCAGTCCTCCAAAGTAGGTGGCACCGCCAGCCATGCTTCAAAACCCGACCACCTACATCAAGAAACCAAAGTCCTCAAGGTCAAGGATCACCTAGACATGAAAGGCACCCAGTTTCTTGCTGCAGCCTCCACAAAACCACAACATCCACTACAGTACATGGCAGCACATCCACCCACACCAAGGAACATCAAAACAACACCCAGCACACAATACCATACACAAATACTGTCATCTCTCCCCCCTCGCCCACCTCAGACCAGCTTCCAGAAGCATATCCACACTCAGATCACTCGCCGCTCCATTCATTCTCTTAAAGACAACACACAGCTGCATGCACGGCCTCCTGACATCCACCCTTCTGGATCCTATCTTCCTCGTGAGGAGTTGCAGAATACATCATGAAAATCAATGCTCCAATGTGGTTTATAATTAAACGTGATTCCTCTTCAGAAAATGGAGCTATCAATTCATTCAAGACAGTCAAATTTCCAAGATCATTGGGTGCTGATGGAGAGACGTTGTTTTTTCCAGTGATACAGGGCAAAGCCTTTTACGCACATTCTGAAGACATTTTACTGTGCGAAAGCCTTTTACGCACATTCTGAAGACATTTTACTGAGAAAAAGCCTTTTACGCACATTCTGAAGACATTTTACTGAGCACGATTGACGATGAACGAAGCCACATACGAGAAATTTCTTGGAGGCGCATTGAGAAAGCTAGACAGTAATACAAAGGAAAGTCAGTTAAGATTTTCAAGATTCCTCCTCAAAATTTTGAAGCTGGAGACTATACTGACATGATTAGGTGGCAAGGCACCTGAAGATATATTTCAACCATAGTAAATTTTTTCCACACTCTAATATATCTTTAATGAGTATAATTTTTACTATTAAAAATAAATAATGGCTGTAAAATGGTCTTCAGAAAAAATTCTATACCATATGGTTTTTTCCATACTTGAAAAATTTAATCAGCTTTGGGGCACCTCAAGATATTAATTTAGGAATATGCGATTTTAACAATAATTTTTTAAAGGGGAAGGCAGATTCCTTCCCCAAATAAATACGATAAGAAACAGGGGCAATGAGCAGACGCATTTCAAGGACACTTCTCAGGTCAGTTCGTCTGGTTCCTTGATAATGTCTTAAGGCCGGTTCACACGAGCAAAATCGCGGCAGTTTTTTGCCGGAATTTGCTCCCCTGTAGAAATTCCGGCAACTTTTTTCGCCGGTATGGAGAGACCGACATGTCGGTCTTTTTTCGCCGGAATCGGGAGAAAGTTGCCGGGCCGATTAAAATGGAAGCACCGAACAAGACAAAGCTCTGGGAACGAAGACGAATTCGACATCTTTGTGTGTTTACAGTATCACCATTTCGACTTCATCACGCGTGGCTAACACAAGTTTATTCATCATGCCTGCCGTTCTCCAGCAATCACAGTTTCCCTCATGTGCATATTTTGTTTTTTAATGAAGGGTGTCACAAGCCCCAGCAAGTGGTCGTACTGGGTCTTGTTAAGACGGATCCACTCATTTAAAGTTTGGGGATCCTCCAAGCTAAGCTCCCTCACCAGCCTGTAATACACACTCTCTTCTTTTCTCCTAGACAGCCACGGACGAGTCCAGATGCGTGACGGCTTATCTTTAAGTAGAGAAAGTGCAAGTGCAAGGGCGCACACCTGGTACGAGTACGGCGGTCCATCTTTGTTTGTAAACACTGTTGCCGCGTTCCTGCCACTCAGTCCCCGTACGTGTGAACACCTTTCCGGGAAAAATGCCGAAAATCGGCATTTTTCCGCCGCAAATCGGCGAAGAAAACGGCCGCGATTCAGCTCGTGTGAACCGGCCTTAAAACTATATAAAATTTCCACCATTATTTTAGGGCAGTCAACCCCCCTCCAAAACTTATGAAGAATGTAAAATAGGGGAAGGACAGATATCGGTTTGACATCTCAGGACATAATGTAGACTAGGCTCTCATTCGCTAACAGCAGCAGCAGCAACAACGACAACAACAACAACAAGAACAACAACAACAACTAATAATAATAATAATAATACCTCTTCTAGTACTACTACTACTACTACTACTACTACTACTACTACTACTCACTGAGTGTATCCTGGGATATCACTGCAAGTATATTTCTTCGCTCTAGACAGATGTCCCATCATGCCCACGTAGTTACGTACGTTGTTCCTGACTCAGTAATATTATTTAGTATTTCTCTAAAAATGGCATGTATATCGTAGGAATGGTTTTGTAGTGGCCATTTTTTTTTTTTCCATGCATGCACAAGAAGAAAATGCACGTCTGCCTTATATCTCAGAAGTCTCGAACTACACGAATCGCATCCTCTTAAATACTGTAAAGTGCATAACAGATTTAAGAGTTTATGTTGTTTCCTGTATTTTCTTTCTCTATTTCCTCCCGCTCTACACAGCGTGTCCTGTGAGTCAACTGCTGGTGTGAAAACTAAAATGGTGCCACTTTGTTCAGTGTGGCACCATTTGCTGGCCACTCTGCCTAACTGCTGACTACGTAAGTTAATTACCACCTTCACTTATTTTCCCAGCCCGGAACGCTCGCACAAGCGTTGCCTGTAAGGCTGCACTGCAAGGTACTGTGCGTCTGTATAGAGTAGAGTATGCTATTGCTAGTTATTCCACGTCCATACTTTCTGTTGCCTCCTTCATCAATTTAAGTAAATAACACCATCTTCATGTGGGATAAAATAGATGTTGATGACGATGATGATGATATTGCCGTCGGGGTTGGACATCTATAGTGCCCTGTACATATCGTAACAGATAGGTCTATTTCATAAATAAAAACACTATAGGTACCATTATATATTTTGCTTAGAAATATCTGTTCTACAGGTTACTGTCTATCGCACAGACCTTCTTCAATAATCAACAGCATTTTAGCTTTAAATATGTACAGAGACAAAGGTCGTGTCGCGGTTTTCTCCGAAGGTCAAGTGCAACACTTGAAACACTATGAAAGCTCTCCCATCGTTACATGTTCGTGGTTGGCTAGCCTGACTTCAAGCTTCATATCTGCTGCTGATGGGATGGCGGTATGAATGAGCCCATGAAATTCCGAAGCCTTAACATCGACTCGCAAAAATTGCTGATTCCGAACTTCGTATGAGTCGAAATGCCAACAGTTAGGTGATGACCACCTGACCGATTATACCATGGTACGGAGAGATCAAGCAACATGCATCCAATTAATAGAAATACGAGAGGTGGCATGATCTTCCTTTATTTACGGGAAACGAATCCTGAACAGAAAGCTCAAACATTTGGTATAGGCAAAACCATTGGATTAGGATTTCAGGAGGAAGGCACAATGAAGAACCGTCAATGTTCAGGTCGTTCTCCTTTTACCACAACGGTATAGGACCAGGAAATAATCACAACGATGGAAGCAGCACCCGCAAGCAGTGCTTACGCCAAAAGAAACAGTGCACCTTGAATGAAGCACACGAATAGTTTGTGTGTAGACTTTGGTCGTCTTGTTTATGTGTTCGAACTCGTCTGTGGGACTCAGTTTGCCAGCCACCAAAAAGAAAACAAAATCAAGTATCATAATAGAATAACTCTGTTCTCGTGTGTTGAATACTATAGTGAATTTTGTTTTACAACACTTAAATAATGTCCCAGGTCATAATAATCAACTTGATTAGCTAATTTACAGTTAATAAAGATGGAGAACTGACTTCCGAACACCTATTAAGCTGAATTGTAACGTTGACAAAGTTGGCATAAAAATAGAAGATGAGAGACGCTTCATCAATACTAAATAAAAACAGCAGTCAGAAAGATATAATAATAATGTAGATTAGTTTCGGTAAGTTACAAAAAAATTATATGCTGGCATTCACAGGCTGGTCACCTGGAGCAAATGGCAACCCAAGTCAGTGCTACCAAACGATCTTACGACACAAAGCAAACCGCTCCAAAACTATAGTCTTTCAGCAGATATTTTCACCAAATTTCACGACACAACTTTTGTCTTTGATTGTACAATCGGGGAAAGTTCCACATTACTCACTTTTCGGAGCATTTGTGTCAACGAATAGTCATGAAGCAGCAGCCAGCCCCCACTTGTCTGGTAACTGTCAGTGCGAGAGAGGGTGGGCCGAGGTGGGAGGGTTTAGAGCGAGGGTGGGCCAGCCCACGAAGGTCTAGCGTCCGGCCCGCCAACGTGCTCGGCATGAGCATAGCAATCTGGCCCGTGAAACCCCAGCCAAAACAAATTAAATTCTGACAAATAGTATCTGCCAGGTGCATGAGGCCAGCAGATGCTATTTGGCAACTCAGCATTCTCTTCACCCCGCGTGATACAATCTTTCTGCCATTCTGCCAGAGGAAAGTATCCGTAGAGCTTCTGCATTAAGAGGATCAATGTGTTACTCTCAAGGTGGGTACACACTTGTTGGATATCCATGTATGTATGTAGTACTTTTCAGGTTCATAGATATTTTGAGATCTTAACCTGCGATCTCAAACATGTTCCACCCCTTCAAATATGGAAGTCTATATCCTGATATAGATTGCATGTTTTCCAAAAAATTGTATATAGACACTTTTGTGTTTTCATTTGTCACTCCGGCCCGCAGGCTGCTCCCGTCTGGCCATCACTCTGAAAAGGTTGCCCACCCCTGGTTTAGAAAGTTGGTCACATCACAGTATCAATAGCCAATGATAATGCGTCCAACATATTCTCAAAGTTCAAAAGTGATGCAGTGGACTAGGTACCCGTGACCCAAGAATAGATCATCAACAAGGGCAATTAGCTCTCATGGGACGAATAGTCGGTCTGCGGCAAGCTGGGCACCCCATACAAGTGATTGCCCACGAGGCAGGGGTTTTGATCCCCACAGTGAGGATGTGGACTAGGAGATGTGCCAAGACTTTTAACCTCTACGACATAGGTGTGTGTTGTTGAATAGTAGCTATTTGACATAACTGAGTAATCTTTATATATGGATGTATATATTGATAGATATATAGTTAGACAGATTGATTGACTGATAGATATAGATAGATACAGTAGACAGATAGACAGAAATAGATATAGGTAGGTAGATGTAGATAAAGTGATAAATAGAAATAGAAATAGATATAAACAGGTAGATGTATGTAGAGAGATAGATAAATATTACCTTTATTTTCGAGTCAACACAAAACATAAATATATGTTATATCGTTACGAATATCTTCTGGGGAAACGTCTGTTGTTAAAGTAGCTGTATTTTCGAGTCAGCACAGAATATAAATATATGTTATGTCGTTACGAATATCTCCTGGGGAAACATCTCTTGTTCAAGTCGAGAAGGAATGAAAGATTTCAAACCTTTGTCCGAATCCATCAAACTTCCATAACTTTCCTGAGAACACTAACTCTGCAGACATCTATGTAATTTTTTTTTTTTTTTCATAAAATGCTTATCGTCATCTGCCCTTACTAAATTAACTCAAACACACTGTCCAAGTCAGACATTGCAGACTTAACCTGTCACGTCCCAAGCTATTTCGCACCTCTGACACCCCCCAATCCCGAGCTATTTTGGATTTTTTTTTTGGGGGGGGGGCTAAAACCTCCGCTTTTGGTGAGAAACATCGAAAATTCATAGAGAAATCGCTCACCTGAGGTTTAAAATACTCAATACAGGTAGCAGTATCTCCTTACCTTATTGGGTTTTCTCTCAGGCTGGCTCCAAAGAAAACGAGTTCTATGGAAGGGTAACTATTCCACACCACTCATAAACGGTTTTTATTTATTTGGTACGAATTTATATGTAGTATGAGAGTATATTGGTTTTCAAACAGTAATATATGCATTATAAGCATTGTTTCACTCACTAACTCATCTACATGACCTTTTTTGGTGACATTACCTGATCATCATTTCTGACTGTTTCTTCCTTTAATGCTATGTAAACTTTGTCCTCCACATTGTCATCGATTGGGGAATCACTTTGGCCCCGAATGTCTTTATTGGCAAGGTCACTGGTAACAGGCGAATTGCCGAGACTATGGTGTGCGGGATGGGGGAGGGAGGTTATGCTGTGTAAAGCATTGTCCCTGCCTGGCATCTTGCAGAGGAATAGAGGAAGGTGTCCCGTGTATACGTACGAAAAATCACGTGCAAAAATTGAAAATTTTGCAAATTATGAACCTTGCAATTGCACGACGTACCAGTACGTCGACGGGACTAGCTGTGACAAAATGTTGCGACGTACCCATACGTCGATGGGATGCCTTGGGTTAATTGTGATTCTCAGCCTATCACCAAACCCTCCTCTGCCCTCAATCCCCCGCCTCCCCCTCCTTCACACACACAGGTACAGTACCAGACATATGAGGTCTGGCTGCCGCTTCACATTCACCCGTCTCACACCGGTGCTTCGAGAGGTGGGTAATGTGGTACTTTCCCTGAATGTACAGTCATGGTCATAAATAATCACCTATCCTCCCGTACCCCGTGCCTCAGGCTGCCTCGTTGATGCGCGGCGGGTCACAGTGTAGCAAGAGGGGCTGAGAGAGAGGGGCAAGAGAGAGAAGGGAAGGTGGGGGGGGGGACGAGTGATGGTGCGGGGGTGGACTGAGGGAGGGGAGGGAGAATGAATGCGAAATGGTGGTCATATTTTTTGTCTATTTTTTTTTTTCATTCAGGGCATGATATAAATGGTTAATATTCCGTAACTAATGATGCACTACATCTTATTACCGACCCCAGATAACAAACTTTAGATAGGTGGTGATATCAACGGCTGGCTCATGAGAGAAATACAGTATACTGACGTGACATCAAATATTAGTGCGGGACAGATATTTGTTTATCAGTACAGTATATCTTGACTTTGGATGCAGAATGGGGTCTGGATGGCTTTGACATCCGTAATGTTTAAGAAACGTCCTTTACCCTTACATGTAATTAATTTTGAAACTATATAATTATCATATGCAACCTGTGACATGGCTGTGTCCACTGTAAATGTGATCATCCACACGGTATACATTCTCTCTATACAGTCACCATTATGCCAGCTATTATATGGCATCTGTATATGAAAAGGCTGTTTAAACTAATTGTGCATAAAAAGTAAATAAATTTGTCTGTGCACATGGGTGGAAATAACAACGATATCTCTCATAAAATGTTAGAAGGAAAATGAAACAAAATCCTACCAAAACTCCCAAAATATATTTACGTCAATGTTTACCGACATTGGTAAAGCCAAATCAACCAGGAAAGCTTTAGTAAGTAATCCAGTGGCCTGCTGCCTCAATAACCTCTTGCTATCTTCACAGCACCGAGGAAACAATCTTGTCGATGGTCAAGTGCAACACTTGAAACACCATGAAAGCTCTACCATCGTTACATGTTCGTGGTTGGCTAGCCTGACTTCAAGCTTCATATCTGCTGCTGATGGGATGGCGGTATGAATGAGCCCATTAAATTCCGAAGCCTTAACATCGACTCGCAAAAATTGCTGATTCCGAACTTCGTATGAGTCGAAATGCCAACAGTTAGGTGATGACCACCTGACATTTCATCTTACTGCTACCACAAAATGTCTACCAGACTGACTATACCATGGTACGGAGAGATCAAGCAACATGCATCCAATTAATAGAAATACGAGAGGTGGCATGATCTTCCTTTATTTACGGGAAACGAATCCTGAACAGAAAGCTCAAACATTGGGTATAGGCAAAACCATTGGATTAGGATTTCAGGAGGAAGGCACAATGAAGAACCATCAATGTTCAGGTCGTTCTCCTTTTACCACAACGGTATAGGACCAGGAAATAATCACAACGATGGAAGCAGCACCCGCAAGCAGTGCTTACGCCAAAAGAAACGAAGTGCACCTAGAATGAAGCACACGAATAGTTTGTGTGTAGACTTTGGTCGTCTTGTTTATGTGTTCGAACTCGTTTGTGGGACTCAGTTTGCCAGCCACCTAAAAGAAAACAAAATCAAGTATCATAATAGAATAACTCTGTTCTCGTGTGTTGAATACTATAGTGAATTTTGTTTTACAACACTTAAATAATGTCCCAGGTCATAATAATCAACTTGATTAGCTAATTTACAGTTAATAAAGATGGAGAACTGACTTCCGAACACCTATTAAGCTGAATTGTAACGTTGACAAAGTTGACATAAAAATAGAAGATGAGAGATGCTTCATCAATACTAAATAAAAACAGCAGTCAGAAAGATATAATAATAATGTAGTTTAGTTTCGGTAAGTTACAAAAAAATTATATGCTGGCATTCACAGGCTGGTCACCTGGAGCAAATGGCAACCCAAGTCAGTGCTACCAAACGATCTTATGACACAAAGCAAACCGCTCCAAAACTATAGTCTTTCAGCAGATATTTTCATCAAATTTCACGACACAACTTTTGTCTTTGATTGTACAATCGGGGAAAGTTCCACATTACTCACTTTTCGGAGCATTTGTGTCAACGAATAGTCATGAAGCAGCAGCCAGCCCCCACTTGTCTGGTAACTGTCAGTGCGAGAGAGGGTGGGCCGAGGTGGGAGGGTTTAGAGCGAGGGTGGGCCAGCCCACGAAGGTCTAGCGTCCGGCCCGCCAACGTGCTCGGCATGAGCATAGCAATCTGGCCCGTGAAACCCCAGCCAAAACAAATTAAATTCTGACAAATAGTATCTGCCAGGTGCATGAGGCCAGCAGATGCTATTTGGCAACTCAGCATTCTCTTCACCCCGCGTGATACAATCTTTCTGCCATTCTGCCAGACGCAAGTATCCGTAGAGCTTCTGCATTAAGAGGATCAATGTGTTACTCTCAAGGTGGGTACACACTTGTTGGATATCCATGTATGTATGTAGTACTTTTCAGGTTCATAGATATTTTGAGATCTTAACCTGCGATCTCAAACATGTTCCACCCCTTCAAATATGGAAGTCTATATCCTGATATAGATTGCATGTTTTCCAAAAAGTTGTATATAGACACTTTTGTGTTTTCATTTGTCACTCTGGCCCGCAGGCTGCTCCCATCTGGCCATCGCTCTGAAAAGGTTGCCCGCCCCTGGTTTAGAAAGTTGGTCACATCACAGTATCAATAGCCAATGATAATGCGTCCAACATATTCTCAAAGTTCAAAAGTGATGCAGTGGACTAGGTAGCCGTGACCCAAGAATGGATCATCAACAAGGGCAATTAGCTCTCATGGGACGAATAGTCGGTCTGCGACAAGCTGGGCACCCCATACGAGTGATTGCCCACGAGGCAGGGGTTTTGATCCCCACAGTGAGGATGTGGACTAGGAGATGTGCCAAGACTTTTAACCTCTACGACATAGGTGTGTGTTGTTGAATAGTAGCTATTTGACATAACTGAGTAATCTTTATATATGTATGTATATATTAATAGATATATAGTTAGACAGATTGATTGACTGATAGATATAGATAGATACAGTAGACAGATAGACAGAAATAGATATAGGTAGGTAGATGTAGATAAAGAGATAAATAGAAATAGATATAGACAGGTAGATGTATGTAGAGAGATAGATAAATATTACCTTTATTTTCGAGTCAACACAAAACATAAATATATGTTATATCGTTACGCATATCTTCTGGGGAAACGTCTGTTGTTAAAGTAGCTGTATTTTCGAGTCAGCACAGAATATAAATATATGTTATGTCGTTACGAATATCTCCTGGGGAAACATCTCGTGTTCAAGTCGAGAAGGAATGAAAGATTTCAAACCTTTGTCCGAATCCATCAAACTTCCATAACTTTCCTGAGAACACTAACTCTACAGACATCTACGTATTTTTTTTTTTTTCATAAAATGCTTATCGTCATCTGCCCTTACTAAATTAACTCAAACACACTGTCCAAGTCAGACATTGCAGACTTAACCTGTCACGTCCCAAGCTATTTCGCACCTCTGACACCCCCCAATCCCGAGCTATTTTGTATTTTTTTTTCTTTGGGGGGGGGGCTAAAACCTCCGCTTTTGGTGAGAAACGTCGAAAATTCATAGAGAAATCGCTCACCTGAGGTTTAAAATACTCAATACAGGTAGCAGTACCTCCTTACCTTATTGGGTTTTCTCTCAGGCTGACTCCAAAGAAAACGAGTTTTATGGGAGGGTAACTATTCCACACCACTCATAAACGTTTTTTATTTATTTGGTACGAATTTATATGTAGTATGAGAGTATATTGGTTTTCAAACAGTAATATATGCATTATAAGCATTATTTCACTCACTAACTCATCTACCTAACCTTTTTTGGCGACATTACCTGATCATCATTTCTGACGGTTTCTTCCTTTAATGCTATGTAAACTTTGTCCTCCACATTGTCATCGATTGGGGAATCACTTTGGCCCTGAATGTCTTTATTGGCCAGGTCACTGGTAACAGGCGAATTGCCGAGACTATGGTGTGCGGGGTGGGGGAGGGAGGTTATGCTGTGTAAAGCATTGTCCCTGCCTGGCATCTTGCAGAGGAATAGAGGAAGGTGTCCCGTGTATACGTACGAAAAATCACCCGCAAAAATTGAAAATTTTGCAAATTATGAACCTTGCAATTGCACGACGTACCAGTACGTCGACAGGACCAGCTGTGACAAAATGTTGCGACGTACCCATACGTCGATGGGATGCCTTGGGTTAATTGTGATTCCCAGCCTATCACCAAACCCTCCTCTACCCTCAATCCCCCGCCTCCCCCTCCTTCACACACACAGGTACAGTACCAGACATATGAGGTCTGGCTGCCGCTTCACATTCACCCGTCTCACACCGGTGCTTCGAGAGGTGGGTAATGTGGTACTTTCCCTGAATGTACAGTCATGGTCATAAATAATCACCTATCTCCCCGTACCCCGTGCCTCAGGCTGCCTCGTTGATGCGCGGCGGGTCACAGTGTAGCAAGAGGGGCTGAGAGAGAGGGGCAAGAGAGAGAAGGGAAGGTGGTGGGGGGGACGAGTGATGGTGCGGGGGTGGACTGAGGGAGGGGAGGGAGAATGAATGCGAAGTGGTGGTCATATTTTTTGTCTATTTTTTTTTTTTCATTCAGGGCATGATATAAATGAGTTAATATTCCGTAACTAATGATGCAATACATCTTATTACCGGCCCCAGATAACAAACTTTAGATAGGTGGTGATATCAACGGCTGGCTCGTGAGAGAAATACAGTATACTGACGTGACATCAAATATTAGTGCGGGACAGATATTTGTTTATCAGTACAGTATATCTTGACTTTGGATGCAGAATGGAGTCTGGATGGCTTTGACATCCGTAATGTTTAAGAAACGTCCTTTACCCTTACATGTAATTAATTTTGAAACTATATAATTATCATATGCAACCTGTGACATGGCTGTGTCCACTGTAAATGTGATCATCCACACGGTATACATTCTCTCTATACAGTCACCATTATGCCAGCTATTATATGGCATCTGTATATGAAAAGGCTGTTTAAAATAATTGTGCATAAAAAGTAAATAAATTTGATGTCTGTGCACATGGGTGGATATAACAACGATATCTCTCATAAAATGTTAGAAGGAAAATGAAACAAAATCCTACCAAAACTCCCAAAATATATCTACGTCAATGTTTACCGACATTGGTAAAGCCAAATCAACCAGGAAAGCTTTAGTAAGTAATCCAGTGGCCTGCTGCCTCAATAACCTCTTGCTATCTTCACAGCACCGAGGAAACAATGTTGTCGATGGTTTGCTTGTTTCGTCTGAACAGCTCCCATTCGTCCTTGGTGTGCTGAGGGAGGCGGGCCTGTGTCATCTCGTTCTCTGGCTCCCACGCGTTGACAATCTGGGCCCACACAGTCTCGATGGCTCTGCACTGATGTTTGATCTGTCACGTCAGTAAATTTCTCTCACAAGCCAGCCCTTGATATCACCACCTGTCTAAAGATGATTATCTTACGCCGCTATGCAAGATGTAATGCAGCATTATCTACCGAATATTAACTCCTGTATATTATGCCCTAAATGAAAAAAAACAGAAAAATAATGTGACCACCACTTCGCATTTCATTCTCCCTCTCCTACCTACCCTACCTCCCCTCCCTCACTCTACCCTTTCACAATCACTCGTCCCCCCACCCACCTTCCCTTCCTGTTTGCTTTGGCTTTACCAATGTCGTTAAACATTGACATAGATAATATATTTTGGGAGTTTGGGTAGGATTTTGTTTCATTTTCCTTCTAACATTTTATGAGAGATATCGTTATTATATCCACTCATGTGCACAGACAAATATTTACCTTTTATGCACACTTAGTTAAAACAGCCTTTTCATACAAAGATGCCATAAAATAGTTGACATGATATGCCTGTATAGAGGGAATGTATACCGAGAGGATGATCACATTTACTGTGGACACAGCCATGTCACAGGTTGCATATGATATTTAGTTTCAAAATTAATTACATGTAAGGGTAAAGGACGTTTCTTAAACATTACGGAAGTCAAAGCCATCCAGACTCCATTCTACGTCCGAAGTCAAAATATACTGATAAACAGAAATTTCAGGCTCCGCATTAATATTTGATCTATCACGTCAGTATATTTCTCTCAAGAGCCAGCCGTTGATATCACCACCTATCTAAAGTTTGTTATCTGTCTCCGATAATAAGGAGTAGTGCATGATTATTTACCGATTATTAACTCTTATTTCATGCCCTGAATGAAAGAAAATAGACAAAAAATATGAGCATCACTCCGCATTCACTCTCCCTCCCCTACCAACCCTCCCTCCCCTCTCTCAGTCCACCCCCCGCACCATAACTCGTCCCCCCCCCCACACCTTCCCTTCTCTCTCTGGCCCCTCCCTCTCAGCCCCTCTTGCTCCACTGTGACTTGCTGCGCATAAAGGAGGCAGCCTGAGGCACGGGGTACTAGAGGATAGGTGAATATTTATGACCACGACTGTACTCGTACATGCCCCATTATTTTTTTTATTAAAACTGACAACAGACAATGATGGTCAAGCATAAGGTAGTAAACAGGTTACAAATTGTCTTCATTAACTCCTTCACTATGAGGATGTCATCTTTCCCAAAATAATTACATGCAGTACATAGGATAGAAAATGTCTCTTAGTGGCAGGGGATTTCCACCTAAATTTAAACCTCATTTTAATACAACAAACATTTTTAGCCAGCTGATTAATGATCTCTGCTTGTGAAAATATTAATTAGTGTTATATCTAAGTCATCCAATCAGTGACCCTGACCCCCATCCCCGTCATACACTTGGTCCCTCATCCCCCACACGTGAAAGTTTTAGTTATTTAACTTGTAAATTTTGTGCTATGAAATTATTTTAATTGGATTAACTCTTATATAATGGCCAAATCTGACCCTTATATTAGATCTTGGATCCACTCTGCCCTCCACCTCACCATTCCTGAAGGTTTGTCTAGCCTACACCTATGCCTCGTGGTTCAGAAGTGTCTCCTAAGCTGAATAACATCGTCTGTAGCAAGAATATACATTTGAATATGTCATCGGAGTGAAGGGGCTGGTATCTGAATCGCACTTAAACAGAACTGTGTGTACTGGAACTTAAAATTGTAACATGTATCTGCGAAATTTATATGATGTTGCAGATGCCGAAACTATAAGGAGGCCATCTTCATAACAACGGAATTTCCTAAGTAAGGAATCTGGGACACCACAAGGGGCATATTCGAACTGTGTAAAAACTTACACTAAAGGAAAAAAAAAGAATATCATGCAATTCAGAGATAAGAGGACAATGCAGGTTTTAAAATACTGCACAAATCACTTACCAAAAGAAACCACAAGGGTAAGTAATCCAATCATTCGATGTAGTGCTCTCTTGGATGCCTACCTTTTCCTCTCTCCCTTTCTTCTTCCCTTCCCTCCTCTTTTGTCTTTCTTTCCTTCCTTCTTTCCTCTTCCTTCTGTCTATGGGTGATTACACTGAGTGACAAGCCAAATGGTTTCCTGTACACCAGGAGGGCATTTACTAAGCTGGGTGGTAATCATACAACCAAATTATTGCGCCTGGTGGTTTTGTGGATATTGAAGGAACTCCAATCGGACTGAACCGGTGCAGGTTTATATCCAAGAGATGATTGGGATTTAATGCTCACATAATGCCACTCACGGATGAGTGAGACTGGTCACGCTTATCTAAAATGTCAGAGCCAACTTGCCTAGCCCCGGACTCCTATGTTTCTCATGGGGCAACACTGGACTAGATGATGAATGAATGAATAATAATGGAAGAAAAGCACTAAGGAGCCAAATGCTAATCGCCAGCCAGAATATGCTGTTGGCCAAGTTACAAGTGCGGCATTCTTTGGGGTGGGCGACTCCCTCCCCAGGGGGAGCGTGTGGGAGGCGCCCTCCACCGGGAGGGACGGGGGACTGAGACCCTAGGGGGGTCCGGAGGCGGCTGCCGCTGATGGTGCCGGGAGACGGCGTCCACCCCCCTGGGGGGGGGGCAGGATGGCGGCGCCCCTCCCTTTAGAGGAGGGGACGGTGGGATAGCTCAAGCCGTTCATGAGAATAATAGTGCTATACGTGGGCAATAAAAACTAGTTGACCTTTGGCAGCCACTTTGGTGACTTTGACCCTGGTCCCCATTTTCGAGCTCGGCCAAGGTTTTGGCCTTATCTTGATGCCTGAAGGTTTTATTTGATTGCTCAAGCCGTTCATGAGATATAATGGCAATACACACACACACAAACACACACAGAGCCTGGCCTTGGTAGAGGCGGGCGATGATGATGATAATAGTAATGATCATAATAATAATAACATTAACTTTCCTCACTTCGAGGCACCAAGAATATCAAAGTATCTAAGGGCGAGTCCACACGTCTACAGGAACATGTATTGGCACCACAGCTGGCAACATGTCTGGATACATGTATGCCGCAGTCTTTGGGTAGGCCTATATGTATGCTAATATGTTACAGTACAGCCTCAGGCCTGATGGCAGCTGAAGTGGTGGGATAAGTGTGTCCATATGAGGCAGCTGAGACTTTATCATGATTTTGCCAACAGTTTCTGGATGCTGCTGCTCCCAGCATGTTTGCAGCTTGTTAGTTATTGTTATTTAAATGTTGCCAGCATTCTGCCAGCACACATGTGACTCGCCCTTAGGGTGCGGCCACAACTGCTCGAAACATGTGCTCAACAAGATGAAACGAATCACCAGGTTAGAGCTACTGCAATATCCGAGTCTGAACGTTGGACGGATTCCTGAGCCTCCTTTCCTCTTGACGATCACATGTTTGGAACAACTGTGGCCGCACCCTTAGAGGTTAGCATTTAACCACTCACACACAGGGCTTCTTTGGGAGAAGAGATTCTAAACATAATAAAATCATATAATAATAATAATAATAATAATAATAATAATAATAACAATAATATTAAAAATAACAACTAGAATAGCACTCAGTAGAGCGCATACCTCCGCCAAGGCCCACCGTACTTTTCCTTTTAATTCAGTCAAGTCTAATCCAGTATCAAACTCTTAACCCTATTAGTTGTAACACAATATTTTTTTAACTACCCATAACTCTTAATCATAATTTTTTATATGCCTGATTTTTTTTCGATCTAGGCAATATTCACTGACACAAGAATGGTCTGGTGACAGGTGCAACAAAACAATATATTATTCACCACTTCAGGGCGTTGACTTATACGCAATTCTTGCTTACTCTTTCTCTCTCTCTCTCTCTCTCTCTCTCTGTATATATATATATATATATATACAGAGAGAGAGAGAGAGAGAGAGAGAGAGAGATTTTTTTTTTTTTTTTTTTTTATCAAGAGAGACTCCTGGAACTTAATACGTACGATGCAGTCTTCATTAGCGAAGTAAGTGTACAAGGTCACCGCCAAACTTAGCAACCCTGTCTAACTGTTTCAAAAATACAGCATTTGAGAAGTCCTGTGATCGATTAGGTTGGTCTTTTTTTTTTTTTTATGCGAGGAAGAAGGAACCAAAGGCCATGAGCCCGCAGTAACAGTTCCCTCCAAGAGAAAAACAAAATACAATATAGAGCCAAATTCAAGATCCGATCATTTTGAGATGCCTGGACACACTGCGTTTGAAAGACTGGAGATCATAGGCAGCAGGAAATACAGACAGAGGGAGACAGTTCCAGAGCTGACCTGTTGCATAAATGAAAGACTGGGAGTAACGGTTAACTCTTGCATTAGAGAGTTGGACAGAAAAAGGATGAGAGTTTGCTGCCAGACGGGTGCTACGCGCCCGTCGTAGAGGTGGAGGAATGCAAGCAGACAGTTCAGAGGAGCAGTGACCATTAAAGTAGCAATAGAAAAGAGATAAAGATGCAACAGTGCGACGAAGAGACAGAGGTTGAAGGGAGTCAGTAAGAGGAGGAGAGTTAATGAGACGAAAAGCCTTTGACTCCGCCCTATTGAGAAGAGCTGTATGTGGGGAGCCTTCCCACACATGAGAGTTGTACTCCACACAGGGGCGGATAAAACCCCTGTATAGAGTCAACAATTGCGCAGGGGTAAAGAAAGAGCGGAGTCGGCTTAGCACACCCAATCTCTTGGAAGCAGATTTTACAAGAGATGTAATATGATCTTTCCAAGATAAGTCCCGAGTAAATGAAACCCCAAGCATGTTCAAGGATGATGCAGGATTAAGCTGAATATTATTAAACATTAGTGGGTATACCTGTGGAAGATTTTGTCGGGTTGATAGGTGTAAGAACTGAGTCTTAGATGCATTAAAGACAACCATATTATTTTTACCCCAGTCAGAGATATGAGCCAAGTCAGACATTAGGTGTGCCATAGCCTCATCCCTTGTTTGTTGAAGTAACTGTTGAGATGGGCGTTGCGGGAACCGAATGGAAAGGTGAAGGGTGGAGTCATCAGCGTATGAGTGGATAGGGTTAGATGTACAGCTTAGAAGATCATTGATGAATAAAAGGAAGAGAGTTGATGATAGGACAGAGCCCTGAGGAACACCACTGTTGATAGGTCTAGGAGAAGAACGGTGGCCGTCTACAACAGCGGCTATAGAACGACCAGAAAGGAAGCTAGCGATGAAGGCACAGATAGAAGGATAGAAAGCGTAGGAGGGCAGTTTGGAAATTAAAGATTTATGCCAGACTCGATCGAAAGCCTTTGAGATGTCAAGTGCAATGGCAAAGCTTTCGCCAAAGTCCCGAAAGGAGGATGACCAGGAGTCTGAAAGGTAGGTGAGAAGATCGCCAGTGGAGCGTCCCTGACGGAACCCATACTGACGATCGGAAAGAAGGTTGTGATAGGAAAGATGCCTTAAAATTTTTCTATTAAGAATTGACTCATAAACTTTTGAAATACAGGACGTTAAAGCAATTGGACGATAGTTGGAGGGTTGGGAGTGGTCACCCTTCTTTGGGACTGGCTGAATGAGAGCAAACTTCCAGCAAGAAGGAAAGGTACAAGTTGACAGACAAAGACGAAAGAGTTTCCCTAGGCAGGGTGTAAGCAAAGAAGCACAGTTCTTGAGAACAACAGGAGGGACCCCATCAGGCCCATATGCCTTGTTAGTACAGAGGCCAGTGATGGCAGAAAATACATCAACTGAAGAAATTTTAATGTCAGCCATGAGGAAGTCAGAGGGGGGAAGTGATGGAGGAACAGCACCGGAATCGTCTAAGGTAGAATTGGAGGAGAAAGTCTGTGCGAAGAGATCTGCTTTATCAGTAGAAGAAATAGCTACAGAACCATCAGAGTAGGAGAGAGGAGGGAAGGATGATGAGGTAAAGTTGTTAGAAAGATTTTTGGCAAGATGCCAGAAGGAGCGGGAAGAATTCGAGTTGGAGAGTTGAGAGCATTTAGTATGGATGAAATTATTTTTAGTAGAGCGAAGAACAGACTTAGCACGATTCCGGGCAGAAACGTAAAGATGATGTGATTCAGGGGTGGGTTGGCTCCGGTACCTTTTGTAGGCCTTCTCCTTGTTGCGGACAGCATTAGAAGAAGCGTGATTAAACCAAGGCTTTCTTGCGTTAGTCAAAGGATATGAGAAAGGAATGTATGCTTCCATGCCCGAGAGAATAACCTCCGTAATGCGCAAGGCACACTCAGATGGTTCACGGCCATGGAAGCAATAATCATTCCAGGGAAAATCAAAGAAGTACTGCCTGAGGGCCTCCCAGTCTGCGGCTCCAAAATGCCACAGACGACGTTTCCCTGGAGGGTCCACAGGCCGTACCGGAGTGATAGGACAGGTTAAGGTAATAAGATTGTGATCGGAGGAGCCCAACGGAGACCTGCGAATTAGGCGATATTACCTTGACCTCTCTTTGTCAACCCTGCATTACGTTGTCAAAATGTGATAACTATTAACTGTTATATTCTTCGTTTCAACAGACATATACTTGACTTGGCAATTTAAAGCAGGCTCCAGTAATCCAGTCAGGACGTAGTCGGTTTTAGGTATTTTATTTGTGATGCTGTCAGGTAATTATAAGTAAAATATGATGAACTTCTCATCGTGAGCATTATGATTCATTGTGTAATAGCAGTAAAGTGTGGATAGGCAGGTGACAGGCAGAAATTAGTCATATAAATTTAAACATGTCTAGCAGTGTTGACTTGGTAGCACTTCTTTTTCGAGATGTTTATTTTGGCTATTACAATTTTATATTTATTTGTACTGGTATCAGTACCTCCTTTCTTTCGGCAAAGTTTGCATCATTGACAAACATTAGGAAGTTATAACTGACTAAATTGAATAAGTTGATGAGGATAACATGTTAGGAAGTGTTTTAAACCTGTATGAAGGAAACCGAAATAGTCAGTGTCATGTTATTCCCCTCGAGGTGTTGGTGTCCGGGGCTAGGCTCCATTAGTTCAATACATTTATGGGAATAAGACTTGTGTACTTTCCCTTGTGGCTTTACACAATCGAAAACTCTGTTTTCACCCTTTGGCTCGCGAAATTATGCAACACCGTCACTACTTCAGGAGCACACTAATGTGAATATAAATAAAATTCCTTACGATGATTCCTATCCTGAATCATTTTTTTTTTTTTTACCTCCCAAAGGAGCCAAGAAGTTCAATGCTGCGTCTAATCAATCCAGTTCACAAAGTCTCTCCTAACGTAAGTGCAGGAGTCTGGTATGATGAACATACCAAAAAAAAAAAAAAAAAAAAAAAAAATCTTTGAGTTTCCCTCCCATTCACTGCTATCCATGTATCTCAAAGGTGTTGACGTACTTTCACCAAACCTTCGTGAAATAGCAACTCTTTGGATTTACAGAAGCCTATTACTTTTGGCCAGAAAAAAAAAAAAAAAAAAAAAAAGAGACCGAATACCATCCGCCATATATTTATATATTTTTATGTGGGTAGGCTCTTTGTAAAACGCTGTGGCTGAATTTCTACGAGTTTTACTAATTTTTACCTTCCGCCTTTAACAAGAGGAGGCGGAATGGATTTTGTCAGTTTATGTGTGTGTGTGTGTGTGTGTGTGTGTGTTTTCCAAATCTAACTGAAAAATTAATCGTTCATTTTGAGAAATCGATAAGAAAGGATGGGTATTTACTGCCTCTATTTTAAAATTCCTTGGCCCTTATATTTGAAGAGATCTTTTCTGTTTTATTCTTCCTCTTTCCAGAGATTTTTGTCCAGCATGATGTAGGCTTATGAAACCGGAAATGTTATATGTAGCTTTCATCAAAACTTTCACTACCACTGTCTCTCGTATAGCCTACAAAGTAAAACAGTCGGTTTCTTGCAAACTACATGAAGTCGACACTGTGCAAAAGATTTTAGGGGAGGACAGAGGGTTGGTACTGGCTCTCATACCCTGATTCAGGGAGACCGGGATCAGGTGTCCGGTGAAACACCACCCCTTTTTTCTTCTCATTTTTCGTTAAAACTTTTATTTTTTTTTTATTATTTTTTTTTTTTAAAGCACAAACACAAGAGTGTTCTGTTGACAGCTGTAGCAATATAAAATATTAAACCCCACTTCAGGGTGTTGACTAATACGCTATTCTTGCTTCCTCCATATTTATTATTATTATTTTTTTTTCAGATCTAAAGAGACTCCTTGAACTTAATACGTACCATGAAGTCTTCATTAGCCAATTCATCGTACAAGGTCACGGCCAAACTTAGCAACCCTGTCTATCTGTTTCAAAAATACAGCATTTGAGAAGTCCTGTGATCGATTAGGTTGGTCTTGCTAAAGCCACATGATTTGCACTGACCTGCGCATTAAAAGATATTACCTTGACCTCTCTTTGTCAACCCTGCATTACGTTTTCAAAAAGTGATAAGTACTAACTGTTATATTCTTCGGTTCAACGGACAATTATACTTGACTTGGCAGTTTAAAGCAGGCTCCAGTAACCCATTCAGGACTTGATCGATTTTAAGTAATTTTTTTTTTATGCTGTCAGGTAATTATATAGAAATATGATGAACTTGTCATCGTGTGAGTATTATGATTCATCGTGTATTTGATGTAGAGTGTGAATAGGCAGGTGACAGGCAGAAAGAAGACATATAAATTTAAACATGTTTAGCAGTGTTGACTTGGTAGCACTTCATTTTGGAGATGTTTATTTTGGCTATTACACCTTAATATTATCGTGAATGGTATCAGTATCTTCTTCCTTTCGGCAAAGTTTGCATCACTGACAGACATTAGGAAGTTATAAGTGACTAATTTGAAGAAGATGATGAGGATATAATGTTCGGAAGTGTTTTAAACCTGCATGAAGGAAATCGAAATAATCAGTGTCATGTCATTCCGCTCTAGGTGTTGGGATCCGGGGCTAGGCTACATTAGTCCAATACATTTATGGGAAGAAGACCAGTTAGTCTAGTCCGGTTTTCAGGTATTTGGACAACTCCAGGCATTTTGGAGTCAAAGTTGGAAAATAAGCTTTTCTAGGGTGTTTTTTTGTGCAGAATCCATTTTTGCTGTTTGCCAAGCTGTATCTCTCAAGCTGACACCGTCAGACGGGTAAATCCAAGATGGCCGCCTTAAACTCAAAAGCATCATTTTTACGTGGTGCCTCGTCCGTATATCATTATGACGACCGTAAAACCTTATTAAAACCCACTATAAAGTCATTGTACATTAATTATTTTATTGATATCACTTTTCTCTTGATTAAGTAATAAACAAACATAAATCCAGGACGGCTGACAACACATTTATATTACAACAAGTTGCAGATTGCAAATTGATGAACAGACATAGTGGCATTGTGCTTTACACAGTGTCATTGTTGGGCTTCGACATTGCTACAATCGTCATCGGATGTTCTACATTTGCATGCTGCTGTACAACGCAAGTGGGACTTTTTACATTTGCAACGTGCACTCATACATCGGTTGGCGCAGCTGCAGGTGATCAGTTCCACACATGAGTCTGGGACTAGGGGTAGGGACATCAGCGTTGGCACCAGTGATGCAATAACAGTTCTTCAATGTTTTCGCTGTTTGCTTTTGCCTCTATTTCAGCCCTCAGCCCTTGTGCTTCGTTTTGGATGAAGGTCAGGAGTTTTGGCATCAGGATTCTGAACATGGCCTGGATGGTTAGCTTATGTGCTCGCATTGCTTTGGAGTATGACTTGCCTTTGCCAGTGAAGGCTTTTTCTGCTGTACCAGGACCAAGGATTTTGCTTTCAACCCAAGCCTCCAGTAGACCAGATGATTGAACATGTTTCCCAGTGACCTTCAGAAAGTTCAGCGATATGTGCAACTCGCCCATTCTGACGATCAGGAAGTCCTGGTATTCGTCCTTTGCCCACTTGAGCTCCATCAGCTTACAATAAAGGGCTTCATCAACTGTAAGTACGACATGGTGTTGTCCAAGTTGTGTTGCAATGTGTTCGCATCTCTGAACCACCGTATGGAGAGTGTCAAGTTCATGGGCTGGGGCCTGGACAATTGGTATGTAACCAACACTCGTCATTTCAGGATTGGGGCTACAGTTGCTTTGGTTAAAATGTGTCCAGCCTGTCTTGATGTCCACATCTTGTATCAGGAAAAAGGCCATGTCCTTGGCAATGGCTTGAGCTGCTGATGGATTGTCATCATTTGATTCATTGTACCACTCTTTGTTGATGCCCTCAGTTGCTCTAGGTTCTAGTGTTCCTGTCACCACTGCAGCAGGTGAAAGTTGATCCATGACTTCGGGAACTTTCAGACTCGTGTTTGGGGAAGGTCGATGGTCCTTCAGTCCTATGTCCGCTTCGGGACCTCTTTGCCATCCAGCGATCTGTGTGGCATGGAAGCTGCTTTTACCATCAAAACTGTTGTCGTTGATGTCAGTGTTGTCACGCGTGAAGTGCACGATTCTGTTTGGTACAAAGTTTGGTGGAATGACTGCTCCTGTTTCTGCATCCATTGTTTTCACTGTACTCTCAGCCAGGGATGTGTCAACCTGCAGTAGTTTCGGGTCACTTATGATGTGTCCAGCTTTGTGAAGTAGTTCAACAAGTACTTTAGACCGTGTAGCCTGGTGCAAAGTGCTGGCAAGCAAAAGATGTTTAGGAGTTCAGTGCTTACCTCCAGTGACGTTGTAACCCAAGTCTTGTGCAATGCTAAGAACTTTTGCTTGACTGTCATCCTGTTTTGTATCGTCTGCTACGTCGTTTGGGTCTGCTTCCAAAAGACTCTGTCCACCAAACATCGACCGAAGGAACATAAAAAGGCTATTTGGGACGCAGGATATCATTTCATCTCCATTGACAACAAATCCCTTGTACATGGGATGTGCCAGTATATCACCTCTCAGTCTCAAAGCCACATGAATCTTCTCAATAAATCCTTCTTGAGCCTGATATTTTGGTATCAGTGTTGGTTCCTCCTTTTCAGAGAGTAATGTTGAGAAAGGGACAAGAATAAAACAAAATCATATCATATACATCGTTTCCGGAAGCAAAGATATCAACAATCAAATAAAACAGCCGCCATCTTGGATTTTCACTGTTTATGATGCTTTATTTACACACAAAGACACACATTTTACATATTTTATTATCAATATGTACCATAGGAACTTGTGCAATGCATTATATCCATTAACATATTTTTATATTTGAAGCAATTCTTCAAAATATGCATTTTCTAGAAAAATGGCGGCCATCTTGGATTTTGTCCGCTACGAGCAAAACCGCACGAGATACAGCTTGGCAAACAGCAAAAATGGATTCAGCACAAAAAAACACCCTAGGAAAGCCTATTTGCCAACTTTGACTCTAAAATGCCTGAGGATTTTTAAACAGCCACATTTTCCAGATATTCCACTAGTCTAAGTGTACTTTCCCTTGTGGCTTTACACGATCGAAAACTCTGCTTTCACCTCTTGGCTCGTGAAATTATGCAACACCGTCACTGCTACTGGGGAACACTAATGTGAAATTAAATAGAATTCCCTTTAATACGCTACGTTAATTCCTATCCTCAATCAATTATTTTTCCCACAAAGGACCCAAGAAGTTCAGTGTTGCGTCTAATCAATCCAGTTCAAAAAGTCTTTCCTAACGTAAGTGCTGCCGTCTGGTATCAGCAACAGTACAATAAAAAGCTTTTTTCTGATTTTTTCTCCCATTCATTCCTATCCATATCTCTCAAAGCTGTTGACGTACTTTCACCAAACTACCGTAAACTAGCAACTCTTTTGTTATTCAAAAGCCTATTACTTTCGGCAAGGATTTGATTTAAAAAAAAAAACGACCGAATACCAGTCGCCATATATTTTTTGGATGTACAAAAGCTCTTTTTGACACGCTGTGGCTGAATTTCTACGAGTTTTACTCATTTTTACCTTCCCCTTTAAACAAGAAGATGCTATAAGGTTTTTGTCAGTTTGTATGTGCGTGTGTGTGTGTGTGTGTGTGTGTGTATGTGTGTGTGTGTGTGTGTGTGTTTCCAATTAAACTAAAAAATGTATCGTTCATTTTGAGAAAGCGATAGCAAAGGGTTGGTGTTTACTGCCTTCATTTTAAAATTCTTAGGCCCTTATATCTGAAGAGATCTTTTCTATTTTTTCTTCATCTCTCCAGACATTTTTTGTCCAGTATAAGGAAGGCTTATGAAACCAGAAATGTTATATGCAGCTTTCATCAAACTCTTCACTACCACTGTCTCTCGTGTACAAAGTAAAATAGTCGGTTTCTTGCAAAACTACAAGAAGTCGTTCCTGTGCAAATGATTTTAGGGGAGGAGATAGGGTTGGTACTGGCTCTCATACCCTGATTCTGGGAGACCGGGATCAGGTGTCCGGTAACCCACCTCCCCTTCATTCTTCTCATTTTTATTTTTATTTATTTATTTATTTATTTTTTACCACTGCCTCAAGAGTGTTCTGGTGAACACTGCAACAATATAAAATATCATTCACCACTTCAGGGCCTTGACTTGTACGCTGTTCATACTTTCTCCAGATTTATTTATTTTTTTTTTTTTTCAGGTCTAGAGAGACTCGTTGAACTTAATACGTAAGATGCAGTCTTCATTAGCCAATCCAGTGTACAAGGTCACCGCCAAACTTAGCAACCCTGTCTAACGTTTTCAAAAATACACCATTTGAGAAGTCCTGTGATCGATTAGGTTGTTCTTCCTAAAGCCAGATGATTGGCATTGACCTGCGCATTAACAGATATTACCTTGACCTCTCTTTGTCAACCCTGCATTACGTTTTCAAAATGTGCTAAGTATTAACTGTTATATTCTTCGTTACAACAGACAATTATACTTGACTTGGCAGTTTAAAGCAGGCTCCAGTAACCCATTCAGGACTTGGTCGATTTTAGGTATTTTATTTGTGATGCCATCAGGTAATTATAAGTAAACACGATGAACTTGTCATCGTGTGAGTATTATGATTCATCGTGTAATAGAAGTAGAGTGTGGATAGGCAGGTGACAGGCAGAAAGCAGATATATAAATTTAAACATGTTTAGCAGTGTTGACTTGGTAGCACTTCTTTTTGGAGATGTTTATTTTGGCTATTACACCTTAATATTATAATGAATGGCATCAGTACCTTCTTCCTTTCGGCAAAGTTTGCATCACTGACAGACATTAGGAAGTTATAAGTGACTAAATTGAATAAGATGATGAGGATAATATGTTAGGAAGTGTTTTAAACCTGTATGAAGGAAACCGAAATGGTCAGTGTCATGTTTTCCCCCTCTAGGTGTTGGGGTACGAGGCTAGGCTACATTAGTTCAATAAAATTTTGGGAAAAAGACTCTGTGGCTTTACACGATCGAAAACACCGCATTCACCTCTTGGCTCGCGAAATTATACAGCACCGTCACTACTATTGGGGCACACTAGTGTTAAATTAAATACAATTCCCTTTAAATCGCTACGCTAATTCCTTTCCTCAATCAATTATTTTCCCTCAAAGGAGCCAAGAAGTTCAATTCTGCGTCTAATCAATCCAGTTCAAAAAGTCTCTCCTAATGTAAATGCAGGCGTCTTGAATCAGCAACAGTACATGAAAAAGCTCATTTTGATTTTCCCTCCCACTCATTCCTATCCATAATTTTCAAAGGTGTTGACGTACTTTCACCAAACCTTCATGAAATAGCAACTCTTTGGATATACGAAACCGTATTACTTCTGGCAAGGATTTCATTAAAAAAAAAAAAAAAAAAACGACCGAATACCAGCCGTGATATATACCTTCGATGTGGATAGGCACTTTGTGAAACGCTGTGGCTGAATTTCTACGAGTTTTACTAATTTTTACCTTCCGCCTTTAACAAGAGGAGGCGATATGGTTTTTGTCAGATTGTGTGTGTGTGTGTGTGTGTGTGTGTGTGTGTGTGTGTGTGTGTGTGTGTGTGTGTGTTTCCAACAAAACTCAAAAGTATATCTGTCATTTTGACAAATCGATAGGAAAAGGTGGGTGTTTACTGCCTTTATTTTATAATTCTCAGGCTCGTATATTGGAAGAGGTCTTTTCTATTTTATTCTTTATCTCTCCAGACATTTTTGTCCAGTATAAGGTAGGTTATGAAACCGGAAATGTTGTATGTAGCTTTCATCAAACCCTTGACTACCATGTCTCTCGTCCATCCATCCATCCATCATCCAATCCTACTTTGCCCCATGAGAAGCGTAGAACCCGAGGCAAGGCAATTTGGTCCTGACATTTAAGATGAGAGTCACCAGCCTCACTTATCTCTGAGTGGCATTACATGAGCAATAACCCCAACCATCTCTTGGATATAAACCTTCACCGGCTCAATCCGATTGGCGTGCTGTAATTGTCCATTAAACCACCAGGTGCCGTTATTTGGTTATATGGTTACCACCCAGCGTAGTAAATGGTTTCCTGGTGTACAGGAAACCATTAGGCTTGTCACTAAGTGTAGTCACCCATAGGCAGAAGGAAGAGGAAGGAATGAAAGACAAAAAAGGGAGTGTAAACTCATCCGTAGGCGGAAGGACGTGGAAAGAACGAAGTAAAGAAGGACAGAAGAGGAAGGAAGGAATGGAGAGAGAAGAGGAAAGGGCAGACACCCAAGAGCAGCACTACATCGAGTGAGTGGAGTGTTGCTCTTGGGCGTCTGCCCTTTCCTCACCTCTCTCCATTCCTTCCTTCCTCTTTTGTCTTTCTTTACTTCAGTCTTTCCTCGTGCTTCTGCCTATGGGTGACTTTACACTCCTTCTTTTGTCTTTCTTTCTTTCATTCTTTCCTCTTCCTTCTGCCTATGGGTTACTCTATACTGAGTGACAAGCCTAATGGTTTCCTGTACACCAGGAAACCATGTCTCTCGTATACAAAGTAAAATAGTCGGAATCTTGCAAACTTCAAGAAGTCGTCACTATACAAAAGATTTTAGGGGAGGAGGTAGGGTTGGTACTGGCTCTCATACCCTGATTCTGGGAGACTGGGATCAGGTGTCCGGTAACCCACCTCCCCTTCTTTCTTCTCATTTTAATTTTTATTTATTTATTTACTCATTTTGTTTTTACCATTGCCTCAAGAGTGTTCTGGTGACAGCTGCAACAATATAAAATATTATTCACCACTTCAGGGCCTTGACTTATACGCTATTCTTGGTTTCACCAGATTTTTTTTTTTTTTTTTTTTTTTTCAAATCTAGGGAGACTCCTTGAACTTAATACGTACGATGCAGTCTTCATTACCCAGTTTTACAAGGTCACCATCAAACTTAGCAACCCTGTCTATTGGTTTCCAATATACAGCATTTGAGAAATCCTGTGATCGATTAGATTGTTCTTGCTAAAGCCAAAAGATTTGCACTGACGTGCGAATTAAAAGATATTACCTTGACCTCTCTTTGTCAACCCTGCATTACGTTTTCAAAATATGATAACAATTAACTGTTTTATTCTTCGTCACAACAGACAATTATACTTGACTTGCCAGTTTAATGCAGGCTCCAACAACCCATTCAGTACTTGGTCGACTTTTGGTATGTTATTTGTGATGCTGTCAGATAATTATAAGTAAAACACGATGAACTTGTCATCGTGTGAGTATTATGATTCATTGTGTAACAGAAGTTGAGTGTGGATAGGTAGGTGACAGGCAGAAAGCAGACATAAATTTAAACATCTTTAGTAATATTGACTTGGTAGCACCTCTTTTTGGAGATGTTTATTTTGGCTTTTTCACGTTTATATTATAGTGAATGTATTTTTTTTTTTTTTACTGTGAGGAAGAAGGAACCAAAGGCAACGAGCCCGCAAAACCGTTCCCTGCAAGAGAAAAACAAAATACAAGAGAGAGTCAAATTCAAGATCCGTTCATTTCGAGATGCCTGGACACACTGCGTTTGAAAGACTAGATCATAGGAAGCAGGAAATACAGACAGAGGGAGACAGTTCCAGAGTTGACCTGTTGCATAAATGAAGGATTGAGAGTAACGGTTAAATGTTACATTAGAGAGTTGGACAGAAAAGGGGTGAGGGTTTGCTGCTAGATGGGTGCTACGCGCCTGTCGTAGAGGTGGAGGAATGCATGCAGACAGTTCAGAGGAACAGTGACCATTCAAGTAGCGATAGAATAGAGATAAAGAAGCAACAGTGCGACAAAGAGACAGAGGTTGAAGGGAGTCAGTAAGAGGGGGAGAGTTCATAAGACGAAAAGCCTTTGACTCCACCCTATTGAGAAGAGCTGTGTGTGGGGAGCCTCCCCATACATGAGAGTTATACTCCACGCAGGGGCGGATAAAACCCTTGTATACGGTCAACAACTGTGCAGGGGTAAAGAAGGAACGGAGTCGGCTTAGCTCACACAATCTCTTGGAAGCAGATTTTACAAGAGATGTAATATGATCTTTCCTATATAAGTCCCGAGTAAATGAAACCCCAAGCATGTTCAACGATGATGCAGGATTAAGCTGAATTTTATCAAACATTAGTGGGTATACCTATGAAAGATTTTGTCGGGTTCATAGGTGAAAAAACTGAGTCTTTGATGCATTAAAACCAACCAGATTATTTTTACCCCAGTCAGAGATACGAGCCAAGTCAGACATTTGGTGTGCCATAGACTCATCCCTTGCTTGTTGAAGTAACTGCCGAGATGGACGTTGTGGGAATTGAATGGAAAGGTGAAGGTGGAGTCATCAGCTTATGAGTGGATAGGGTTAGATGTACAGCTTAAAAGGTCATTGATGAATAAAAGGAAGAGAGTTGGTAATAGGACAGAGCCCTGAAGAACACCACTGTTGATAGGTCTAGGAGAAGAACGATGGCCGACTAATACAGCGGCTACAGAACGACCAGAAAGTAAGCTAGAGATGAAGGCACAGATAAAAGTATAGAAACCGTAAGAGGGCAGTTTGGAAATTAAAGATTTATGCCGGACTCGATCAAAAGCCATTGAGATGTCAAGTGCAATGGCAAAGCTATCGCCAAAGTCCCGAAATGAGGATGACCAGGAGTCTGAAAGGTAGGTGAGAAGATCGCCAGTGGAGCGTCCCTGACGGAACCCATACTGACGATCAGAAAGAAGGTTGTGATAGGAAAGATGCTTTAAAATTTTTCTATTTAGAATAGACTCGAAAACTTTTGAGATACAGGATGTTAAAGCAATTGGACGATAGTTAGAGGGTTCGGAATGGTCACCCTTCTTTGGGACTGGCTGAATGACAGCAAACTTCCAGCAAGAAGGAAAGGTAGAAGTTGATAGGCAAAGGCGAAAGAATTTGCCTAGGCAGGGTGTAAGCACAGAAGCACAGTTCTTGAGAACAACAGGAGGGACTCCATCAGGCCCATATGCCTTATTAATATTGAGGCCTGTGATGGCAGAAAATACATCAACTGAAGAAATTTTAATGTCAGCCATGAGGAAGTCAGAGGGGGGAAGTGATGGAGGAATAGCACCGGAATCGTCTAAGGTGGAATTGGAGGAGAAAGTCTGAGCGAAGAGTTCAGCTTTATCAGTAGAAGAAATAGCTACAGAGCTATCAGAGCAGAATAGAGGATGGAAGGATGATGAGGTAAAGTTGTCAGAAAGGTTTTTGGCAACGTGCCAGGAGCGAGAAGAATTCGAGTTAGAGAGTTGAGAGCATTTTGTACGGATGATATTATTTTAAGCAGAGCGAAGAACAGACTTAGCACGATTCCAGGCAGAAACGTATAAAAGATGTGATTCAGGGATGGGTTGGCTCCGGTACCTTTTATAGGCCCTCTCCTTGTTGCGGACAGCATTAGAACAAGCGAGATTAAACCAATGCTTTCTTGCGTTACTCAAAGGAAATGAGAAACGAATATATACTTCCATGCCCGAGAGAATAACCTCCGTAATGCGCAAGGCACACCCAGATGGCTCTCGGCCATGAAAACAATAAACATTCCAGTTATCAGTACCTTCTTGCTTTCGACAAAGTTTGCATCACTGACAAACATTAGGAAGTTATGAGTGACTAAATTGAAGACGATGATGAGGATAATATGTTAGGAAGTGTTTTAAACCTGCATGAAGGAAACCGAAATACTCAGTGTCATGTTTTTCCCATCGAGGTGTTGGGGTACGGGGCTATGCTAAATTAATTCATTGCAATTATGGGAGAAAGACCAGTGTACTTTCCTTTGTGGCTTTACACGATCGAAAACGCTGCACTCACCTCTTGGCTCGCGAAATTATGCAACACAGTCACTCTTACTCGGTCACACTTGTGTGAAATTAAATAGAATTTCATTTAAAACGCTACGTTAATTACTTTCCTCTATCAATTATTTTTCCCCCAAAGGAGCCAAGAAGTTCAATGCTGCCTCTAATCAATCCAGTTCAAAAAGTCTCTCCTAACTTAAGTTCAGGCGTCTGAAATGAGCAACTGTACATGAAAAACCTCATTTTGATTTTCCCTCCCACTCATTCCTATCCATATCTCTCAAAGTTGTTGACGTACTTTCACCAAACCTTTAAGAAACAGCAAATCTTTATACAAAACCCTATTACCATCTGGCCAGGATTTGATTAAAAAAAGAACAAAAATAACAACCTAATACCAGCCGTGATATATATATCTTTGATGTGGATAGGAACTTTGTGAAACGCTGTGGCTGAATTTCTACGAGTTTTGCTAATTTTTAGCATTCCTCTTTAACAAGAGGAGGCGATATGGTTTTTGTCAGATTGTGTGTGTGTGTGTGTGTGTGTGTGTGTGTGTGTGTGTGTGTGTGTGTGTGTGTTTTCCCAATATAACTTAGAAGTACATAGGTCATTTTGACAAATCGATAGGAAAAGGTGGGTGTTTACTACATTTATTTTAAAATACGGAGGCTCCTATATCTGAAGAGATCTTTTCTGTTTTATTCTTCCTTTCTCCAGACATTTTTCTACAGTACAAGATAGGCTTATGAAACCGGAAGTGTTATATGTAACTTTCATTAAACCATTCACTACCACTGTCTCTCGTATACAAAGTAAAATGATTGGTTTCTTGCAAACTACAAGAAGTCGTTAATGTGCAAATGATTTTGGGGGACGACAGAAGGTTGGTACTGGCTCTCATACCCTGATTCTGGGAGACCGTGATCAGGTGTCCGGTAACCCACCTCCCTTTTTATTTCTCATTTTTATTTTTATTTATTTATTTATTTATTTATTTTACCACTGACTCAAGAGTGTCCTGGTTAAAGCTGCAACAATATAAAATATTATTCACCACTTCATGGCGTTGACTTTTACTCTATTCTTGCTTTCTCCAGATATATATATATATATATATATATATATATATATATATATATATATATATATATATATTATTGCCAGACGCCTCAATCCCGTTTGGGGTGGCCACAAACAATTCGCCTCCAAGTCGCCCTGTCCCCCGCCATTTCACTGCCCTGCTCCCAACTCACACCCCCCTCTCTCATATACGTCTCCACTCCATCCCTCCATCTCATCCTCTGCCTCCCCCTCCCTCTTCCCCCCTCCACCTCACTCACATACACTCTTTTCGTCAGTCTTTCACCCTCCATCCTCTCCACATGGCCAAACCACCTCAGTGTGTTCCTCATAACGCTTCCTATCACATCCACATCAACACCACAACGCTCCTTTATATCCTCGTTCGTCAGCCTGTCTCTCCATGTGACTCCACAGGCTCCTTTTAAATAACTCATTTCCACTGCTCTCACTCTTGACTTGTGTCCTTCCAACAATGTCCAAGCTTCTCTTCCGTACGTTAGCGTTGGTATCACAATACTGTCATGTAGTAACTTTTTCACTTCCATGCTCACTTCCCTGTTTCTTATCACTGCTTTCAAAGAACCGGCAACCTTTCTTCCCTGCTGTACCCTTTCAAGCACTTCACCCTCCAAACCTCCATCCTTACTCATCACACTACCCAAGTACTTAAACGTACTCACATTTTCCAATTCCTCACCATCCAACCTCGCTGTACATTCACTAAATTCACCTCTCTCAAAGACCATCACTTTACTCTTCCCTACATTCACCTTTAGATTCCGTTTCTTACACACTCTGTCAAACTCATCCACCAAGCCTTGCAGCTCCCCTTCGTCTTCACTCAACAACACAGTATCATCTGCAAACAACAGTACAGGGAGTTTCCAAACACTATCCTCTCTCACCAGGGCCACTCCAACATCCACTACCCTACCTTGTACCTCTTTTATTACCCCATCCATGTACAGATTGAACAACCATGGAGACATGACACATCTCTGTTTCAACCCAACTTTCAAAGAGAAAAATTCACTTAGTTCACCATCCACACGCACTGCAGCCTTCGCACCATCGTATATACTCTTCACAGCATTCAACAACTTCCCATCTACTCCATATATATATATATATATATATATATATATATATATATATATATATATATATATATAGAGAGAGAGAGAGAGAGAGAGAGAGAGAGAGAGAGAGAGAGAGAGAGAGACTCCTTGAACTTAATACGTAAGTTGCAGTCTTCATTAGCCAATTCAGTGTACAAGGTCACCGCCAAACTTAGCAACCCTGTCTAAAGCTTTCAAAAAAACAGCATTTGAGAAGTCCTGTGATCGATTAGGTTGTTCTTGCTAAAGCCAAATGATTGGCACCGACCTGGAAATTAGAAGATATTACCTTGACCTGTCTTTGTCATCCTTGCAATACGTTTTCAAAATGTGATAAGTATTAACTGTGATATTCTTCGTTACAACAGACATTTATACTTAACTTGGCAATTTAAAGCAGGCTCCAGTAACCCATTCAGGACTCGGTCGATTTTAAGTATTTTATTTGTGATGCCGTCAAGTAATTATAAGTAAAATACGATGAACTTGTTATTGTGTGAGTATTATGATTCATCGTGTAATAGAAGTAGGGTGTGGATAGGCAGGTGACAGGCAGAAAGTAGACGTATAAATTTAAACATCTTTAGCAGGTTTGACTTCGAAGCACTTCTTTTTCGAGATGTTTATTTTGGCTATTACACCTTTTTATTATAGTGAATGGTATCAGTACCTTATTGCTTTCGGCAGTTTGCATCATTGACAAACATTAGGACGTTATAAGTGACTAAATTGAAGAAGATGATGATGATAACATGTTAGGAAGTGTTTTAAACCTGCATGAAGGAAACCAAAATAGTCAGTGTCATGTTATTCATCTCGAGGTGTTGAGGTTCTGGGCTAGGCTACATTAGTCCAATACATTTATGGGAAGAAGACCAGTGTATCTTCCCATGTGGCTTAACAAGATCGACAACTCTGCTTTCACCTCTTGGCTCGCGATATTATGCAACACCGTCACTGCTACTGGGGCACGCTAGTGTGAAAATAAATAGAATTCCCTTTAATACGCTACGTTGATTCCTATCCTCAATGAATTATTTCTCCCCCAAAGGAGCCAAGAAGTTCCGTGTTGCGTCTCATCAATCCAGTTCAAAAAGTCTTTCCCATCGTAAGTGCAGTTGTCTGGTATCAGCAACAGTACAATAAATAACTCTTTTCTGATTTTCACTCCCACTCATTCCTATCCATATCTCTCAAAGGTGTTGACGTACTTTCACCAAACCTTCGTGAACAGAAACTGTTTGGATATTCAGAAGTGTATTACTTTTGAATAGGTTTTGATTTAAAAAAAAAAAAAAACACCGAATACCACCCGCCATATATATATATTTATTTTTTATGTGGATAAGCTTTATTTCAAACGCTGTGGCTGAATTTCTACGAGTTCTACTAATTTTTACCTTCCACATTTAAGAAGAGGAGGCGATAAGGTTTTTGTCAGTCGTCTGTGCGTGTGTGTGTGTGTGTGTGTGTGTGTGTGTTTTCCCAATATAACTAAATAATGTATCGTTCATTCTTACAAATCGATAGTAAAGGGTGGGTGTTTCCTGCCTTCATTTTAAAATTCTTAGGCCCTTATGTATGAAGAGATCTTTTCTGTTTTATTCTTCCTCTCTTATACTTTTATCCAGTATAAGGTAGGCTTATGAAACCGGAAATGTTATATGTAGCTTTCATCAAACTCTTCACTACCACTGTCTCTCGTATAGGACGAAAATAGTTGGTTTCTTGCTAACTACAAGAAGTCGTCACTGTGCAAATAATTTTAGGGAAGGACATAGGGTTGGTACTGGCTCCCATACCCTGATTCTGGGAGACCGGGATCAGGTGTCCGGTAACCCAGCACCCCTTTTTTCTTCTCATTTTAATTTAATTTTTTTTTTTATTTTAACCAAAGCCACAAGTGTTCTGTTGACGGCTTCAACATTAAATAATATTATTCACCACTTCAGGGCCTTAACTTATGCGTTATTCTCGCTTTCTCCATATATATATTGTTACGGAACAGCGAAAGATAATGTTCACTTTAAGTGAGAATACTAAAAATCACTACTGTCCCGTAAAGTTCCAGGTTCAAAACAAAAGAGTTAGGTAAAATTACAGGTTAAAGTTTAATGCTCAAACTAACAACAAAACATTCAGGACTCATAAGGATAATGTAATGGCAAAAAACAGGTTAAATATATGGTTAACTGCAATAGCCTCTATTAACACGAAATTAGCAAGAGTAAATTTATCTAAGTCAGCCCTGATAAAATGAAAATACACTGGGTAATGCTCAGTTAATGCAAGATAAATTATTACAGATACAAAATATTATCAAAAATGACTGACAATAAAACCTTTACATAAATTACAAAAAAAACTCACTAGGCCTAAGAATTAACCCTATGCTACACAGCACAAGAAAAAAATGCAGCAACAGTTATACTCAAATTATACAGCTGCTAGATGGTTGGAGACTTCCTGAACACTCACAACAATAACTGTACAGGGGAGGACAGAGATGTGAACGAAATGAGGAGTAGATCTAAGTGGCAATGATGCAGAGACTGAGCTCATTATATAGGGGCACGCAGAGCTTGATACAACTTGTAAGAAGGACGCGCAAATGAAGCCATGGGAACAAAGAGCTGACAATCCCGCTCTGAACGACAGAAAGGACGACTTACTCTACTATAACGGTAGAAGGGGGGGACTGAGGCAGAACACGCTCGTGATCAAACATGCAGCATACTGTGCGTTAAAATTACACAAAGGATGATGAAATCATAGGCTATGTAACACCTCCCCACAAAGAAAAAGAAATTTACAAAGGAAATTTCTTATTACTCTAAAACAATCTGTCTAAAGTCTAGATAAGCAATCTGAAATGACATTTTCTTTCCCCTTGACATGTTGTATGTCTAATGAATACTCCTGAAGAAGTAGACTCCATCTTGTCAATCTCTGATTTTTATCTTTAAACTTACTAAGGAATTTCAGTGGGTTAAGATCGGTATAGATGACTATGGGGTCAAAACCAGAACACAAATAAAATGAAAAATGCTGTAAACCCAAAATCAAGGCCAAAAGCTTTTTCTCAATAGTTGAGTAGTTCTTTTGAGGTGGAGTGAACTTCTTACTGTAATAAGATACAGGGTGTTCAATGCCCTGATCATCCTCTTGCAGCAAAACAGCCCCAGCTCCTGCATCACTTGCATCAACAGCCATCTTAAAAGGCTTAGCAAAATTTGGAGTAGCGAGCACTGGCTGACTTAATAGAATAGCTTTAAGTTTGTTGAAAGAGGATTCACAGTTATCGGTCCAGACAAATTTAACTCCCTTTTTCAGTAGGTCTGTAAGTGGTGATACAAGAATAGAAAAGTTAAGAACAAATCTCCTGTAATAACCTACCATTTCCAAAAATCTTTGTAGCTCCTTCCTACTTTTAGGTCTGGGAAGATCACTTATAACCTGAACCTTAGCTGCTGGTGGTGCAACATGTCCATCACCAATTACGTACCCGAGGAACTGAACTTTAGCTTGACCAAACTCACACTTTGATAAATTAGCTACAAGATTAGCCTGAACTAAACGGTCAAGAAATTTACTGACATGGCATAGGTGATCTTTCCAGTTGTCACTGAAGATTAATACATCATCAATATAAACAACACACCCTGCCAAACCCTTTGTTACAACATTCATGAGCTTCTGAATTGTGGCTGGTGCATTCTTCATATCATACGGCATTACAGAACATGCAAAAGCCTTTCCTAGTGTAACAAAACATGAGATCTCCCTAGCACGTTCAGTCATAGGTACTTGCCAGTATCCCTTTAACAAATCAAACTTACTTATGTACCTAGCCTTTCCGATCTTGTCTATGCAATCTTCCACGCGAGGGAGAGGATGTCTGTTTTGGTGATCTGATTAACACGTCTGTAGTCGATGCAAAGCCGCTGTGACCCACCTGGCTTAGGGACTAGAGTGACAGGAGAACTCCACTCGCTTTGACAGGGCTCAATCATCTTGTGGTCCAACAGGTAGCCAAGCTCCTTCTGGATGAGAGGAACTTTCACTGGGTTCACACGGTAAGGAGGCATCTTAATTGGCTTTGCGTCTCCAACATCGACATCATGCATCAACACAGTGGTTCTTCCTGGAGTGGCACGGAACACTTGCGGGTACTCCTGCAGTAATGCCGAAAACTCCTGCCTTTCCTCGGGAGGTAGATGAGAAAGCTTAGTCTGGAGATCATTCATGATATCAGGATTCTTCCCCAAACTATCACTCAGGCTCATACTGCATGGGAGAACTTCACTTGCAGACTCGGGTGGAACAGCTACAGTGCAGACTGGATTATTTTCGTCCCGCCTGTGATATAACTTTAGCATGTTGATATGGCAAAGTTGCTTGTTCTTTCTACGATCTGGTGTGGCGATGACATAGTTGACATCACTGAGTTTCTTCTCCACGAATTAAGGACCACTAAACTTGGCTTGAAGAGGTTGCCCATGCACTGGTAGCAGAATCAAAACCTGCTCTCCTGGCTGAAAGTGGCGTAACCTGGACTTCTTATCATACCAAGTCTTCATCTTCTCCTGAGCAGCTCCTAAATTCTCTCTCGCCAGCTGTAAAGCAGTGGACAGCCGTTCTTTGAACTTCATCACATACTCCAGCAGGTTGACGTCATCTTCCTCCGACAGCCAGCATTCCTTGAGTAGCTTAAGGGGTCCTCTTACTTCATGGCCAAACAGTAGTTCAAACGGTGAGAAGCCCAGTGATTCATTTGGAGGTTCTCTTGTGGCAAAGACAACGAATGGAAGACCTTTATCCCAGTCTTTCTGATGTTCCAAACAGTATTTCTTGAGCATCGATTTGAGTGTTTGATGATATCTCTCCAACGCTCCTTGGGTCTGGGGATGGTAAGCTGAAGACGTGATCTGGGTGATGCCCAACTCTTTCAGAGACTGCTTGAAAACATTTGACATGAAATTACTTCCCGGTCGGACTGTACCTCCTTGGGCAGACCAAACTTTGTGAAGAACCCTAGCATTTCCTTAACCACGTTCTTTGCTGAGATATTTCTAAGTGGAATGGCTTCAGGTTAATGAGTAGCCATATCAATCAGGGTCAACACATAAGAAAATCCTGAAGAAGTCTTAGGAAGAGGGCCCACAATATCCACCAACACACGGGTGAAATGCGCCTCAAAAGGAGGAATGGGAACTAGAGGTGCAACCTTTTCGGTCTGATTACACTTCCCCACAACTTGGCAGGTGTGACAAGACTTACAATACCAGGAAACATCCCTGAAGATACCTGGCCAGTAGAAGTGTTTCAAAATGCGTGCCACAGTCTTCCTCACTCCAAGGTGTCCTGCCAAACTGGAATCATGAGCCACTCTAATGATATCCAGCCTACAAACACGAGGGATGACAACTTGATGTACAACCTCCCATTCACAGTCGGCTGATGCTGTTGGGGGTCTCCACTTCCTCATAAGTACTCCTGACTTTACATAATAACAAGTAGAAGCACCGGCTGACTCTTCTTCACTGTAAGCAGAGTTAGCTAGACCTTTCAACTCAGGGTCAGCAACCTGCAACTCAACCAACTCTTGACGAGACAAATTATCAACACTACGGGGTACTGCCTCATCTGGTGAGTGGTCCAAATTAGCAAGAAAAGTGTCAGCTAGGATAACATCATCATCATCATTATCCTCTAAATCACCAGTAACTTTAGACTTAGCCCTAGTGACAGCACATGCAGGGAACACATCAGGGACATCACAATCCTGGGACGCAGCCACTGGCTCACTAGACAACTGAGGAGCTGGACACGCTTGACTTCCACCAATATCATTTCCAAGTAAGAAAGTTACACCTGACATTGGGAGTGTCTCAACCAACCCAACCATAACGGAACCATTAACAAAACCAGACTCTAAATTCACTCTGCACAGAGGGACAGAGAAGTAATTATTCCCTACACCTTGTAAGATTACACTTTCATCAGAGGAATTAACATTAGAGCCTAGAACACTGGTCAACATAAGGGATTGGCAAGCACCTGTATCACGATATATCTGAACTGATTTCCTGTCATTACTGTCCCGAGGACTGACAAAACCATCAGACAGGAAATTAGCACATGAACTCTTGAGAGTGTCACCCACGTTACTGCTCAAAAGAGGAGCTCCATCATGAGAATTTAAGTTACCCCTCAAAGCAGGTTCAGTTAACTCAGTTAAAGAATTTTGGGAACTCTCAAGAGTGGACACTAGACCAATTGACTGAATATTTAAAGACTCCTTTTTGTTCACATCACGCTGTCTCCTGAAACATTTCTCCGTAGTATGACCAAGCTTACTACAATAAGTACATTTACTTTTCTGAAATCTAGAGGTGAAGCTGGTATTTACTTCCTGAGAAACATCATCTTTATTCTCTTTCCTGTTACCTGTACTCTGAGTAGAGGCAACGTACTTACTCTCAGCTTTCCCTTTTTCTTTAGAATATCTCTTGTGAGTGAGAACATATTCATCAGCTAAAACTGCAGCATCAGACAAATTATCTATTCTTTTCTCATCAAAATATAGGCTTACATCCTTATAAATACACCTCTTGAAGTCCCCCAGCAAAATCATCTGCTTAAATTTACCAAAATCAGAATCCACATTCTTAGAATTTAACCACTGCTCCAACAGATCTTCTTTGATTTTTGCATACTCAACATGGGATTGCTTATCTTGCTTGTAAGTTGTCCTAAATTTTACTCTATAGGCTTCAGGAACAAGCTCATAGGCCTTAAGAATCAAGCTCTTAACTACATCATAATTATCAGATTGATCTTGAGGCAAAGATGCATACGTTACTTGAGCTTTACCGGTGAGAACAGTTTGAAGGAGTACTGGCCAATACTCCTTGGGCCAATTAAAACCTGTAGCTACCCTCTCAAACAACTGAAAATACTTTGTTAAATCAGATTCATTAAAAGGAGGGACAAGTTTAACTTTTTAGCCACATCAAAATCATCAGAGCTAGATGATCCAGTTCCACATTGTTTCATGCGATACTCATGGTCTGCCTGAATCCTGGCAAGTTCAATTTGTGCCTGAGCCTGTACCTGTGCCTCTTGAATACGAGCATTTGCCTGAAATTCAGCCTCCTTAACACAAGCCTCCTTAGCCTGAGACTCAGCCTCATTAGCACGTGCTTGAAATTCAGCTTCCTTCACACGAGACTCCGCCTCCTTAGCACGAGCCTCCTGCAGGGCTAGCTGTAACTTAGCTAATTCAATCTGCGTTTGCTCATTTGGAGGAGTTACATTAAACAAGCTCTTATTAATCATGCCAACAATTTGATCTTTAGAATGATGAGAGTGAACTGCAATTCCCAATTGTTGAGCAACAAGCTTAAGTTCATTCTTCGTTCTGTTTTCTACATCACACATTGTTTGCACATTTGACAAAAAATCTTTGGCTTCATCAAGTGTAGTAATAGTAGACATCATGAATAAATCACAATCACAAAATATCAAGCAATATCCTTATGATAATATCCTGAATATCCTGATAAGAGGTCGCAAAATTTATGTTACGGAACAGCGAAAGATAATGTACACTTTAAGTGAGAATACTAAAAATCACTACTGTCCCGTATAGTTCCAGGTTCAAAACAAAAGAGTTAGGTAAAATTACAAGTTAAAGTTTAATGCTCAAACTAACAACAAAACATTCAGGACTCATAAGGATAATGTAATGGCAAAAAACAGGTTAAATATGTGGTTAACTGCAATAGCCTCTATTAACACGAAATTAGCAAGAGTAAATTTATCTAAGTCAGCCCTGATAAAATGAAAATACACTGGGTAATGCTCAGTTAATGCAAGATAAATTAATACAGATACAAAATATTATCAAAAATGACTGACAAAAAAACCTTTACATAAATTACAAAAAAACCTCACTAGGCCTAAGAATTAACCCTATGCTACACAGCACAAGAAAAAATGCAACAACAGTTATACTCAAATTACACAGCTGCTAGATGGTTGGAGACTTCCTGAACACTCACGACAATAACTGTACAGGGGAGGACAGAGATGTGAACGAAATGAGGAGTAGATCTAAGTAGCAATGATGCAGAGACTGAGCTCATTATATAGGGGCACGCAGAGCTTGATACAACTTGTAAGAAGGACGCGCAAATGAAGCCATGGGGACAAAGAGCTGACAATCCCGCTCTGAACGACAGAAAGGACAACTTTACTATAACGGTAGAAGGGGGGGACTGAGGCTGAACACGCTCGTGATCAAACATGCAGTATACTGTGCGTTAAAATTACACAAAGGATGATGAAATCATAGGCTATGTAACACCTCCCCACAAAGAAAAAGAAATTTACAAAGGAAATTTCTTATTACTCTAAAACAATCTGTCTAAAGTCTAGATAAGCAATCTGAAATGACATTTTCTTTCCCCTTGACATGTTGTATGTCTAATGAATACTCCTGAAGAAGTAGACTCCATCTTGTCAATCTCTGATTTTTATCTTTAAACTTACTAAGGAATTTCAGTGGGTTAAGATCGGTATAGATGACTATGGGGTCAAAACCAGAACACAAATAAATTGAAAAATGCTGTAAACCCAAAATCAAGGCCAAAAGCTTTTTCTCAATAGTTGAGTAGTTCTTTTGAGGTGGAGTGAACTTCTTACTGTAATAAGATACAGGGTGTTCAATGCCCTGATCATCCTCTTGCAGCAAAACAGCCCCAGCTCCTGCATCACTTGCATCAACAGCCATCTTAAAAGGCTTAGCAAAATTTTGAGTAGCGAGCACTGGCTGACTTAATAGAATAGCTTTAAGTTTGTTGAAAGAGGATTCACAGTTATCGGTCCAGACAAATTTAACTCCCTTTTTCAGTAGGTCTGTAAGTGGTGATACAAGAATAGAAAAGTTAAGAACAAATCTCCTGTAATAACCTACCATTTCCAAAAATCTTTGTAGCTCCTTCCTACTTTTAGGTCTGGGAAGATCACTTATAACCTGAACCTTAGCTGCTGGTGGTGCAACATGTCCATCACCAATTACGTACCCGAGGAACTGAACTTTAGCTTGACCAAACTCACACTTTGATAAATTAGCTACAAGATTAGCCTGAACTAAACGGTCAAGAAATTTACTGACATGGCATAGGTGATCTTTCCAGTTGTCACTGAAGATTAATACATCATCAATATAAACAACACACCCTGCCAAACCCTTTGTTACAACATTCATGAGCTTCTGAATTGTGGCTGGTGCATTCTTCATATCATACGGCATTACAGAACATGCAAAAGCCTTTCCTAGTGTAACAAAACATGAGATCTCCCTAGCACGTTCAGTCATAGGTACTTGCCAGTATCCCTTTAACAAATCAAACTTACTTATGTACCTAGCCTTTCCGATCTTGTCTATGCAATCTTCCACGCGAGGGAGAGGATGTCTGTTTTGGTGATCTGATTAACACGTCTGTAGTCGATGCAAAGCCGCTGTGACCCACCTGGCTTAGGGACTAGAGTGACAGGAGAACTCCACTCGCTTTGACAGGGCTCAATCATCTTGTGGTCCAACAGGTAGCCAAGCTCCTTCTGGATGAGAGGAACTTTCACTGGGTTCACACGGTAAGGAGGCATCTTAATTGGCTTTGCGTCTCCAACATCGACATCATGCATCAACACAGTGGTTCTTCCTGGAGTGGCACGGAACACTTGCGGGTACTCCTGCAGTAATGCCGAAAACTCCTGCCTTTCCTCGGGAGGTAGATGAGAAAGCTTAGTCTGGAGATCATTCATGATATCAGGATTCTTCCCCAAACTATCACTCAGGCTCATACTGCATGGGAGAACTTCACTTGCAGACTCGGGTGGAACAGCTACAGTGCAGACTGGATTATTTTCGTCCCGCCTGTGATATAACTTTAGCATGTTGATATGGCAAAGTTGCTTGTTCTTTCTACGATCTGGTGTGGCGATGACATAGTTGACATCACTGAGTTTCTTCTCCACGAATTAAGGACCACTAAACTTGGCTTGAAGAGGTTGCCCATGCACTGGTAGCAGAATCAAAACCTGCTCTCCTGGCTGAAAGTGGCGTAACCTGGACTTCTTATCATACCAAGTCTTCATCTTCTCCTGAGCAGCTCCTAAATTCTCTCTCGCCAGCTGTAAAGCAGTGGACAGCCGTTCTTTGAACTTCATCACATACTCCAGCAGGTTGACGTCATCTTCCTCCGACAGCCAGCATTCCTTGAGTAGCTTAAGGGGTCCTCTTACTTCATGGCCAAACAGTAGTTCAAACGGTGAGAAGCCCAGTGATTCATTTGGAGGTTCTCTTGTGGCAAAGACAACGAATGGAAGACCTTTATCCCAGTCTTTCTGATGTTCCAAACAGTATTTCTTGAGCATCGATTTGAGTGTTTGATGATATCTCTCCAACGCTCCTTGGGTCTGGGGATGGTAAGCTGAAGACGTGATCTGGGTGATGCCCAACTCTTTCAGAGACTGCTTGAAAACATTTGACATGAAATTACTTCCCCGGTCGGACTGTACCTCCTTGGGCAGACCAAACTTTGTGAAGAACCCTAGCATTTCCTTAACCACGTTCTTTGCTGAGATATTTCTAAGTGGAATGGCTTCAGGTTAATGAGTAGCCATATCAATCAGGGTCAACACATAAGAAAATCCTGAAGAAGTCTTAGGAAGAGGGCCCACAATATCCACCAACACACGGGTGAAATGCGCCTCAAAAGGAGGAATGGGAACTAGAGGTGCAACCTTTTCGGTCTGATTACACTTCCCCACAACTTGGCAGGTGTGACAAGACTTACAATACCAGGAAACATCCCTGAAGATACCTGGCCAGTAGAAGTGTTTCAAAATGCGTGCCACAGTCTTCCTCACTCCAAGGTGTCCTGCCAAACTGGAATCATGAGCCACTCTAATGATATCCAGCCTACAAACACGAGGGATGACAACTTGATGTACAACCTCCCATTCACAGTCGGCTGATGCTGTTGGGGGTCTCCACTTCCTCATAAGTACTCCTGACTTTACATAATAACAAGTAGAAGCACCGGCTGACTCTTCTTCACTGTAAGCAGAGTTAGCTAGACCTTTCAACTCAGGGTCAGCAACCTGCAACTCAACCAACTCTTGACGAGACAAATTATCAACACTACGGGGTACTGCCTCATCTGGTGAGTGGTCCAAATTAGCAAGAAAAGTGTCAGCTAGGATAACATCATCATCATCATTATCCTCTAAATCACCAGTAACTTTAGACTTAGCCCTAGTGACAGCACATGCAGGGAACACATCAGGGACATCACAATCCTGGGACGCAGCCACTGGCTCACTAGACAACTGAGGAGCTGGACACGCTTGACTTCCACCAATATCATTTCCAAGTAAGAAAGTTACACCTGACATTGGGAGTGTCTCAACCAACCCAACCATAACGGAACCATTAACAAAACCAGACTCTAAATTCACTCTGCACAGAGGGACAGAGAAGTAATTATTCCCTACACCTTGTAAGATTACACTTTCATCAGAGGAATTAACATTAGAGCCTAGAACACTGGTCAACATAAGGGATTGGCAAGCACCTGTATCACGATATATCTGAACTGATTTCCTGTCATTACTGTCCCGAGGACTGACAAAACCATCAGACAGGAAATTAGCACATGAACTCTTGAGAGTGTCACCCACGTTACTGCTCAAAAGAGGAGCTCCATCATGAGAATTTAAGTTACCCCTCAAAGCAGGTTCAGTTAACTCAGTTAAAGAATTTTGGGAACTCTCAAGAGTGGACACTAGACCAATTGACTGAATATTTAAAGACTCCTTTTTGTTCACATCACGCTGTCTCCTGAAACATTTCTCCGTAGTATGACCAAGCTTGCTACAATAAGTACATTTACTTTTCTGAAATCTAGAGGTGAAGCTGGTATTTACTTCCTGAGAAACATCATCTTTATTCTCTTTCCTGTTACCTGTACTCTGAGTAGAGGCAACGTACTTACTCTCAGCTTTCCCTTTTTCTTTAGAATATCTCTTGTGAGTGAGAACATATTCATCAGCTAAAACTGCAGCATCAGACAAATTATCTATTCTTTTCTCATCAAAATATAGGCTTACATCCTTATAAATACACCTCTTGAAGTCCCCCAGCAAAATCATCTGCTTAAATTTACCAAAATCAGAATCCACATTCTTAGAATTTAACCACTGCTCCAACAGATCTTCTTTGATTTTTGCATACTCAACATGGGATTGCTTATCTTGCTTGTAAGTTGTCCTAAATTTTACTCTATAGGCTTCAGGAACAAGCTCATAGGCCTTAAGAATCAAGCTCTTAACTACATCATAATTATCAGATTGATCTTGAGGCAAAGATGCATACGTTACTTGAGCTTTACCGGTGAGAACAGTTTGAAGGAGTACTGGCCAATACTCCTTGGGCCAATTAAAACCTGTAGCTACCCTCTCAAACAACTGAAAATACTTTGTTAAATCAGATTCATTAAAAGGAGGGACAAGTTTAACTTTTTAGCCACATCAAAATCATCAGAGCTAGATGATCCAGTTCCACATTGTTTCATGCGATACTCATGGTCTGCCTGAATCCTGGCAAGTTCAATTTGTGCCTGAGCCTGTACCTGTGCCTCTTGAATACGAGCATTTGCCTGAAATTCAGCCTCCTTAACACAAGCCTCCTTAGCCTGAGACTCAGCCTCCTTAGCACGTGCTTGAAATTCAGCTTCCTTCACACGAGACTCCGCCTCCTTAGCACGAGCCTCCTGCAGGGCTAGCTGTAACTTAGCTAATTCAATCTGCGTTTGCTCATTTGGAGGAGTTACATTAAACAAGCTCTTATTAATCATGCCAACAATTTGATCTTTAGAATGATGAGAGTGAACTGCAATTCCCAATTGTTGAGCAACAAGCTTAAGTTCATTCTTCGTTCTGTTTTCTACATCACACACTGTTTGCACATTTGACAAAAAATCTTTGGCTTCATCAAGTGTAGTAATAGTAGACATCATGAATAAATCACAATCACAAAATATCAAGCAATATCCTTATGATAATATCCTGAATATCCTGATAAGAGGTCGCAAAATTTATGTTACGGAACAGCGAAAGATAATGTACACTTTAAGTGAGAATACTAAAAATCACTACTGTCCCGTATAGTTCCAGGTTCAAAACAAAAGAGTTAGGTAAAATTACAAGTTAAAGTTTAATGCTCAAACTAACAACAAAACATTCAGGACTCATAAGGATAATGTAATGGCAAAAAACAGGTTAAATATGTGGTTAACTGCAATAGCCTCTATTAACACGAAATTAGCAAGAGTAAATTTATCTAAGTCAGCCCTGATAAAATGAAAATACACTGGGTAATGCTCAGTTAATGCAAGATAAATTAATACAGATACAAAATATTATCAAAAATGACTGACAAAAAAAACCTTTACATAAATTACAAAAAAACCTCACTAGGCCTAAGAATTAACCCTATGCTACACAGCACAAGAAAAAATGCAACAACAGTTATACTCAAATTACACAGCTGCTAGATGGTTGGAGACTTCCTGAACACTCACGACAATAACTGTACAGGGGAGGACAGAGATGTGAACGAAATGAGGAGTAGATCTAAGTAGCAATGATGCAGAGACTGAGCTCATTATATAGGGGCACGCAGAGCTTGATACAACTTGTAAGAAGGACGCGCAAATGAAGCCATGGGGACAAAGAGCTGACAATCCCGCTCTGAACGACAGAAAGGACAACTTTACTATAACGGTAGAAGGGGGGGACTGAGGCTGAACACGCTCGTGATCAAACATGCAGCATACTGTGCGTTAAAATTACACAAAGGATGATGAAATCATAGGCTATGTAACAATATATATATATATATATATATATATATATATATATATATATATATATATATATATATATATATATAGTTAGATAGAGAGAGAGAGAGATATATTTGTATATATAAATACACACACACACACACACACACACACACACATATATATATATATATATATATATATATATATATATATATATATATTGTGTGTGTGTGTGTGTGTCTGTGTGTGTGAGTACGTTTAAGTACTTGGGTAATGTGACAAGTAAGGACGGAGGTTTGAAGGGTGAAGTGCTTGAAAGGGTACAGGAGGGAAGAAAGGTTGCTGGTTCCTTGAAAGCAGTGATAAGAAATAGGGAAGTGATCATGGAAGTGAAAAAGTTACTACATGACAGTATTGTGATACCAACTCTAACGTATGAAAATGAAGCTTGGACGTTGTTGGAAGGACACAAGTCAAGAGTGAGAGCAGTGGAAATGAGTTATTTAAGAGGAGCCTGTGGAGTCACGTGGAGAGACAGGCTGACGAATGAGGATATAAAGGAGCGTTGTGGTGTTGATGTGGATGTGATAGGAAGCGTTATGAGGAACACACTGAGGTGGTTTGGCCATGTGGAGAGGATGGAGGGTGAAAGACTGATGAAGAGAGTGTGTGTGAGTGAGGTGGAGGGGGGAAGAGGGAGGGCGATGCCGAGGATGAGATGGAGGGATGAGTTGGAGAGGTATATGAGAGAGGGGTGTGTGAGTTGGGAGCAGGGCAGTGAAATGGCGGGGGACAGGGTGACTTGGAGGCGATTTTTTTGTTGCTACCCCAAACGGGATTGAGGCGTCTGGGAATAGATAGATAGACAGATAGATAGATAAATATATATATATATATATATATATATATATATATATATATATATATATATATATATATATATATATATATATATATACCTAGGCTGCTTCCCCCAAGGAAAGGGAGGTAGCCGAGACAGGACGACTCACTCTCCATTTACTCATCCATTCAAACACATTCATTCGCATCTTAGCCCCAAAGGGGAGAACGGACAGATCCTCACCGCATCACACCGCACAAGGGTCAACTGTGCAATGCAAGCAGTGACATCCACAGCAGGGCCCGACAGCAGAACTGGTTTACCCCTGCCACATCATAACAGACCCATCCCCTTACCCGCACCTGACCTGACTAGCTGATCAGACCAAATGCGGGAGAATATCCCCTCAGGGCTGCGTCATCACTTATTCATTCACAATTTCTCTCCATTTATTTCTGTCACGCACAGCCACTCTTCCTTGCTCAACAGACATCCCTCTCGCATCCAGCGCTCTCTTCACACTGTCCATCCATCCTATTCGTGGTCTTCCTCTCAGTCTTACACCTCTCACATCAGATCTAGTTATCTTTTTCACCAATCGCTCATTATCCATTCTCTCCATATGCCCAAACCATTGCAACACCCTCTGCTCAACTCTACCAGCCATCTCCCGAACAACTCCAGTTCTCCTTCGCACTTCATCATTTCGCACTCGATCCATACGCGTCACTCCACACATACTCCTCAGACATCTCATCTCCATTACATTCAAACTTTTCCTCTCTGCTACACCCATATTCCATGTTTCAGCCCCATATAACGCAGTCGGTACCACAACACCCTCATACAGCCTTCTCTTTACATCCATTCTAAGCGAACGACATTTAAACACTTTTTTCATTCCTCCCAGCACCTTTCCTACTTCATTAATTCTAAACTTCACTTCTGCATCTATTCTTCCATCCACAGCAACATGTGACCCTAGATATTTAAAACAATCTACCTCCTCAAGCAACTCACCATTCAAAACTATATTCATCCCTCTACCATCTATCAACCTCGTACACTTCATCACTTTACTCTTATTCTCATTTACTTTCAATATATATATATATATATATATATATATATATATATATATATATATATATATATATATATATATATATATATATATATATATATATATATATATATATATATATATATATATATATATATATATATATATATATATATATATATATATATATATATATATATATATATATATATATATATATATATATATATATATATATATATATATATATATATATTATATATATATATATATATATATATATATATATATATATATATATATATATATATATATATATATATATATATATATATATTTGAAGTCCTGCATTGTTTGTTTGTTGTTTGTTTGTCCTCCAATCACGCCCAAACCAAAAACCAGAGACCCTCAAACCCATATATATTCTGAATCAGGGTGACTTAAGTATGGTTTTAGGGGGGTCAAAATTCAGATCTGGGTCATTTGAGGTCACCAGTAAAATGTTCGCCTTTTTGGCTCGTGTAACGCGGGATACCCCTGCAGCCCAATTATTGGCATGTAGATTGACATGACCTCCATTTCGGACATAGACTATATGAGGCTAACCTCCGAGGTCATTTGAGGTCACCGGTAATACAAGCTCGAACGACTGGACCCAGCAGTCAAGTTCTTTGCATGGAGACTCACATGACCTCTAGTACGGACATAGGATATGTGTGGCTGACCTCCGAGGTTATTTGAAGTCACCCGTAATAGTAAACAAGTGCGCACAAATAATGTGCGTTAGTCAGCGAAAATAGAAATAGAAAGTTCCTGGACCTCTTACAATTAATTCCTCTTCCAAAGCATGAGAAATATTGTACATGGTCTTTCTGGAGTAGAAAGAAAGATTGAACTAGAACAAATAGGTTTTAAAGTGCTCACCTTTTTGGCCCGACAATGCAGTGTACCCCTATTAGTAATATGTACCTGAATATATATATATATATATATATATATATATATATATATATATATATATATATATATATATATATATCCACCTATCATCCAATCCTACATTGCCCGAAGACAAGCGTAGGAGCCCGGGGCTGGGCAGTTGGTCTCGACATTTAAGATAAAAGTGACCAGCCTCACTCATCCCTGAGTGGCATTACATGAGCAATCAATCCCAACCACCCCTTGGATATAAACCTTCACCGGCTTAATCCGACTAGAGCTCAATAATGACCCACTAAACCACTTGGTGCCAAAATTTGGTTATATGGTTACCACTCAGCATAGTAAATGGTTTCCTGGTGTACAGGAAACCATTTGGCTTGTCACTCAGTGTATAGTCACCCACAGGCAGAAGGAAAAGGAAAGAATGAAGGAAAGAAAGACAGAAGAGGGAGTGTAAAGTCACCCATAGGCAGAAGGACAAGGAAAGAATGAAGGATAGAAAGACAGAAGAGGATAGAAGGATGGAAAAGAGGAAAGGGCAGACACCCAAGAGGAGCAATACATCGAGTGAGTGGATGGTGAGCGCCCCCACCTACCACTTTATATATATATATATATATATATATATATATAACAGAACGGAGGAAGGAAAAACAAATGGGGAAAAAAAAAAATCCATGCACCAGATTACTGGTGTCCTCTATTCATAAAATATCTGTAACAGTTAGACTTGAACAGTTGTGGGTTGAAATTTGGAGGAAAACAACTCTGGGGAAGCGAGTTCCAGAGAGATGCAGTTCGGGGAATGAAAGAATTCTGATAGGCAGAAGTTCTGCAATATGGTTGAGTGACATTCCAGTCATGAGCGCTACCAGATGCCCGTGTAGCACGAGGGAAGGCATGGAGAGGTGGCACCATGGACGCAACTTCGTCTGAGCATTTGCCAAAAAAATATCTGTAAAATAATGCAAGGGAGGCAACATTCCTTCTTACTTGCAGGGGAGGTAGTTTATATGTAATGGCAGGGTTGTTAATGATTCTAACAGCTTTATTCTGAATTTTGTCTAGTTGTCTTAGTGCAACCTCTCCACAACCATTCCACAAGGGTGAGCAATATTCAAGCTGAGAGCGCACATGACTCTTATAAATTATAGCTAACTGCTCATCGACAAAGAAGTTACGGACTCTGTACAATAATCCAAGTTTCTTGAGAGGCGGTTTTAGCAAGTGATCTGACATGAGAGGTCCAGCTGAGGGCACTGTTAAGTGAGGCACCAAGAATTTCAATACTTTTGGAGATTGGAATATTAGTAGCACTGAAGGTAATGTACGAATCTGGCAATATCTGTCTATTAGTAAACTGTATATATTTAGTTTTACTAGCATTAAAAGAGACAAGGTTGTTTTGTCCCCATTCACTGATTGTAGCTAGATCTTGATTTATGGAGATGGCTGTACTGAGTTGAGAGGTAAGATATTAGACTTTGTAAATGGATGTCTGAGTGTGAATGAACTATGTAGTGTTGAGTCATCTGCATATGAGTGAACGGGATTGTGAGTGACAGATAAGAGATCATTAATATGAACCAGAAATAGGGTTGGCACCAGAACTGATCCCTGCGGCACGCCGGCGTTAATTGAGTGGAAATTCGAATATACATCATCTACTTTTACTCTTATTTTCCTGTCACTAAGATAAGAAGAAATCAAAGGAACAAAAGACGTTAGTCCATAGCAAGGGAGTTTGGACAGCAGGGAACGGTGCCATACTCTGTCGAAAGCTTTAGAGATATCAAGAGCTACTGCATGAGTTTCTCCAAAAAGATCAATTGATTGATGGATGGTATGAGCTAAGAGATTGATTATGTCAATGGTGGATCTTTCGTGGCGAAAACCGTATTGTCTATCACTAATTAAGTTGTTGGATTCAAGATGTTTAACAATATGCTTATTAATTAAAGTTTCAAATACCTTTCCAAGAGAAGATGTGACAGCTATTGGTCTGTAATTGGAGGAGTCAGACGAACTTCCTTTCTTCGGAACTGGGTGGATATTGGCTTCTTTCCATGAATTTGGGAATAAAGAAGTATGTATGCATAGTCTGAATAATTTGGCTAGGACAGAGGCAAGTTCAGGGGAACACTTTTTCAAAACAATTGGCGGAATTCCATCTGGGCCTGGAGCTTTGTTGGTAGGTAAATTGTCTTGGATGGATTTTACGAATCTTGTCTGTATTTTAAGTGGGGCAATTTCGGGAGAATGAAGTTCCAGTACTGAGACATTCTGGCTGGTATCATCTATGGTAGAGTTTCTTCCAAAGATACTAGCAAAGATATCTGCTTTCCCACTTGGGTCATTTGTAATATTGCCATCTGAAGATTTTAGTGGGGGAATGGAAGATGACTTGTTAAAGTTATTATTGAAAGAATTAAGAGTTGACCAGAATATTCTGTTGTCATTAGGGTTGTTAAGTAGTTTTGATGCTTGCTTTTGAAGAAAGTTTGATTTAGATAGATTTAATACAGCTTTTGCATGATTTCTAGCAATTTTAAATTGGGAGAGTGATTCAGATGTTTTTGATTTTAAGTAAGAGTTATATGCTAATGACTTTTGGGCTGTTGCTCTGGCACAATTGCCATCAAACCATTATGGAGAGTTTGATCTTTTAGTGAATTGTTGACTTGGTATGAATAAATCCATACCAGCTAGTATTAAGTCGCAAATGTGGGACTGGGTAGAATTGGGATCACTAGAGAAGAAAGACTGCCATGGAACAGCAGCAAGATAATTTCTAAATCCATCCCAGTCTGCCCTGTCAAAGTGCCATCGGGTCACCCTGACAGGTTCGGAATGGGGAGGTGTAGGAGGGTTAACTAATGAGGCTTTGATGAGATTGTGGTCAGAGGATCCAAGTGGTGACAGTACCTCTATCCTGTATTGATCTGGATTATTTGTCAAGAATAAATCCAAGAGATGGGCATTATGGTCAGGATTATCAGGTATTCTGTAGCACCAGTCGAGCAGGGCAGTACTCCGGAGGTGGATGGTTAGCTGATGACAGGGAGTGCTGGAGCTCCCGTTTCATCAGCCCTCAGGACTAGTTCCTGACCATCCCCCTTTGCTGAACTTTTTCAGTGTCTCAGTTACACAGAGAGTAGGCCAGCATGCTCTCCAGTACAAATTTCTCTAACTATCTTCACCAAACTACATGCACAGTACACACTACACTTCTTATTCATAATTCACCAAAAATGGCGTCAATTCACCCAGCCTCGGAGTCCCCAGGGGGGGGGACCATAAATGCCCCTGCCATCTGCCCCTCTCCCGGTGACGACTCGAGGTGCCTGGAACCACTGTCTGACTCTCTTCTTCTTCATTTCTGCAACATTCGCGGCCTTTCATCTAACTTTCGCTCTGTTGAGCACCACCTTTCCTCCTCTAAACCTCACCTTCTTTTTCTAACAGAGACTCAGCTGTCTGAGGCAACTGACAGCAAACCCTTTTCTGTATCCTCCTACTTTCTCTATACTCATTTCAAAGCCAAAGGTGGATGTTGTGTATACATACGCAACGACTTATCTTGCTCTCGTGTTCCTGAACTTGATTCTTCTGAATTCTCCACACTCTGGCTTCGGCTTTCCTGTCATTCTCTGACTAAATATATCTGTGCTGTTTACATATCCCCTAATTCTACTGACTATCAAAAATTCTTTGACTATCTTACTTCTACGATGGAACACATTCTGTCCATTTCTCCTTTCTCTGAAATCTCCATTCTTGGAGATTTCAATGTTCACCACCACCTTTGGCTCTCCTCTCCTTTCACGGATCCACCTGGTGAACAAGCCTACATCTTTTCTATCCTTAATGACCTAGAGCAGCTTGTACAGCACCCTACCCGTATCCCTGACCGCCTTGGAGAGAGCTCCAACATACTTGACCTCTTCCTCACAACTAATCCTTCTGCTTACTCTGTTAATCTTTTCTCTCCGTTGGGCTCCTCCGATCACAACCTTATTACCTTAACCTGTCCTATCACTCTGGTACAGCCTGTGGACCCTCCAGTGAAACGTCGTCTGTGGCATTTTGGAGCCGCGGACTGGGAGGCCCTCAGGCAGTACTTCTTTGATTTTCCCTGGAATGATTATTGCTTCCATGGCCGGGAGCCATCTGAGTGTGCCTTGCGCATTACGGAGGTTATTCTCTCGGGCATGGAAGCATACATTCCTTTCTCATATCCTTTGACTAACGCAAGAAAGCCTTGGTTTAATCACGCTTGTTCTAATGCTGTCCGCAACAAGGAGAAGGCCTACAAAAGGTACCGGAGCCAACCCACCCCTGAATCACATAATCTTTACGTTTCTGCCCGGAATCGTGCTAAGTCTGTTCTTCGCTCTACTAAAAATAATTTCATCCATACTAAATGCTCTCAACTCTCCAACTCGAATTCTTCCCGCTCCTTCTGGCACCTTGCCAAAAATCTTTCTAACAACTTTACCTCATCATCCTTCCCTCCTCTTTTCTACTCTGATGGTTCTGTAGCTATTTCTTCTACTGATAAAGCAGATCTCTTCGCTCAGACTTTCTCCTCCAATTCCACCTTAGACGATTCCGGTGCTGTTCCTCCATCACTTCCCCGCTCTGACTTCCTCATGGCTGACATTAAAATTTCTTCAGTTGATGTATTTTCTGCCATCACTGGCCTCAGTACTAACAAGGCATATGGGCCTGATGGGGTCCCTCCTGTTGTTCTCAAGAACTGTGCTTCTGTGCTTACACCGTGCCTAGGCAAACTATTTCGCCTTTGTCTGTCAACTTGTACCTTTCCTTCTTGCTGGAAGTTTGCTCTCATTCAGCCAGTCCCAAAGAAGGGTGACCACTCCCAACCCTCCAACTATCGTCCAATTGCTTTAACGTCCTGTATTTCAAAAGTTTTCGAGTCAATTCTTAATAGAAAAATTTTAAGACATCATTCCTATCACAACCTTCTTTCTGATCGTCAGTATGGGTTCCGTCAGGGACGCTCCACTGGCGATCTTCTCACCTACCTTTCAGACTCCTGGTCATCCTCCTTTCGGGACTTTGGCGAAAGCTTTGCCATTGCACTTGACATCTCAAAGGCTTTCGATCGAGTCTGGCATAAATCTTTAATTTCCAAACTGCCCTCCTACGCTTTCTATCCTTCTATCTGTGCCTTCATCGCTAGCTTCCTTTCTGGTCGTTCTATAGCCGCTGTTGTAGACGGCCATCGTTCTTCTCCTAGAACTATCAACAGTGGTGTTCCTCAGGGCTCTGTCCTATTACCAACTCTCTTCCTTTTATTCATCAATGATCTTCTAATCTGTACATCTAACCCTATCCACTCATACGCTGATGACTCCACCCTTCACCTTTCCATTTGGTTCCCGCAACGCCCATCTCAACAGTTACTTCAAGAAACAAGGGATGAGGCTATGGCACACCTAATGTCTGACTTGGCTCATATCTCTGAATGGGGTAAAAATAATATGGTTGTCTTTAATGCATCTAAGACTCAGTTCTTACACTTATCAACCCGACAAAATCTTCCACAGGTATACCCACTAATGTTCAATAATATTCAGCTTAATCCTGCATCATCCTTGAACATGCTTGGGGTTTCATTTACTCGGGACTTATCTTGGAAAGATCATATTATATCTCTTGTAAAATCTGTTTCCAAGAGATTGGGTGTGCTAAGCCGACTCCGCTCTTTCTTTACCCCTGCACAATTATTGACTCTATACAGGGGTTTTATCTGCCCCTGTGTGGAGTACAACTCTCATGTGTGGGGAGGCTCCCCACATACAGCTCTTCTCAATAGGGTGGAGTCAAAGGCATTTCGTCTCATTAACTCTCCTCCTCTTACTGACTCCCTTCAACCTCTGTCTCTTCGCCGCACTGTTGCATCTTTATCTCTTTTCTATCGCTACTTTAATGGTCACTGCTCCTCTGAACTGTCTGCTTACATTCCTCCACCTCTACGACGGGTGCGTAGCACCCGTCTGGCAGCTAACTCTCATCCCTTTTCTGTCCAGCTCTCTAATGCAAGAGTTAACCGTTATTCCCAGTCTTTCATTTATGCAACAGGTCAGCTCTGGAACTGTCTCCCTCTGTCTGTATTTCCTGCTGCCTATGATCTCCAGTCTTTCAAACGTAGTGTGTCCAGGCATCTCAAAATGATCGGATCTTGAATTTGGCTCTCTATTGTATTTTGTTTTTCTCTTGGAGGGAACTGTTACTGCGGGCTCATGGCCTTTGGTTCCTTCTTCCTCGCATAAAAAAAAAAAAAAAAACTGGGTGAGATTAAACGATTCCGCAAACAGCTCGCATTCTAGACCAGCGTCGTCAGTCCAGGCAGAATGCAATAACCATTCAACATTGTGTATGTTAAAATCACCCAAAATGGTAATTTCATTGCCAAGGGCAAGGTCAAGGTTACTCAACTGAGTGGATATGGAATCAAATACACTGGGTTCCGAAGAAGCATTGGGGGAACGATAAACTACACGGATATATTTGGTAATGTTTTGGCAATTTAATTTATATAATGAGTAATCAAAACTGGATGAAGTGAAGTTTAAAATAGTATCAACTGCATATTGGGATTTGATATAACAACAGGTGCCGCCCTTGTTTCGAAAGTTTGTAAGGAGATGGTAACCGGGAAAACAAAATGGAGATATATCGGTAGAGGGTGAGATTTGTGGTTCTGTGAGGAAAAGGGCCAAAGGGGATATGGACTGAAGGAAAAAATGAACTGAGTTTAAATTTGTGGAAAGGCCGCGGATGTTGGTAAAGAATCAGGCCGCACTGTCACCTTTTCGCCGACGAGCATTCCCGGAAATAGCAACAGTCGCTGCCGGCACAATCGCTTGATGGCGACCGGGAGGACCCTGTGCCTCCAGCCCTATCTTGCCGGTGGTGACAATCCGAGGTACCACCTCATTTGATTGTAAGATTGCAGCAGCCATTATTAAAGATGTGAATAGAAGGTGTGATATGTTATGCGCATGTAGTGTGGTGTAGACAGTTGAAGGTAGAGGTATTATGAGAGCATGCTGGCCTATTCTCTGTGTAAATGAATGCACTGAAAATGTTCAGCAAAGGGAGATGGTCAGGATCAAGTCCTGAGGGCTGGTGAAACGGGAGCTCCAGCTCTCCCTATCACCAGCTTGCCATCAACCTCGGGAGTATATATATATATATATATATATATAAATAGATATATATATAGAGATATATATATATATATATATATATATATATATATATATATATACATATATATACAGTAGAGAGAGAGAGAGAGAAATCTGTATGTCGGGGGGGGGTTATGATAAGGGAAGAACAAAGGCATTCGACTGAGAGCAATCAGTCAATAATCGAGGTTGTAGTGAAAAATCAAAGTTCGGCTCATCTGTCTGTGTGCGAAAAAAAAAAAAATGTTTTGATCTGATTTTGGTCATAACTGACTGAATGGTAAAGGATTATCAACTGCGTTCACCATTACCTTTTGAGAACGATGGATCAAAAGTCAAAATCACACGGACAAGGTCTTCGTAAACTTTTTTTTTTTTTTTTCAGACTGAAGCCAAATATTGTGGAATGATCCTGTTGGCACATTATGAGAAAAATAAGTCAAAGGTCAAACGCCAAGGTCTCGCTATAATGTTAGTTCAGTTTCAGTCCATTTTGAATGAAACTTGTGGAAGGTTTGAGAATAAGACTAGAAAGGGGCAATTCAATTTTGAGAGCAATCAGTTCAAGGTCAGGGTCACTGGGTAAAGTTAATTGTTTAGCCTGTACACTAACTGATGAATGCGGGCGTTACAGTCTCTGGGAGCTTCTTGTTTTTATATATTCATGCCTAGCTTTAGGCGATTTCGATTATCTTACGGAGAGGTTCAGGCTGTACAATATTTGTCACAATAAATGGCCTCTCCAAAACTTTAACATAATATTCTGGAGAGAGATAGAGACTGAAAGATAGATAGATTAATGCAGAGAGAGAGAGAGAGAGAGAGAGAGTGTGTGTGTGTGTGTGTGTGTGTGTGTGTGTGTGTGGTTAGGTAAGTACGTAGGTGTTGTGGCTTCGGCTGCAGCAGCACAAGAACGCAGTATCACACTACACAACACCTTACCATCATTGTTAACACACTATATCATAACACATCACAATTTTCAAATTTCACTTTGGCCTGAAAATGTCGGGGAGAGGCAGCATAGTCGGAATTTTTATGTCAACTTGAACCGCCAATGCCAAGAAATGGAGCATAATAATAATACTAATAATAACTATAACTCTGCAATTATCCATTGTAGTCTCCACCTACTGTTTCTCAGAATGGGCTGGACCTCACTGGGGAGATCTGGATTTTTTTTCAATCAGCAATGTTCTCATTAGGACGCATGACCTGGTCAATTCAAATTCCTTCCGCAGGTCCCATTGAAATTTCCAATAGACACAATGAACTTATCTCGTTCACAATATAATACTGATTAAACACTTTCTGATGTGCCCATTTACTGCACATAAAGGATTTAAATTTAATTAACTCAGCAATGACCCATGCCAGGACACATGACCTGGGTCCTTCAGATTCCGTGCACCATCTCTGGTTATCCTGGAATCATCGCGAGACTCTGAGGCTGGAATAATTAAAATACCAGCAAAAACAACAGTTTCCACTGGGAGACTAATAATTAGTTCCCCATTTACTTACTGTGTAGCCACAATAAGAAAGTTTCGCCATAACTAGTTATGGTATTGATTGTTTTTGTAGTTATGCAAATGCTGCTTTTGTGTTCACTGCTTAAAAACTTTATAAGAACACTGACCATCGAAAGTAGTTCAAGGTCATTCACATTTGGAACATGTACTTAGATTAACATAAGGTAGCTTCTTGTGTAATATCAACAAGATCTGAATGCAAAGGTGTGGACAAAAGAAAGGAAGCATGGGTACATATTCATTTGTCTCAGTGACTGGCTACCTGTATGCTTAACTGTAACCATATTCTTTTCCAATAATAAGAGAGACCACAACTATATTTCTGCAAAGTTACAGCTGTACAGCTTTTCTGCCTTTCTCTAAAACGTGTTATGAAGAAAACACTAAGCAGATTTGAATGCGGTACATTCCACTAGACTAAATGACAAAATATTCAGCCAAATTCTTCACAAACTTTTTTATTGTGAGATTTTCAACCAAATAGTTGTATCTCAATAAAAAAAATTTTTATTCATTTTAATTTCCACTATGTAATTTTTGAACCAAAATAAGTATATGACCTTCAAAATGGTCAAGGTCATTTATCTTTGGCACAAGTACTTGAGTTGCCTTGGCGTACCTTCCTGAATATTGTATGATATCAAGATCTAAGAAAACAGTGCAAATAAAAATTATAATAATATACTGTACACTAAAACAATAAGCATCGCCATATATATCTATATATCTATAATTATATATCTATATCTATCTATCTATCTATATATATATGTATGAATATATATATATATATATATATATATATATATATATATATATATATATATATATATATATATATATATATATATATATTCACCTGGTGAACAAGCCTACATCTTTTCTATCCTTAATGACCTAGAGCAGCTTGTACAGCACCCTACCCGTATCCCTGACCGCCGTTGAGAGAGCTCCAACATACTTGACCTCTTCCTCACAACTAAACCTTCTGCTTACTCTGTTAATCTTTTCTCTCCGTTGGGCTCCTCCGATCACAACCTTATTACCTTAACCTGTCCTATCACTCCGGTACGGCCTGTGGACCCTCCAGGGAAACGTCGTCTGTGGCATTTTGGAGCCGCGGGCTGGGAGGCCCTCAGGCAGTACTTCTTTGATTTTCCCTGGAATGATTATTGTTTCCATGGCCGGGAGCCATCTGAGTGTGCCTTGCGCATTACGGAGGCTATTCTCTCGGGCATGGAAGCATACATTCCTTTCTCATATCCTTTGACTAACGCAAGAAAGCCTTGGTTTAATCACGCTTGTTCTAATGCTGTCCGCAACAAGGAGAGGGACTACAAAAGGTACCGGAGCCAACCCACCCCTGAATCACATCATCTTTACGTTTCTGCCCGGAATCATGCTAAGTGTGTTCTACGCTCTACTAAAAATAATTTCATCCGTACTAAATGCTCTCAACTCTCCAACTCGAATTCTTCCCGCTCCTTCTGGCACTTTGCCAAAAATCTTTCTAACAACTTTACCTCATCATCCTTCCCTCCTCTTTTCTACTCTGATGGTTCTGTAGCTGTTTCTTCTACTGATAAAGCAGATCTCTTCGCACAGACTTTCTCTTCCAATTCCACCTTAGACGATTCCGGTGCTGTTTCTCCATCACTTCCCGCCTCTGACTTCCTCATGGCTGACATTAAAATTACTTCAGTTGATGTATTTTCTGCCATCACTGGCCTCAGTACTAACAAGGCATATGGGCCTGATGGTGTCCCTCATGTTTTTCTCAAGAACTGTGCTTCTGTGCTTACACCCTGCCTAGGCAAACTCTTTCGCCTTTGTCTGTCAACTTGTACCTTTCCTTCTTGCTGGAAGTTTGCTCTCATTCAGCCAGTCCCAAAGAAGGGTGACCACTCCCAACCCTCCAACTATCGTCCAATTGTTTTAACGTCCTGTATTTCAAAAGTTTTTGAGTCAATTCTTAATAGAAAAATTTTAAGGCATCTTTCCTATCACAACCTTCTTTCCGATCGTCAGTATGGGTTCCGTCAGGGACGCTCCACTGGCGATCTTCCCACCTACCTTTCAGACTCCTGGTCATCCTCCTTTCGGGACTTTGGTGAAAGCTTTGCCATTACACTTGACATCTCAAAGGCTTTCGATCGAGTCTGACATAAATCTTTAATTTCCAAACTGCCCTCCTACGCTTTCTATCCTTCTATCTGTGCCTTCATCGCTAGCTTCCTTTCTGGTCGTTCTATAGCTGCTGTTGTAGACGGCCATCGTTCTTCTCCTAGATCTATCAACAGTGGTGTTCCTCAGGGCTCTGTCCTATCACCAACTCTCTTCCTTTTATTCATCAATGATCTTCTAATCTGTACATCTAACCCTATCCACTCATACGCTGATGACTCCACCCTTCACCTTTCCATTCGGTTCCCGCAACGCCCATCTCAACAGTTACTTCAACAAACAAGGGATGAGGCTATGGCACACCTAATGTCTGACTTGGCTCGTATCTCTGACTGGGGTAAAAATAATATGGTTGTCTTTATTGCATCTAAGACTCAGTTCTTACACCTATCAACCCGACAAAATCTTCCACAGGTATACCCACTAATGTTTAATAATATTCAGCTTAATCCTGCATCATCCTTGAACATCCTTGGGGTTTCATTTACTCGGGACTTATCTTGGACAGATCATATTACATCTCTTGTAAAATCTTTTTCCCAGAGATTGGGTGTACTAAGCCGACTCCGCTCTTTCTTTACCCCTGCACAATTGTTGACTCTATACAGGGGTTTTATCCGCCCCTGTGTGGAGTACAACTCTCATGTGTGGGGAGGCTCCCCACATACAGCTCTTCTCAATAGGGTGGAGTCAAAGGCTTTTTGTCTCATTAACTCTCCTCCTCTTACTGACTCCCTTCAACCTCTGTCTTTTCGCCGCACTGTTGCATCTTTATCTCTTTTCTATCGCTACTTTAATAGTCACTGCTCCTTTGAACTGTCTGCTTGCATTCCTCCACCTCTACGACGGGCTCGTAGCACCCGTCTGGCAGCAAACTCTCATCCCTTTTCTGTCCAACTCTCTAATGCAAGAGTTAACCGTTACTCCCAGTCTTTCATTTATGCAACAGGTCAGCTCTGGAACTGTCTCCCTCTGTCTGTATTTCCTGCTTCCTATGATCTCCAGTCTTTCAAACGCAGTGTGTCCAGGCATCTCAAAATGATCGGATCTTGAATTTGGCTCTCGTTTGTATTTTGTTTTTCTCTTGGAGAGAACTGTTACTGCGGGCTCATAGCCTTTGGTTCCTTCTTCCTCGCATAATATATATATATATATATATATATATATATATATAGATATATATATATATATATATATATATATACAGACATATATGTATATATATATATATATATATATATATATATATATATATATATATATATATATATATATATATATATATATTTATTTATTTATATGGCGAAGATTTAAAAAGATAATAATAATAATAATAATGATAATAATAATAGATATATTAGTAATAACAATCATGCTGATAAATTAGGACAGTTGAAAGAGGGTGTTATATGGAAACAAGAGAGCCAAAAGTTTATTCCTTACCCGTTTTGCAAGTTGGCTTCTCTTTTGGAAGAAGTAAATACCTGTTCCATAGCCGGTGATATAGACATAATGTTCATATTTCTCCAGTAAAAATAACATTAATCATCCACTTTCTCCTCCACATCATCATCATCATCAGTATCATCATCCGAACCTTCCTTCCCATTAGGAGGTACAGTAAAAGACGATCTAGAAACAAAAACACAAAGTTTGGGAGAGTATCAACAGCATGTCATATGAAGTAGAAAAAAAAATGAAATTGAAAAGAGTTAGTTCTAAGGTAAGACTGAGTCTCTTGGTTTTCTAATTCTATCGGCGTACCAGTTGGATTTTTTTTTTTATGCGAGGAAGAAGGAACCAAAGGCCATAAGCCCGCATTAAGAGTTTCCTTCAAGAGAAAAACAAAATACAAGAGAGAGCAAAATTCAAGATCCATTCATTCCGAGATGCCTGGACACACTGCGTTTGAAAGACTGGAGATCATAGGCAGCAGGAAATACAGACAGAGGGAGACAGTTCCAGAGCTGACCTGTTGCATAAGTGAAGGACTGGGATTAACGGTTAACTCTTGCATTACAGAGTTGGACAGAAAAGGGATGAGAGTTTGCTGCTAGACGGGTGCTACGCGCCCGTCGTAGAGGTGGAGGAATGCATGCAGACAGTTCAGAGGAGCAGTGACCATTAAAGTAGCGATAGAAAGGACAAAGATGCAACAGTGCGGCGAAGAGACAGAGGTTGAAGGGAGTCAGTAAGAGGAACAGAGTTAATGAGATGAAAAGCCTTTGACTTCACCCTATTGAGAAGAGCTGTGTGTGGGGAGCCTCCCCACACACGAGAGTTGTACTCCACACAGGGGCGGATAAAACCCCTGTATAGAGTAAAAAATTGTGCGGGGGTAAAGAAAGAACGGAGTCGGCTTAGCACACCCAATCTCTGGGAAAAAGATTTTACAAGAGATGTAATATGATCTGTCCAAGATAAGTCCCGAATAAATGAAACCCCAAGCATGTTCAAGGATGATGCAGGATTAAGCTGAATATTATTAAACATTAGTGGGTATACCTGTGGAAGATTTTGACGGGTTCATAGGTGTAAGAACTGAGTCTTTGATGCATTAAAAACAACAAGATTATTTTTACCCCAGTCAGAGATACGAGCCAAGTCAGACATTAGGTGTGCCATAGGCTCATCCCTTGTTTGTTGAAGTAACTCCTGAGATGGGTGTTGCGGGAACCGAATGGAAAGGTGAAGGGTGGAGTCATCAGCGTATGAGTGGATAGGGTTAGATGTACAGCTTAGAAGGTCATTGATGAATAGAAGGAAGAGAGTTGGTGATAGGACACAGCCCTGAGGAACACCACTGTTGATAGATCTAGGAGAAGAATGATGGCCGTCTACAACAGCGGCAATAGAACGACCAGAATGGAAGCTGGCGATGAAGGTACAGATAGAGGGATAGAAACCGTAAGAGGGCAGTTTGGAAATTAAAGATTTATGCCAGACTCGATCAAAAGCCTTTGAGATGTCAAGTGCAATGGCAAAGCTTTCGCCAAAGTCCCGAAAGGAGGATGACCAGGAGTCTGAAAGGTAGGTGAGAAGATCACCAGTGGAGCGTCCCTGATGGAACCTGTACTGACGATCAGAAAGAAGGTTGTGATAGGAAAGATGCCTTAAAATTTTACTATTGAGAATTGACTCGAAAACTTTTGAAATACAGGACGTTAAAACAATTGGACGATAGTTGGAGGGTTGGGAGTGGTCACCCTTCTTTGGGACTGGCTGAATGAGAGCAAACTTCCAGCAAGAGGGAAAGGTACAAGTTGACAGACAAAGGTGAAAGAGTTTGCCTAGGCAGGGTGTAAGCACAGAAGCACAGTTCTTGAGAACAACAGGAGAGACTCCATCAGGCCCATATGCCTTGTTAGTGTTGAGGCCAGTGATGGCAGAAAATACATCAACTGAAGAAATTGTAATGTCAGCCATGAGGAAGTCAGAGGCGGGAAGTGATGGAGGAACAGCACCAGAATTGTGTAAGGTAGAATTGGAGGAGAAAGTCTGTGCGAAGAGATCTGCTTTATCAGTAGAAGAAACAGCTATAGAACCATCAGAGTAGAAAAGAGGAGGGAAGGATGATGAGGTAAAGTTGTTAGAAAGGTTTTTGGCAAGGTGCCAGAAGGAGCGGGAAGAATTCGAGTTGGAGAGTTGAGAGTATTTAGTACGGATGAAGTTATTTTTAGCAGAGCGAAGAACAGACTTAGCACGATTCCGGGCAGAAACGTAAAGATTATGTGATTCAGGGGTGGGTTGGCTCCGGTACCTTTTGTAGGCCCTCTCCTTGTTGTGGACAGCAGTAGAACAAGCGTGATTAAACCAAGGCTTTCTTGGGTTAGTCAAAGGATATGAGAAAGGAATGTATGCTTCCATGCCCGAGAGAATAACCTCCGTAATGCGCAAGGCACACTCAGATGGCTCACGGCCATGGAAGCAATAATCATTCCAGGGAAAATCAAGGAAGTACTGCCTGAGGGCCTCCCAATCCACGGCTCCAAAATGCCACAGGCGACGTTTCCCTGGAGGGTCCACAGGCCGTACCAGAGTGATAGGACAGGTTAAGATGATAAGGTTGTGATCGGAGGAGCCCAACGAAGAGGAAAGATTAACAGTGTAAGCAGAAGGATTAGTTGTAAGGAAGAGGTCAAGTATGTTGGAGCTCTCTCCAAGGCTGTCTGGATTACATTAGATCATCAGCTAATTGATAATGTGTCAGGGATTTTTCTCAGGTTAGAACAGCAGCGTTATAGTTCCTTTGCTCCAAAAACAACCATACCTCATTTTCTCAGACACTTATTTACTTCACTAGTCTACCCTTATTTGACCTACCGCGTGTCCCTCCCCCAAACTCTCTAGCGTTTTCTTATAGACAGTATATGTATTTTCCATATGACCAAACCATTTAGCACATTTTCCTCTACCAGTGAGTGATGCTTGGCTCTGTGTGTGTGTGTGTGTGTGTGTGTGTGTGTGTGTGTGTGTGTGTGTGTGTGTGTGTGTGTGTGTACCCATCAGGCCACAGCCATTCTGACGTGAAACCTGACGATGTAGACGGGGTTTTCACACCGTTTCGTCCTTGTCTCATAAATGCTTCCGCCGTTCTACTTCACTGTGGTGTCGTGGCTATTTTCACACACTGAACGTCACTGACGAACTTTGTATTATATTTCGGTTGACTGTGACTGACAAGGAACGTACCTAAACATTCCCCTGCACTACCACGCCCAACCGTCGGTTCATAGCCCTGATCTGACGATTTTACTTATCTAAACCCGATGACCTATGTGCTTTTTATTTGTATATTTATTTTTTGTACTTAGACGAGATAATTCAGTTCACGGTGGATTTTTCGTGATGGAGGGGTTAGGTACACCCCTCATTAATCCCACTGATACTAGATGTCTCTCCTTTGCGGAATAAAACCGTCTGTCAGCAACAAGATAAAAAAAAAAAAAAGTCATTTTATTTAGTGGCTATGAAAGATAGTCATTTTATTTAGGGGCTATGAGAGTTCCATATGTGGTAGGTGGGGGCGCTCACCATCCACTCACTCGATGTAGTGCTGCTCTCGGGTGTCTGCCCTTTCCTTTCCATCCTTCTTTCCTTCCATTCTCTTCTGTCTTTCTTCCTTGTCCTTCTACCTACGGGTGACTTTACACTCCCTCTTCTGTCTTTCTTTCCTTCATTCTTTCCACTTCCTTCAGCCTGTGGGTGACACTACACTGAGTGACAAGCCAAATGGTTTCCTGTGCACCAGAAAACCATTTACTACGCTGGGTGGTAACCATATAACGAAATTTTGGCGCCTGGTGGTTTATTGGGTAATTATTGCGCTCCAATCGGATTGAGCCGGTGAAGGTTTATATCCAAGGGATGGTTGGGGTTGATTGCTCGTGTAATGCCACTCAGGGATGAGTAAGGTTGGTCACTCTCATCTTAAATGATGGGACCAAATGCTTATCCTCGGGCTCCTACGCTCCTCATGGGGCAATGTAGGATTGGATGATGGATGGATGGATGGATGGAGAGCTCCATCATGCTAAATAATTACAAACTGTTCCTATTAACGTCATGAAGTGAGAGTTCCATGTTGTATTTCAGGTCAAGCTTCGAATAACCAAACCCAGCCATTCAGTGGCGTATGTATTTTCAGTACCTTGGCATGTTATGCACCATACCATTTTGCTCACGGTAAACTCTGTACTAACGCAAGAAATATACCGTTGCCAATCCTTCTCATGGTCCAATACTTCCACCCTCACAACTCCCACCGCCTGTAATAAATACTTACACCTACTTCTCCGATAATTAGAAACACCCGGCATGCAATACTGCTCCATGTTTATCCCCGGTTGATATTAAATGTGAAGAGAATGAAATGGGAGATAAATTCCTGTCATTAGTCTGATAAATTACAGTCACTGTCGTGTAACTGATAACCCTTTCAGCACGAAGACGTGTACCGCCTTATTCTTAGCTATTCTCTGACAATTTTATTTAGATTAGGGGCGAGGTCTAGAACTAGGGTTAGAAGTAACTTGCATGCATGCCGTCACTACTAAGGGGCTGTTCTCAGTTCAGTTTACTTGTGGGGAGGGAGTAAGGAGGAAAAAAAAAAAAATATGCTGTCGTATGTATAATACGATTACAAATTACTCCTCACTAACGCACAGAATCCTCTTGTATGATACTGATACAAATTATTTGGAAATCAAAACAATGTTTATGGCGTACAAGAGAATGTTAAGGTGTAAAATGCAAAATATCCCACTAATGAAGAGGTGCAGCAAAGCCTCACATGCCACCTAGATTACGATCGAATAGCCGGCTCACTCAGCCAGTCCCCTCGCCTCATTCGTGGTCTTCCTTCTTTTCTTCCGCCAGCCACCCCGCCAGTACACATCTGTATAGGGTTTATTTTCATCTGACGAAACCGCGCCTCTCCTCTCATTTTTATTCTATGCCATGGTTTGCAGGAAATGCCGTGAGCCTTGGCTGTGAGGCAGGGCTGAATTTCCCCGTCTACTAATCAAATCCACTCTCAATGACAGCCAAACTTGACCATTAAGTAAGCTGAAAGTGGTTAGATATTCTCGTCAGGTTAGAACAGATGCTAAAAAGGGCCGTAATCACAAAATGTATTGAGTTTAGGCTGAGTATAACAGTATAATTATGTTTATGCTTTATCCTAACTCAGTAAAGCTACCAAACACTTCATACTCAAAGTAGAACGAAAAATGATTTTTCAAAATGAATACTGAAATTCAGCCACACATATGTACAACCGTTTATCGTAATAATTGGTTCTGAATTTTTGTGAGCATGGATCCAGGTCGGTTTCATACTCCTTCCCTCACCTCAAAGAAAGGACTAAACTTAATAATGCATAACCTGGTATTATGAGTGTCTACTGGTTATTGGCATGTTATAGGCAAAATCCAGTATAAATCAATGTTTAGTAGTCCAGATGTTCCTCTGTGTGCTGCAGACATAGACATATAAGTTTCATGATCCGGGTGTTTATGAGCCATACTAGGGAAATGAGAGAGAGAGAGAGAGAGAGAGAGAGAGAGAGAGAGAGAGAGAGAGAGAGAAAGAAAATCACAAGACGCCCTCAGCATCTTCAATGTTGGTGTATGTATACCCAGCGATGAATACTGCATAAATATGAGCTGCCAGAAACACACACACGCACACACACGCACACACACACACACACACACACACACACACACACACACACACACACACACACACACACACACACACACACACACACAACTAGCAAGGTAGGCATTGCAAACTCTTATTAATTTGGAGAGTATGGACGGTGCTGCCGCCAGTGTGAAAACCTGGTAAAGGTGTGTGTGGGAAGGTCTGACAAATAAACTTGGGACAGAGACAACTAGTGGGATCCTTCTACACATTTTCGATTGGACTCGTCGTAACCTAGAATTGTTTTTGCAGAAAGAACTACAGACACGGGAGAAATCCGTTCTCACTTTTCCTTGTCCCTTCCGCAAGTGTTGTCATTGAGCAACTTGGGTCTATCTGACCGAGCAGACCCAACAGCCTCAGCAGTCAGTTGCCCCTGCAAAGCTCTCCCGTGCATGGTATCGATGTTCCCTTGCGGTAGACAGCGCCTCATCACATGAGGTGCTGTTAAGTGTGGAGGTTTGGCTCCCGGATGGACGCCGCATTTGCATCTCTCCACCCATTTAACAGGGATAGTATAGTGGGTGCCACATCACAATATTTTGTTTATATTGTAACCACCTAGCGTTTTAAATGGTTTTCTGCATAACAAGAAACCTTTAGTCTTGATCTTCTCAACCAGTGTAAAGCAACCTTCGTGTAAAGTGAAACAACACTAATGAAAAGTGACAAGAAGGATGAGAGAAATGGGAAGAGATGAAGGCAGAGAAAGGTAAAAAATAAAGGTAAAGGAAAAAACTGGTAATAATATACCAGGTGAATACGACCTGCACTTTCTGATAAAACAAACAAGTATTCGTTCCATGATCTTACTCGCGTAACTGATATGATTTTGCTGGAAGAACAAGAGACATTGGAACATTACACTGTCTTTTTCTTGTCCTTTCTGGAAAAAAAAGACATACTTACGAAGAGGCAAAGATCTTAATTGTATTTGTGAATCTGGTTCCTGGCTAGGAGTGGTGTGGGAAAGAAATCTGGAAGTTAATATAATACGAGTAGATGTATGGAAGAAGCGAGGCAGAGAAACCTGAGAACATTTTTTTTTCCTTTTTTTTACATTATACAGAAATAAAATCACGGTCGGCAGCTTATGAAACTTGTACCACTAAAAGATAGTTGGGAGAAAAAGGCCAACGGAAAAAACTTCATTTCGAGATCCGTGGACACACTTCGTAAAAAAGGTGTGATATACAAAATGACTCACTGTAATGAACCTGCCAGAACACAGGCTACCATATACATACTTCAGGCTAGGCGTACAAAGGCGCACAGAGGAAAGCAAACAACAACAAAAACTAATGATAATTTAAGGACTGTTTGCTAAAGAGAAGATCCTGACTACACTGTCTAATTCTACGCACTGAAGATAAGCACGGCAAAGCAAGAAGGCTTCCCCTCTCCCAGCCGTGTCCACCAAACCCTCTAGTTAAATTTAACAGGAAAAAGTGAGAACGATCGCCGTGAAACATATAACTGCCATAGGAATTATATATAAATATATATATATATATACATATATATATATATATATATATATATATATATATATATATATATATATATATATATATACACATACATATATTGTTATTGGGGTATATATTACTGTGCATTCTTAACATTTAATTAATCACCAAAAGTGGAAAGGTAAAGCTCACAAGAAACAAACATATTTTACTATATACTGTAATATACACACACAAAAAGAAACCAGGATTCGATTTACAAAAAGGGAAATTCACATAGGCCTCACTGTAAAAATATAAAATGAGTTATTTCTCTTTCCTAACCAGATTACAATCAGTGGAGGCCACGTACTTACAGAGCTTGAGGAACTAAGAGAACTCGTTGATGACATAATCCAGATATGATCCACACACTAAAAATTCTTAACCTTTTCCGACCTCAGCACCCCCTGTAATAAGGTCTCAGTCCAGCCGGCACCCCTTTACATCTAGTTACTGGGACTGCTGCACGGTTAAAGTGAAGTACTGCCTAAAAGTTTGTTTTATACATTAAAAAAAAAGAAAAAAAAAAAAAAAAAAGATGCCAATACAAAGCAAAACCAATTTAAAAAAATGATGCAGCATTTTCCAGCATCCCATAAAATTGATTTCAGCACCCCAGGTTAAAAACGCTGCACTAGAGTTATATGGAGAAGTGAACCAAAAGAGGAAATGGTGCACAAACAGTGTGCTTTGTAATCAAAGTAACTTGTTTAGTAATGTGTGAAAATGTGTTGAAAAGTACGAAAAAAAAAAAAAAGTGTCTCTCACAAGGTCCTCGAACTTCATGGTAGCTTTGCTCCGCCTCTCTCGGCTGACAAGTCACTAGACTTTCTTGAGTGTAATCTCCAGGCACGCACACACAATGGGGGCACCTGCTACCAATTACAAGTTAACACATCCAAAACATAGCCAGTAAGGAACCGCCAAGAAAGATAAAACTGGACTGTTATTGGAAAACACTCATTTTGCCCCTCCAACACTATAATAACACACCCACTTATGGTCAAGGTCAAGAGTCTCCGCATAGTTCTGGGAAAAACATCTAGTGATATCCTGCCCAGAAGCAGAAAAACTAAAATCATTTAATGATCCCTGACCGTTGAGCAAACAGAGGGAAAACAGTGAGGTCTTGGATTCTTAAACTAGAGGTGGCAAAGGTGATAAGAAAAATATTTAACTTTATGTCTCGCCTTATATCCCTGCTTTATTTCATATCTTCTATTTCACCCATTCGCTACTGGGGTAACTATGCCAGTGACACCTTCCTTCCTCAGGGAAAGAAATTACCAAGGAGAAATTTCTGGGTACTGCACAAATTTAAATTCTGGACACGTAATCTGCTAAAATAATAGTAACATCTTTTACATGTCGCACCCATAGGGAGTATTCCTGAAGAAATAGGGCCCAGCAGATCAGTCTAAGATTTTTGTCCTCAACCCTGCGTTAGTCCTCTGGCGTGTTGGAACATCGTTAGTACATTTGGGTGTTTGAACACCCTGCTCCAAAAAATTCATGTATTGCTGCTAGTTTTTCTAATATCATATAGCTTCTTGAATATACTTCTCCAGTTACTCATGAACAGGTTAATTTCACTGTAGCTGATATTCAAGAATATATGTGTAAAAGAACTGGTCGAACATAAACAAAATCGAAATTTGGGTCTAACATTTATTTCGTAGATAGAGGTATACAGTATTATATATGATATGGTTTTTATTTCCTCACAATCATCACAGACAATATACAAACTCCCAAATAAGTTTTATTTTCGGATTCTTTACTAAAATCATAGCTAGAGAAATATGTCAATATTGATTAGTACCGTGGGGTGACTACACACCCCAAAGGACAAAAATGCGTCTATTCTTCACATGACCAGTGACAGGAGTGTGAAACTCTCAATGGTCCCTCTCCTCACATATTCAGGAAGGTACTGGAAAGGAGAGGAATGTCAGTGTTGCCAACTCGAAATTGTGAGTATACAATTTTTTGGGGGGTGTTTAAACACCCCATTTGTGAGTGAAGAGGTTGCTGAAAAGGGTTAAAAAAAAGTTTCAGCAGGTGGTGATCGGGATGTTAATATTATATATATATATATATATATATATATATATATATATATATATATATATATATATATATATATATATATATATATATTATATATATATATATATATATATATATATATATATATATATAATATATATATATATATATATATATATATATATATATATATTCATATATATATATATATATATATATATATATATATATATATATATATATATATTCATATATATAATATATATATAAATATATATTCATATATATTCATATATATATATATATATAATATATAATATATATATATATATATATATATATATATATATATATATATATATATATATGAATATATATATATATATTTATATATATATATATATGATAAATATATATATATATATATATATATATATGAATATATATATATATATATATATATATATATATATATATATATACATATATATATGAATATATATATATATATATATATATATATATATATATATATATATATATATATATATATATATATATATATATACGTAGAGAATGTATTCGGATACATTTTAGACTGCACATATTTGCCGATCTATTTATTACCCGTCCCCGCCCCGGAGGGGCTTGGGGACAGTTATTGTTTTCACTGGGTTTGTCTGTTTGTCTGTTTATCTGTCTGTCTGATAAAAACTTTACGCAAAAAGTACTGATAAGATTTTGACTAAAGTTACAGGGATGATGAGATATGACCCTGCAATCACCTGATTAAATCTGGGGCAAAATTGAGCCAAGGCCCAGGCTGTAGCCCCCCCCCAAAAAAAAAAAAAAAAAAACCCAAAAAGTTTTTTTCACCATACCTCCTTTCAAATTCGTCATATCGACATGAAACCAAAACCTACAGGTACATCTTTCAAATCTGCATCCTATAACATGCCTCATTGCATCAGGGGGGCCAACTCTCAGCTAATGGTAGGAGGGTCAGTGTCAGGTGGGTCAGGCCTAAAATTTCAAATGGCATAAAGTCGTCAATTTTCACCAGATTTACTCTAAATTTGATATGTGATATCTTTAACTAGATATCCTGTTGTGTTTATACGTCAGAACTAAAATTATTGCAGGGGACGGGTTTTCTGTGCCTTGGCACCGCTGCTTGTTGCCGTTACTTTTACTGTATTTTAACCGTTTTACTGTAAAAATACTTATCAAAAACCATATTGCCATGTTCCTTAAAAATTCTGTATACTTGAATTAGATCCCTCTTAGTCTGTGCTTTGATACGCTAAACAATTTAACATCTAAACATTCAATATATGGTTTAATCTTTAAATTGGGCATTAGCTTTGGTAATATTCAGTCCAATATCTCTATTGTCTCCATTATTACTTGAAAATAATACGGCCAGATGTGGATGCACTAAGGAAATTTACAAACTGTAAATGATTCTCTCCAATCTAAGTTGAAATGTTCTGGCAATCCAGCTAGATTATACGTTGTCTTTATTAGTTCCACGCGCTGTCGACTTGGTTTTAATTAATTTGTTATCATTCCAAATTGTTGATCTTATTTCACAATTTTGAGTTCACTGGATATTATTTAGTGTTCTAGCTCCCAAAATGTTGCATTACGAATGACAGTCCATTGAACATCATGTATATAAAATGAAAGCCATGTCTTCTCACCTTTCACTATTTCTGGGAATTTATAATTCTCTGAAGAGGGCTGAGCCCTTAAAAATCATGGTCGAAAAACGAAATAAAGTGGAAAACATTCCCAGTAACCAAAGGAACTCACCTGGGAAATGTCATTCAGATCTTTTCCATATTTCAGTTAATTTTAAATTTTGCGATGGGGACTGACTCACCAAGAAACGCTGGGGAAGTCATGCTCCCCAAATATCGCATTTCGGATGAGAGTCCATTGTACAACATGTACTAAGATATTAAAACCGTGTCTGCCCTGCTGTCACGTTTTTGAGAAGTTTTTTATTTGGTAAGGAGGTGAACCCCTAAAAATCATGAATAGAATATTGTATATACTGGATAACCTGTGGAATAACCAGACGAACTCATATGGGAAATTTCATTCAAATCTTTCTCCTATTTCTGATATATTTTTGGGAGGCGGGGGCTGACCACCCCAAGAAACCTGGTGGGGCTGGGGATCACGCTCCCGAAATATCGGTATGTAGTTTCTTCTTATGCATTCAGACAAACATGAAAAATGCATATCTAATCCTGCAATATGTATGCTGACTTCGATGAATCTCTTTGTTCACTTAACCTGGTTTCTAATCGTTTTTATTTTTTGGGAGGGTGCTGACTCCCCCGAGAATCACTGTGGCTTTACGCTCTCCAAATATCGCATTACGAATGAGAGTCCTTTGCACAGCATTTACTAAGATATCGCTGCCATATATGCCTTTCTCTCACTATTTTTGACAATTTTAATTAGGCGGGAGGAGGGGCTAACACATCTAAAAGGCTAAGTTGGGAAATTGTATCTAGTGAAAGACCTTTGTATTTGCCAAACGAATTCACCTGAGAAGTTTCGTTCAAATATTTTCCCTTTTTAGTTTTGGAAGGGGGGGGCTGACCCCCCAAGAAACATTGGGGGTGGGACCACGCTCCCTAAATATCGTATTAAGGATAAAAGTCAATTGTGCAGAATTTATTAAGATATCAAAGACATAACTGTCCTTCTTCTTAAATTTTGCATCCATTATAACTCTTGGATGGGCCTGACCCCCTTAAAATTAATTGTGGAAAATTTTATGTGGTGGAAGACATTCTCAAGTAACCAGACGAATTGCCCCGAGAAGTTTCATTTAACTCCATGTCTCACTTTCACCTATTTCATTTTTTTTTTTTTAGGGGGGTGGGGGGAAGGAGATTGACTTCCCAAGAATCGTGGGGGGGCGGGGGTCACGCTCTCCAGATATCTCACTGCTGATGAGAGTCAATTGCACAACATGGACTAAGATATCTAAGCCATATATATCCTTCTTTCACTAATTCTGAGAATTTTTTATTTGGCTAGGGGGGCTGATCCCCCTAAAAAATCATGGTGAGAAAATATACAGTGGAAATCTTCCCATGAACGGGAAGAATTCACCTAAGAAGTTTTATTCAGATCCATCAAATAGCCCAGAAGTTAAAGCACACACACACACACACACACACACACACACACACACACACACACACACACACACACACACACACACACACACACGCGCGCGCGCGCGTCCGCGCGCTGGTGCAGTGCTAACGTTCTCGCTTGCCAACTGGTGGACGGGAGTTCGCGCCTCGCTCAGGTTGCGAAAAGTTTCACTGACGAAGTGGGTGGATTTTGTCCCCTTAATGCCCCTTGAGCCCCGAAGGCAAGCGCGGATGGGTGTGTGCGTGTGTGAAAGGTCTAACCTTGCCCTGCCCTTAGATCGGACTATATGAGCTCTCAGCTCCCTTCCGGGAGGGTAAAAGTTGACGATCACGACCATCAAGTGATCCTGACCGACCCGGTGAATTACACAGACACACAGCCTGAGTATAGCACAATGGAATAGGGCGGGTTGCCAAAAATGACATCATTCTGCTTCGCAGGTTTGATAACTTCAATATGAAATAGAAGTATTATGGGACCCAAAGCAGAACCTGTGGTACTATACAAGTAACATTCATCTAGTCGGGTAATATTTCCATTAATTGCAGTTGTCTGCTTACATTCCGTATATCAATTTTGAATCCATCTTGCTATTCCTACATTGGCGCTGATACCATAGACTTGAAGCTCTCAGCAAGTCATTTATGAGGAATTTTTATTCTAATATTTTCGGGAAATCGTGAAAAATTACACAAACTGCTTTATTTTCCTCGTACACCCACGCACCAACATTTCTGTACCCCCTCGGTAGAAGGAAGTGGAAGTCAGGTTTAGAGAGAAGGCAGGCGAACGGACAACCGTGATTGGTAGTTTGGAACTGAGCTACGAGGCGAATAGTGAGAAACCTAATGAAAGTGGATTCGAAACATTTCCATGCTATTCACCTGCAAAGTTCACAACATACATAGCATATACAATATTATAATATAGACTACTATGTTGTCATGGTGTCCTGTGAACCTGACCCATCTGTTTCGGATCCTCATGATACAAATAAAGCACCGAGCCAGTTGTATATCAACTGCACCTGGTCATTATCACTGCACTGATAATGTTTCTGAATGGTATTCCTGGATTCTCTATAGGTATACCATAGATTGATTGTGAATTTAACGCTGATTCCCACAGTAGATGTGCGGATGGTTATATATGTTGCAGTTATTTTATATGGACGAATAATCCACATTGTGATGGGCAGCGGAGAGCATTCGCCAATAATATACTATAACCAGATGAAATTAGATGCAAACAACACAAAATATTATGAGACAACGAAGATATAGCCGTGATATCCTGCTCCGCCTTGTTATCCAGGCCTTAACTGTTGCTTCACCTCATACGTGCATTATTTTCTTTCAGTCTCTGCCTCTTTTATTACCTTTACTTCCCGGTATCCTCGTACTGCGAGCCTTCATATTCTTTAGGGAGTTTCTAGTCGTCCGGTCCTATAACGCCTGCTGTATTACATTATTCCTCACATCATCACTCCCACACAAACAACATTAGCACAAGACTGCTGAATCTGTTATTACCATTATTGGCGCTGCCACTACTAATCCTCACTTTTTCCATTGTGTCTAATTTCCCTCACAATACTAATACTGCTACTATACTATAAATCTGATTGATAATACATGACTGTCCTTATGGCTGTGTATCTGCTAACCATATTGTTCCTGTCCCACTGTCGACAACTCGTTACTTACCCCGCACGCGCTACCTCCCATTACACCTCTATCCATCTCCACCCACCATGGACTCTACTCCTCCTCCCACTCCGACACCACGATTACCTGCTTCACCTCATCCTCTGGGCTAACTCATGAAGGCCTGTTGTTCACCACTCACCGGTGAATATGTAATGTGAGTATGCATTAATATTAATCTATCTATCTATATAATTTCCTAGGCTAAGCTTCCCCAAAGGAAAGGGAGGTGAGCCGAGACAGTGACGACACACTCTCCATTTACATTTCATCCATTCAAACACATTCATTCGCACATCTTAGCCCCAAATGGGAGGAACGGACAGATCCTCACCGCTACCACACCGCTGAAGGGTCAACTGCGCAATGCAATCAGTGACATCCACAGCAGGGCCTTGACAGCAAGAAATCCGCTGGTTTACCCCTGCCACATCATAACAGACCCATTCCCTTACTTCCGCACCTGACCTGACTAGCTGATCAGACCAAATGCGGGAGAATATCCCTCAGGACTGCGTCATCACTTATTCATTCACAATTTCTCTCCATTTATTTCTGTCACGCACAGCCACTCTTCCTTGCTCAACAGACATCCCTCTCGCATCCAGCGCTCTCTTCACACTGTCCATCCATCCCCTATTCGTTGGTCTTCCTCTCAGCCCCTTCACACACTCTCACATCAGATCTAGTTATCTTTTTCACCAATCGCTCATTATCCATTCTTCCTCCATATGCCCAAACCATCACTGCAACACCCTCTGCTCAACTATACCAGCCATATCTCCCGAACAACTCCAGTTCTCCTTTGCTTACTTTCATCATTTCGCACTTGATCCATATTTCGTCCTACCCACATACTCCTGCAGACACCTTCATCTCCATTACATTCAAACTTTTTCCTCTCTGCTACATTCCTATATTCCATGTTTCAGCCCACATATAATGCAGTCAGTACCACAACACCCTCATACAGCCTTCTCTTTACATCCATTCTAAGCGAACGACATTTAAACACTCTTTTATCATTCCTCCCAGTTAACCTTTCCTACTTCATTTATTCTAAACTTCACTTTTGCATCTATTCTTCTATCCAAAGCAACATGTGACCCTAGATATTTAAAACAATCTACCTCCTCCAAGCAACTCACCATTCAAAACTACTATTCAATGTCCCCCTACCATCTATCAACCTCGTACACTTCACATCACTTTTTACTCTTATTCTCATTTACTTTCAATTTCCTCCTTTCACACACCCTTCCAAATTCCTCTTCACCAACTGTCTCAATCTCTCCTCTGAATCAGTCACCAGTGCAGTATCATCTGCAAACCTTGGTGCAGCTGCTTCTCTAGATTCCACTCTCCTACCATCAACATTTACCAGACTCAGACCACCTGAAAACTCTTGCATTCACCTCCCTTACAACACCATCCATGTAAATATTAAACATACCAAGGCGACATCACACATCCCTGTCGCAGCCCCACTCTCACGGGAAACCAATCACTCTCAGCATTTTTACCACTCTTACACGCTCTACTATTTACATGAAAACTTTTCACCCCTTTTAGTAACCTACCAATCAAGTCCATACAATCTTAAAACAGTCCACAAAGCCTCCTATCAGTTCTATCCATACGCTTTTCTTCTAAATCCATAAATGCCCAAAACACATCCTTGCCTTTCGGTAAAAATAATTTTGCACAGTACTTGTCTCACAGCAAACACCTGATCAACCGCATCCTTCCTCTCCTAAAGCCACACTAAGCTCATCGCCAATCACTCCCTCTGTACCCTCTCTAAACTCTCATACACTAATACTCTACCATACACCTTTACTCACAACACTCAACAGACGATACCCCTAAAGCTAGTACATTCATACTCTCTCATCACCCTTGCCTTTGATAAGTAACGGGACCACACATGCTACCCTGCTCAGTCAATTACACCTTACACTCTTTCAAAGCACACATTCAACAATCGTACTAACCAGTCAACAATAGTCACTCCATCACCCTTCAGGCATTCCACAGCACACCCATCCGTTACCCCGGCAGCTTTCCCTGTGTTCATCTCCTTTACTGCTTTCCTTCCATTTCCTCCTTCGTGATCAAAGAATCATTCAACTCTCCCAACACATTTATTCCTTGCACCCTTCCCTCCATCCTCCACAATCTCAGCCACCCTTTCCTCCCCTACATTTAACAATCTTTTCAAAATAGGCCACTCATTTATCTTCATTACTGCATCCATCTCACCAGCATCCTTCCATCCTCTGCTTTTACTCGTTCTTCCTTCCCAGACCTCCTCCCTTTCACCCTTTTCACCTCCTTCCAAAACATTTTCTTCTTCTGTTGAAAATTCTCTGTCAGCTGCCTACCCCACCTCTCATCTGCTACCACTTTTTGGCATCACGCACAGCCCTTCTCGCTCTATTCCTCTTTTCCTTATAATTTTCCATGACATCTCATCCTTCCCTCTGCAGCCACACTTCATATGAATGTCTCTTCTCAGCTACAGCCATACTTCCCATTTTCGCATTCACCATTCACTTCCTTTTCTTACACCACCACCCACATGTCTCACACCACACACCTCTTCTGCATGCCTCACCACAGCACCTCTTAAACAACTGCCATCTTCTCCTCCACGCTGCCATTTTCCCGACCTTTCACTGCGTTCCACCCATCTTTCAATTTCTCCTGATACTCTATCTTTTTCTCTTTTATCCAACCTCACTCACTTTCAAACTCCTCCCTGCCACACCTAACCCTCCTAGCTCTCACCCATCTCTTACTTACTCTTAACTTTCCTCTTCTCCACCAGGTAGTGGTCTGACATACCTCCACCCTCCACCTCTCAGAACTCTCACATCCAACAACTTTCCTATTACATTCCCAGACACAACCACATAGTCCATCAAAGCTCTATCAATAACCCTTCCATCATCCTGTCTCACCCATGTATAGAAGTTATAAATATCTTTCTTCTCAAACAGCGTATTCCTCTAATTGATCACCATCTCTCTGCTCAACACACATCGCTATCATTCGTTCCCCATTTTCATCTCTTCCATAGCACACCATGCATACCAACCACGCCTTCAACTACAGCATTTTCCACTCTTAGCATTCAGATCTCCCATATCATTACTACATCCACATTCGCTCCAAAACTCTGCGCATACTCATCATCATCATTCCAGAAAGACTCCCTCTCTTGTTCCATCCCTTTCACTACCAGGCCCATATGCACTCACAATCACCCACAACTCACGTTCAAATTTCGCTTTCACCCACATCAGTCTCGATGACACCTTCCATTCAATCACACATTGCTGTACTTCCGGACTCACTAACAAGACCACACCTTCTCTTGCCCTTCCTCTATTAATAATAAAAATACAAGGAATTTGGGAGCCTAATAATAATAGGATTTGGAGCCGTGTTGCCAATCGCCAGCCAGGAACATGCTGTTTGCCAAGTCTCAAATTTAGATTAACATTTGACACCATGAAGGTTTTATGTTGATAGCTCAAGCCAATGAGCTATAATGAAGCTAAAGGGTAGGCGAGCAAATTAGTTGATTTTAAGTAGTTATTTAAGTATTCTTGACTCTGATCTCCTCAGTGGTTATTTTCTTATCTCGTCTCAAGATTTTAACCATATTTTGATACGTGCTGAAGGTTTCATGTTGATAGCTCGAGCCGTCTTCATGACATATAATAGGAACATACACACACACACACACACACACACACACACACACACACAGACAGTTATACACACACACACACACACGCACACACACACACACACACACACACACACACACACACACACACACACACACACACACACACACAGTAAAAACATTATAGCTCCGCCTCCAAAAGAGGGAATAATAAAATAACACTAATAACAACAAGAATTTAGATGCGCGGCATCAGCATTCCTAACATTACACTTAAAAACGTAGACCCAAACCTGCCTATATTACGGAGCACTGATATATTAACCACAGAACCGACCACAGACCGTTCTTATCATTACCACTGGACCTTCCCTATAGCACTTCACCATGGTAATACAACCCATTGTAGGCCTTTGTGCGATCACTACACATGTTAGGGAAAAAATAACAGTGCACAACATGCCTACTACCCACTAAAATACGCATGTGATGTTTCAAAGACATCCATCAAATAGCCTAGGAGAAGTTAGCGGACAAACAAACGAACGACTGGACATAGACTGAGGCCAAATGTCTTGCATCGGTATATGACAACCTGACATAACTGTTACCATCCTGTTTTGCAGGTGTCATCATAGTTATAATAATAATAATAATAATAATAATAATAATAATGATAATAATAATAATAATAATAATAATAATAATAATAACAATAGTAGTAGCAGTAACAGTAGCAGTAGTAGTAGTCGTAATAGTAGTAGTAGTCGTAATAGTAGTAGTAGTCGTAGTAGTAGTAGTAGTAGTAGTAGTAATAGTAGTAATCACATTTTAATATGCATGACACAGAGGAGGACAGACACCATAATCTCCCTGATAAAACACGGGAAAACAGCTGTGACATGGGAAACCAACCAGTGCCATAATATGCTGTCTAGAAGTAGTAATACTATATTAACAAGCCTGACAGCAGCTCAAGCTTCTGTCATGGCAAACATTCTGCATTGCATCGACACATGCTATTACAGTGTTTGTCCACTGTGCCGTGCCTAATAACATGTGATGATAATGATGATGATGATGATGATGATGATGATGATGATGATGATTATTCATATAACTATGATGACACCTGCAAAGCAGGATGGTGACGAGGTTAGTCGGCTAGGTCGTCACATACTGATGCGAGAAGCACTTGGCCCTAGTCTATGTCCAGTCGTATGTTTGTTTGTCCGCTAACTTGATGGATGTCTCGAAACGTCACATGCGTATTTTAGTGGGTAGGGCGGCATGTTGTGCACTGTTATTTTTTCCCTAACGTGGAAAGACCGCAATAAAGGCTTACAATGGGCTGGGGGCTATTACCATGGTGAAGTGCTATAGGGAAGGTCCAGTGGTAATGATAAGAACGGTCTGGTGGTCATTCCGTGGTTAATATATCAGTGCTCCGCACATAGGCAGGTTTGGCTCGACAGTGTTTAAGTGTAATGTTAGGAACATTACAGGCACAGCACCTATGTTCTTGTTGTTATTAGTATTATTTTATTATTCCCCACCTCAGAAGGCGGAGTTATAATGTTTTTGTCTGCTTCTGTGTGTGTGTGTGTGTGTGTGTGTGTGTGTGTGTGTGTGTGTGTGTGTGTGTGTGTGTGTGTGTGTGTGTGTGTGTATGTTCCTATTATATCCTGCGAACGCCCGAGCCATCAACATGAAAACTCTTCAGCGTATCACAATACGGCCAAAATCTTGGACGAGTTCGAAAATGGTCACTGGGAGTCAGGGTCAAGGTCACCAAAATAACTCACAAAGGTCAACTTGTTTTTATCGCCTGCCTTTAGCGTTCATTATAGCCTGCGGAACGGCTTGAGTTATCAACATAAAACCTTCATGGTATCAAAAGATGGCCTAAATTTTGGACTTCGCAAACAGCATATTCTGGCAGGCGATTAGCATTCGGCTCCCAAAATCCGTTTTATTATTATTATTATTATCATTATTATTATTATTATTATTCGGTTCCAAAACCCCTTTTATTATTATTATTATTATTATTATTCGGCTCCCAAATTCCTTTTATTTTTATTATTAATATTAATGCATACCACGTATATTCACCGGTAAAGGGTGAACAACAGGCCTGTTATTTGCTGACGAGGTGAAGGGTAATGTGGTGTCGGAGCAAGGGAGGAGTAGAGTCCATGGTGGGTGGGAGAGATGGGGTGCAATTGCAGTAGCGGTGTTAGGTAAGAATGAGTTGTCGATGGTGGGACAGGTTACAGCGTTAGTAGATACATGTTAGAGGATAGTCATGTATTATCAATCAGATTTATAGTGGAGTATGTATTTGTATTGGTGAGGGAAATTAGACACAATGGAA